>NW_017728906.1:48192336-48241772 GCF_001723895.1 Crocodylus porosus | reverse complement strand
CACTAACTATGATATAAGCTAAGCATACAGAGATAGGATAGTTTTCTTTTACATAATAGTTACTAGGTAGATTTTCTACATAAGTTTCGTTTCTGCAGGAATGACACTTATAGATAAGAAATTAAACTTACAAAATACGCATGTGCAGCTTAATACAGGCGTGGGAAAATATAAAGCTTTCATTTCGATTAGAAGCCAAAACTACAAGGTTACATAAATGTGAGAGTGCTGCGCGACAGTTATACAGAAATAAAATAAGACATTTACAGCCTTCATTCTGGTATAGAAGTAAAGTACATTCCCATAATAAGTGTGGGAGTGGCAGTGGACTATGAAGTCCAGTAGCACCTGAACTAAGATAATTGAGAATCCAGTTCAATTTCCTTTGAAGTCAATGAGAAAACACTGTTTTCCTCTTTAGGTTAAGAGGCAAAGTGTCAGTTTCATTCACTGAAAGGAAGCATTAGAAAAAGCATGGGTGATCCTGTTTTGAAAAACCCAACTTAGCTTGGCAGCTCCAAAAGTTTCAAAGCTCTAGATAAGCATGTTAACTTTTTGGTTACTCTGTGATCATTTTGATGTTTTCACAACATTAATGTGAACCAGTAACCTACATTTAAAAAACCCTGTATATGCTATTTCCGGTCTTTAGAGGCATCCAGACTGCCAACCTTCATGTGATAAGTTCATAGCCCATTTTTCATAACAGTTAAGTTTCCCTATCACAGATGCAGGAAAATGGAAAATGCAGCATTGATTTCCATGTATTCCGGCTCCATTGCTTTTGTGATGAGCATTAATATTCTCCAGGAAAGAAAAAAAGGCTGCAAATGTTCTCAGTGTTTTTCATAGAAGATCAAAGAGATACTCTTTTCCTGTTTTTGCTGTATTTTATTCTTTATCTATTGACTCTTTAAGGTAAGCCCATTTTCTTTTCAAGTGGTAGAAGTGTCCCTGTAAGTTCCATGATGAATCTCTTCTGTTTTAGTCTCACACGCTCTATGGACTTCAAGGGATGATAGGAATTCTTTTAGCTGAGGGCCTTTACAAATCGGAAGTACTTCCTGCAAAAGCCAAAAAATCTGTATTGACTGGTAAATAGCTTTTAAAACTATGTGGATCATTCTGAAGAAACAATTTATTAACTAAATATTCTTTTTCTTCACATTTGCAAAATGTTCATGAGAAGATTACGGAAGTCCCTCATTTACTTGTTTGAAATTATTTAAGCTTATTTCTCCTCTCTGAATAGGTAGGAAACAGGGTATTGTGAATATTTTGTAACTAACTGTATATTACGTGTGCGATATTGATTTGCTGCATACCACACTGATGTTGTTTCTGTTGCTTGATTGGTTACCTTCTATAACTAACCAACAACGTGAATTACAGTCAAATCATTCAAAATTCACTTTCAGGAAATAGTAATATTTTATTTCAACTTTTTTCCAGATTAAGCGACATCAAAACAAATTTATATAATATATACATAAGCACTCATAGATAAGAGCTCATTGACAATAATCTGCTTCAAATCATTGTTCATAACACTTCAAAGACAAATATGCTTTCAGTGACCTTGCAGAATATACAGTTCTGTGGATGTGATTCTAAATATAAAGCTCCTGAAATAAATGATGACTAGGTTCTTACAGAATGGACACAAAAGGGTAGATTAGAGAGTTTACTGCTGAAATCAAATTACAAAACAGGAAGAAAATACATAGGAAAATAGCACTTACTAGTTCTTGGGTGCATCTATACAAGCCATTTACTGCTCAGTAGACTAATTAGGCATGCAGTAAACGTATGGCTACATGTGCACCTCTATGAGGCAGAAGTAAATTTAACTTACTCTGCAGCAGGATAGCAAGTAGCAGTCTGCTGCAAAGTAAAAAACTCCACAACCATACACATGTAGACGCTGTCAGAGCAGGTTGGGGCACGAAAGTGTTTCAGTGTGGGAGCTTGCCTGCCAGCTAGGGCAGCCAGCCCTTCCACAGCACATTGAGCCAGGGGAAGCAGCCCTGGACTAGCAGGCTGACTTCCCAGGCCCCCGGTCAGCCACGGATGCTCCAGCCCAGCTCAATAAGCCATGCTTCTGGGTGCATGTGTAAACGCAGCACCCAGGAACAATAAACTCCAGAACAATAAGCACCGGAGTTTATTCATCTGCATTAATAGTCACATGTAAACATGCATCCTGTGGAGTAACAATAATTAGTAAGTACACATATAAGCCTATCATTAAACAATTTGTTGCTGAGGAAGAATACTCCTCCATGTGAGTAATTAATTGGAATAGTTTAAAAGCTGAAGAGAGGAAGTGAATGGTGATATCATTGGTATTTTGAAGAAGAAAGCTTGTGTCTTTTGGTCAGCCAGGAGAAGGCTGACAATCATTAAGTGAGAGCCCCACTGCATGGGGAGATTACAGCTAACTACAGCAGAAGGTGAGTAACATCTACAGAATGATCACTTTAAATCAGTGCCAAAATATATCATGGATTAAAAATTTCCTGTACTTGTAGTAGTCCCTTGGAAGTGAATAAGTACCAAAAGAACAAAGATGTAAAGCCACTGGCAGCCAAAGAAACAACACAACAATTAGAGATGCTGCTAGCTTGCTAAGGCAGCTAACTGTAAAGTCAAGGATTTCCATGACCGAGGAGACCTCCCTGTATTACTCAATAGCAATTAAAACGTAGAGCACAACCATGCCCTAGTAACATTCACTGATCTCTCTTAAATGTCTCTTGCCCGCTAAGTGCTCTAGAAAGAAAAATGGAAAATCACACTACCAGTAGCTAATTAATTAGTTCAATTAACAAAGTTTGGACCTATGAATGCTCAGGTGAAGCATCAACAGCAAATAAATATAATTGATTATTGATCCCTAAGTTATAAAAGCCATTGCTTGTGTAATGTCTTTGCCCACTCTTGGGGTATGTCTATTCTACACACTGCAGGGTAGAGATACTGAACTAACCTTAAGGTAGCAGTATGATATTGGTAGCAGTCTCCTCACAGCATTCTGCTCAAGAGCGGGTATACCAGTAGGATAATTTACTCTGTTTCTCTTGTCATGGGGGGATGAAAACATTGAATGAAAATCCTATGAGTGATCACTTTGTCTATCTGCAGCTCCTTGAAGGGATTTGTCCATGTCTATGTAATATGAGGCATCTGGCCAAATCCACAGGTAAGTCTAAGTCCAGAGGGAGTTTGTGTAAATTGATCGAGCCTACACCTTCTTCTGAGACATTCAACTTAGATAATACAACATCTTAGATTCCCTCTAATCTCCATGGCTATGCCTACACTAATAATCAGCCCATCCTTGAGCTTTGGGTATATATAGGACCTTCTATAATTGTGCTGATTTTTTTTAACACAGTACAAGTGATTTTTTTTTTAAAGAAGAAGTGCATTCATTTCTCTAATATATAGGCTGAATGCACTGAAATGGAGGGTTTTAACAGCTGTATCCCTTTAAACAACTGTTCTACCTGTGTTTTGAGAAGAAAAGGGTGAAATCTGCACCGTCGATCCACTCTGCTCACTGAAGGAAGCAGTGAAATTCTCAGTGGATAGAAAAGGCTTCCATGATCATGTTGTGCTGAAACTCAGTCAAAGCTGAGTAAAATGTGCTGCCGCATTTAGATATTAAAATGATGACTGTTCGTACACACAGGGTTAACCATGAAGTTATAGCTTTGGCTGTTAAAATTCATGAGGTGTAAAATACAAATTGCACGTTGTGGATGAGTTCTCTTTAAAGTTTATATATTACCCCCCCTCCCCCCACCTCCGGTTCAAACTGCTGTTGGCACAAGCTAATTAGAACTCAAAAGGGGAAAGCGTATCCTTCATGGGGTATACGTTACACAGGGAGGCTCTGCCAATACTGTGTCTAGACTGTGTTTATAGATGTTTGCCTGTAGGAAGCTGAGGGAAACCCATGTCATACCCATGCATGAACAATCACAGATCAGAATTAATGGTTGACTTTCATTTCTTCTTCTTTTCAACTTTTTCAATTTTGACGAGACACATCACTCCCTTTGAAGTTTGGGCTTCTTTGTTTGATTATTCCCACAGCCCAATTTAAGTCATTACCCTGTGAAAAACAACAACAAAACATATATTTAAAAATTATTCCCAAGGCACCATAGATTTTTTTTTTTTTTTTTTTTACAATTAACTCCAGTCTCACTTCCTACATGCCCCTTTGACTTGGGACATGAATAAATTCAGGGACCTAGTTTTTGCATTTTGATGAGTGCTGTTCCATTTCTTTGACATCGTCACTGATGAACTTATCAACCTCAGGAAAATAAATCTATTGAAAATTGTTCCGCTGTAAAGGTCATTCAATTAACATTCCAGTCTCTAAGAGTTTCTCATTTTGTTGCTTGGTATCTCTTCTTCCCAGAGTTTTAAAAGCTGTCAAAGAGGAACACCTATATTTTCATCCTGAACTCGCAGTGCCCTGGGATTCTCCTTTCATGGCTCCGTGAACACAAAGGCTAAAATCAGGGATGAAAGAATCCGCACAAATTCCAGTGTAACCTGACTGAGTATGAGGCTTAACACATCTGTCCAGACTGTTTAAGGTTAGGCTGGGTAAGAATAGGTGATGTCAATATTTATCATAAGTGCTCCTTCTCCAGAGTGCTTGAAACAAGTTCAGCCAGTTACTGTGGATTAGTCCCAGCTAAAACAGAATAAATTGGGAAGAGGAAGGAATTGTCTGTTTTTGAGGTGGCACTTCTGCGACTCTCCAATTTTCAGCAAAAAGTTCACAGCTGTGTTTACTGTTCATGTTGTATATATAGATACTGATGCATAACGACGCATATCTTGCATGTATGAAGCATCTCATCCCTGAAAGGGTCAAGCTAGGATTACCATATGTCCGTGTTTTCTCACACATGTCCTCTTTTTGGGTTCTCCCACCTCCATCTGGGCAGTTTTTTAATGTCTGGGATTTTGCTCTGCTCAGCATCCAAGTTTCCCCTAGCTGGTTGGGGCTGGGGGCGGGCAATTGGAGGCAGGGGGCATCACATTTGTGCACACGGTCAGCATGCAGCCAGGCAGGGTGGTGGGAGCAGCCCTGGCAGCTGCATGCAGGTAAGTCTTTGGGGGGGGTAGAGGTTGGAAGGAGCGGGGCAGGGGTGTGTGGATGGGATGGTTGTGTGGAGGGGGCAGGTGCCTGCTGGCACGGGGAGAAGATGTCCAGGCACAGGGGCTGCAGCAGGGCAGGGGAGACAGGACAAGGGGACAGAGGGCTCGTCAGGGGCAGCAGGGATCTGCATGGTTGGCCCTGTGGTTGGTGCCTGTGCTCACAGGGATGGGGCAGCCGGGAGACACTGCAGGACTGGGAGGAGCAGGGGTCTGCAGGTCAGGAGTGAAGGGAACTGGCAGGATTGGGGGGGACTGTACCTTGGGAGTCAGGGGCACCAGGGGTTCAAGGGACTGTGAGTTGGGAGCATGGGGCACAGGCAGTGCCAGGGGACTGTGGGTCAAGAGTGAGGTGTATCAGCAGGGATAAGGGGGCTATGGGTTGGAAGTAAGGGTCACCAGCATGGTCTAGAGGATGGAGTACTATGGATTGGGGGTGAAAAACAGCAGCAGGGCTGGGGGGCTGTGGCTTGGGTGAGGCCCACAGGCATATCACTGCCCCACCACAATCATTGCCCCTACCACCTCCCCAACAGTTGTCCTCTTTTTTTTAACTGGAAACATGGTAACCCTAGTCAAAACCCAGTATAAAGATTGACGTTCAGATCCTGGGCCCTACAGCAGGTATTTTGCTCTGTTTAACCAGCAGAGAGCAGCCAGCAAACCCAACGAACATGAGCACTGGAGAACTCTACTTCCTAGAGAAACCCTAGACCTGCAGTAGCAATTCATCCCAGCCTCTGCCGGAGGTGATACGGCTGGAGACAAGGGACTGAGGCTGGGATGCTGCTACTCTGGTTGACAAAGCTCCTGGGGTCATGGGCAGCTGGATACAAATTAAAGGCATCATCAGGCTGTTTTAGCTTATGCCACAGATCAAACCAGTTCTCGGTGGCTAGGTAGCAGGGAAGTGTTTTAGAGCAGTCTGTCCATTTTCACACTACATGAGCCAGCACTGAGTGAAGCTCGCCTGGACTGTGTCTGCATCATTTCATCCTTCACTGACAAGTATCTGCTTCTGAAGCAGTAGCAAGCCAGGAGTCATTCTGTGCCAGCAGCACAGTGGTGTTAGGAGGTGATATACTGGCATAGTTCATCCAGTCTACATCATGAAAGACATTTTAGAGAGTGTAATTTGTTAATAGGGATTAGGAAGCGGAGGAAAATGTCTTCACCCTTGCAAAACTACCCTGTGATCTCTCTTGAATTTCAGGATTCAGGAGCTCATTTTTGCAAGTAACACGAAATTTTGAATAAGTGTTTCATAACACGTATTAAGAAAAATTAACATGTTCAAATAATCTTAAAATTATGACTAAAATCCCCCAAACTCAAAGAAATTCTGCATGAAAGCTGTAACTGCACTGCTAACTCAGTGGATCAGTGTCCCACCTACAGTACAATTTGATCCATACTAGCAGCAGCTGTGTTCAGAAAGGCTTGGCAAAGAAAAACAATTCTGCCAGAACTGTGTTTAACAGTTTTCCAGCACAGCTGTAGCATGAATTCCCTGTTCAGTCTGCAAAGGGATATTCTTACATTCAAGCCCAAACCAGTACATAAACGACCCCACTGTGTTCGATCACATAGTTTCTGAGCTCAGTGCTTAGCCATGTCAGTTGTGAATGCAAACCATGTTTAAAAATGGCTTCAAACATGGCCTCAAAAGCCGCAGTGGAAAATTCAACCCTGCCTTAAAACCACTTTGCACCAACAGGGATTTCTCCACCAGATGCACAGCTGGCATTGCCAGCTCTACTCTGTTCCCTGCAGTAGTCTGCACTACTGGGGATACGCAGGGGTAACAAGACACATGGCATGAGCAGTCTTATATTCCCAGCTCATCCCAGCTGTCGCAGAATAGAGTAGAGCTTTTGTGAGGATGGGAGTAGGCATAAGACAGAAATGGAACATCAGATCTGAGTTATCTCCAGCTGTGATTGTGTTCAGATGCTGTGCCCTTGGGAGCTGAAGAATTGGGACTAAAAAGTGCCTTTGGAAGCCAGAGAATTGGGACTGAAGGCTATGTCTACCTGGCTTGCCCAACACTGTCAGGGAAGGAGGGTCTAACATGCACCAAACCCAGAAGAAACAGGTGGTGGTGAAGCCAAGCCTAGGGCAGCCTTCAATCGCTCACAAGCACACTGGCATCACCACCACATTTCTGGGTTTGGCAAGCAGAAGCAGGTAAGCACACAGCATCGTTCCCTGAGCGCACTAAAGAAACAATGTGGGCATACCTTAGGAGTCCTGCAATTATTAGGCTTGTAGCCAAGGGGCATAAAGTGTTAGGAAGCAAAAATGTCTACACAAAGGTAACTGTAGCTCCAACAGCAGATTGAGAAATAGATCAAGAAAAGATGTCCTTTCCCTGTCATTGTGACCCCCTCTTCTACTTTGAGGCTAGGCTGTGTGTATTGCAGTTATGGAATAGAAGACAGATCTTATAAAAGTAATTTCTGGCCTCTGATGGGATGGGGCAGAAACTAAAGAGGGCTACAGTAAGTACAGATTTTCAGGAAAGGAAATCAGTTTGCAGAGTGGTGGAGGACCTGGTACCTTCCAACTGTAAAAGAGGATACCCAGCACATGCATCTGCTTCCCCAACAGTGCTTTTTATGCATTTTGTACCAACAGGGGTGAGTACTGTCAGTGCTATGAGGCAAAAGAAGCAAGAGGTGACTAAACTGCTAGCAGAGCCAGTGAGGGAAGGATCTTGCTGGTTCCAGATACAGAGAGATTTTAAAACCTAAAAAGTAAAAAGGCTCCTGAGGAGCAGTGCCTTTTTAAGAAACCCAAATGCAGTGACCACCTAAGGTTAATCCAAGCAGAGTGGGTGGCATCCATATGGAGTTATTTGATTGTGGGGGGTGGACCAGCTGCATAAGGCATTTGTTTGTAAGACTAAGAGAAAAGGGTAACTGTAGGAGTAAGCAACTAAATGGTGAGCATTTTCACAGCCAGTGATTAACTATACATTCAACAATAATAGGGCAGCTAAAGTTGCCTGCTTTTTAAAGTTATTCTGATAACATTGGTTCTGATGTAATAAACTTCATGTTTGTCTCTCCTGGCAGGGCAGACAAATAGCTAGTGAGCATAATCCTCTCAGACCCAACCCTGTTGGCTTGTTTAGCTTTGTCTGAGACAGCTTCCAGGAGGGTCCAAAGGACACTACAACAACACTCCCAAGTGTTATTCCATGGCTTGTGCTCTTTTGTGCATGTAAGAACATAAGAAATGGTCTAGCTAGCCCAGTATTCTGTCTCTGGCAGGAGCAAGAGTGAATGGTATACAAGGAGAGCATTGGACCGGATATCTCTAGAGTGATCTGTCAATACCCGCCTGGCATCCCCCATTTATTGAGTTAGAGATGCCAGGGGAAACATCTCCAACCATTCTGTTCAATAGTCTTTAATAGATCTATCATCCATAAATTTATCCAGTCCCCTTTTTAAACCTGTCTGCGCTATCTGCCTCTACCATCTCCTGAGGCATTGCTTTTTTGCTTTCTCTTTACCCTATTATTCTCTTTTCACCAAATCACAGTGAGCTGCTTCACAACTCTGTTTCTCTAGCTGAGAGGGTGGGAGACTGAATGTCATCAGCTATTCACTGCAGTCTCTTTTGGTTGGCCTGAGGCCTGGGGATCCCAGAATGACCTTAGAATCAAGTATCTTTGCCAGTTCACTGAACTGCCTCTTCTGATATACATCACTGCCAAAATACCCACTCTCAAAAGGGGTGGGAGGGAGGAAGAGGCAGGGGCAAATAACCTGGTTAGGGGAAACTCCCCCATTCCTTCCCTAGGTCTTTTAGGAAACTTGCCCAGCAGTTCTACAGTACACTTATATTGGTATTTCTCAGAACCTGCACTTACTGCATGTAATGTGGGTGAAATAACACACTTGCTTAAAATAACCTGACTGTATTATGCAAACTCTTCATTAAGCATAATCTGAAGACAAACCTGAAAAGAACTTTAAACCTTAAGGCGAGGGACAGAAGTTACACATAAACCAGTTTAAGATTAGAAACCAGTTTAAACCTGTAACAGAACAGAAATTCAGTGCACATAAACCGCTTTCAAAATGGCTGAAACTGAGTTAAGATTATCTCCTGCAAAACTCTGCTGTGAGCACAAACCTGCAAACCCCTTTTTTCTTTCCTCTAATTTTCCCGCGCGCACCAAAAACGGGTGCGAAGAATTGACCAATCAATACCCGTAATGCGAGAGACATCATTCAGCCTATAAAAACTTATGTGCAAGCTTCCGCCCAGCAGAAGCAGCACTCCTCACAGCATCGAGGAGGAACTCTTCCTCCCCACCCAGGCTTGGCCAGCCTTGACGTGCTTCTCCACCACCGGTTACGAAATTGCCCCGGCGTACCCTTCCCAGTGCACTCGATAACACCTCGTTCATCTCTGTCTCGAGAGGGTCTCTGCAGCTGTCGATCTCGCAACACAACCGATATCTGTTTTTTCGGCTTGGTCTGTGCCTACATCTCTATTCCGCTGACGTGTAAGTAAAATGAAAACAAAAACTTTGTAACCATTACACGTGTGTAGCCGCCTCCTTTACAAAACCCACCCAAGGGGAAAAGACCCCACCAGCTCCACACGACAAAGATAAACCTGGTTGAATATAGTGTCAGACTTAACTGATTTAAGTCAAACTTGTTTACAGAACTTCTGTCCCAGACCAGTTCCTGGTTTAAGTTAGCTCACAGGCCTGCAGCATCCCAGGATGCTTTGCAGCCCTGGGCTGAGCTGAGCTGAGCTGGGCTGGGCTGGGCTGTCTGCTCCAGCAGAGCAAGGCTGGCCCCACCCCTCTCTCTCCTAGGCCAAGCACTATCTCTGCTCCGGCTGGCTGAGAAGGGGGCGGAAGTGGGAAACCGTGATCCGGAGTGCCCCGCTCTGCAAGAGCAGGGGGCATGGCCAGACGCCAATAGGCTGAGGCGAAGTGGGGTTTAATCCCCCCTCTCTCCCATCTCCCACTAGGGCAGGACCCCAACCAAAGTCTGCCTGCCCCCCCCCCCCCGCTCGCTGCTTGAGCAGCAAGAGCAGGGGCATGGCCAGACCCCTGCCCCGGGCATGAGATAAAGGGAAGGAGGAAGGGGGGGGATCACAAAGAAACAGGGCTGGCAGGGACCTCCAGAAGTCCTCTAGTGGCTAGTCCAGCCCCTGCCTGGGCCCTGGCCAGACCCTTCCATACAAGCACAATCTAAAGAGCAGAGGGTTTGCTCACAGCACCTACTATCATGAATACCTACTAGGTGGGCTCTGTATTGCTGGGGAAAAAAAGCCACCAAGGGCTTCCTGTGGCCAGTTTTCCCCCTCTGCCTCACAGCAGGGCCCAGCATTACACCCCTCTAGTCCTAAGCTGCAAGGCAGTGCTGCACAGAGCCCTGCACCCCACAGCCCTGCACTGGGGGAGCAGGAGGACAGGGAGAGCCCTGCCCACCACAGCAGCTCCAAGACAGCCCAGCCCAGCGCAGCCTGGGCATGGGGAGTCAGAAGCAGTCAAGCACACAGCTCCCATGGCCCCAGTCTGAGCCACAGCCAGCTGGGAAGGGTGCCCCCATGTCCCAGCCTGGCTCGGCCCCTCCACACCTGCCCTCAGCAGCACCTACGAGCCGACCCAGCTCATCCCCACAACACCAGCCCCAGGCAAGGCGGGTGGATGGCAGGACTGGGCTGTGGGGGCAGGGCCCTTCCCAGGTGGCTGTGGCTCAGGCTGGGGCTGTGGGTCCTGGGCACCCAGACTGCTTCCAGTTCCCTGCACCCAGGCTGGGCAGGCTGTCATGGAGCCATAGTGGTGGGCAGGGCTCGTGCCCCCTCATCCTCCTTCCCCAACATGGGGCCAGGGGAGCGGGGAGGCTCTGTGCCTCAGGGCTGAAAACACACAACCCTTGGCCCTGCTGTGGGGCATGGGGGGAAACCGGCCACAGGAAGCCCTTGGCGGCATTTTTCCCCAGCAGTATAGAGCCTGCCTAGGGGGTGTTCTCAGTTGTGGGCACCGCAATAAACCCTCCGCTCTTTAGATTGTGCTTGTAGGGGAGGGTCTGGCCAGGGCTCAGGCAGGGACTGGACTGGATACTAGAGGACCTCTGGAGGTCCCTGCCATACCCATTTGTCTGTGATTCCCACCTCCCTCCCCTGTGTACCTCAGGCCTGAGGCCAGGGTCTGGCCATGCCCCCACTCTCACTGCTCAACCTTTCAGTGCCAACTGGGGGCCAGGTTCTGGCCATATTTCCTTCCCCCTCTCCCCCCAAAAAAAGTTCTTCCCCTCTCCTCCTCCAGGCATACCCCAGCTGCAGACCAGGGTGGGGGTTTAAACCCTCCCCAATCATAGTAAAGTTTCCTGGGGCCAGACCATGCCCCCCCCCCCCCCCACAGCTTTGCTTCCCTCCAGCCTTTCAGCTGCTGCCAAATGGAAGGGAGGGCTTGTTCTAGCGCCCCCCAGCTTCCAGCCTGAGCCACTGCAGGCATCTGGCTGCATTTCTGGAATCAAAAGTGAATGTTTATTCACTTGCACTTTGGTTCAATCTACTCAGGTTAGACTAACCTGCAAAGATTGAATCAATTCAGGCTTGGGCTTTTTGAATGTCTGCACTAAGTCTAAAAGGATGTGGACAAGCCCTCTGGCCTAGAGATGCTGAAGCTGCTTTAAAATGATACGTTCATGAATGAAAGCACTCTTACTCCAGCTTCATGACTTTTTGAACTTTAATTACTCTCTCTACTGCTAAGCTATTCTTTTTTTGATGATATTCCATATCCTATGCCAAAATGAAGTGTTACCAGATTTCCAAACACACCTGATATGATTCTAGGGTATGTTGTAACAAGAGTTTGGCATATCTAAATATCAAGCTTATGAGGCATCTCTAATATTTAGAACTACTTAACTGAGAGGTTTTGGGAACCTGTATCTTGCCCACTAGAGTTACTTGAGCCTTTCTCTAAAGTGTTTGGGGCTAGCCAGCAGCAGGGTGGCTGGATGGACTCTGATCTGATACAATAATATTATTTGCATGCACTATTGTAACACCTAATGCTACCCATGGATTCCCTCTGTTAAGGCAGTTTCTATGTTCTGCACCTTTAAATGTGTGCTGTCTCTGTGTTGGGAGGTGATTCAAGACAGAAGTCTTTGCAAAATAAGGCACACACTTTGCACTGGCTCCCAGGAAGATTTAGTAATTGTCTGTGCTCTGGCAGTTGCTTTCCTTATTCCAAAGTAAGTCACCTTGTCACATGCTTGTTAAACCAAAAACCTGGAGTTTGTATGCTAAAAATGCAATGCCTATATTTGCATATTTAAATACACACAGTCTGATTTGCACATGGATTTTCCCACCTGCTTTCTTTACCTGCTACAAGGACTTCCCTGCACCACTCCTTGGATTCCCCACTGGAGTCCAACCAGTATACCTTCTCCCCACAGCTGTCTCCCCTTCACCCTCCTCCAATTCTGACAGGTCTCATCCCCATGCTAGTCTCTGAACTGTCCAATTTGGTGGGCATGCAGATTCCTGGTCTGAAGAAGCTGACAGTCCTTGAGGGGACAGGAAAGTGTGTTCTGAAAGGCCAAGTGGGTCTGGCAGGGACCTTCAAAGGTCCTCTAGTTTCTTCTTCACTGTTTTTAAAGCAGTTTTGCCTGATTGACCATGTAAAAAATACGTTGTTTTAGTTTTCATGCTGCTTAATCCAGTACTGGGCTAAACAGCAGAGTGCAGCTGACGTTCAGCTGGGTGAGAAACCTGCCAGGGAATTTATGACATCACTGAAATCAAATTATGTGGATATAAATAGGCCACAGAAGGACTGCTTTGACAGCTGTTAGATCTCCACCCTTTTTTCCTTGCATGAACTTGTGGTTCCTGTTATAGTTTTGGTATTATTTGAGGTTTAGCTGGAAAAAAGCAGATGTTCTGCTAATGACACTAAACTCCCTCGATTCACCGAGACTCAGCCTTTCCAATTCCTCTCTGGGCAGAAAAGTATGCCACTAACAGGAAGGATCTGGAATATGTACAGGCTTCCCTATCATCAAAAATAAAAATACCCAACAACAGACTCTTGCCAACAAAGTCCTGCTTATGTCATTATTTTAGAAAGGAGAGGAAATAACAGACTAAAGTTACATCCATCCAGCTGTGAAGAATAACATTGTAAAATAACAAATGGGTTTATTTCTCTGGTCTTGCCTCCATCCCTTTCAGCAAACAATGCACTGTCCTCTTCAAAAGAAAAATGTATCTTCCCCTCCTCTCCTTCTGTATTACTTATTTTCCTTCAAAATCCTCCTCCCCTCACCCCATTTCCAAAGACTTGCTAAATTAATTACTTTTATATAGCATCTCACAGCACGGCTGAGCAATAATGAACAGATCCTTGTGGCTCACATGCTGGTGGCTTTTTAAAAAAATGACTTTTAATCAGCTGAATGGGCACAGGAGAAATGACTATTGAACCTGCATATAAGCACAGGAGCCCAGAACTACACTAAATGTAGAGCTCTGTTATTCCGATCTCTACATGGCCTGCAGAAAGAATTGCCTTCTCCAAGCAGGTCCCTGGAAAGAAATTAGTAGAAAGTTAACAACTATTCACTGCAGCTGACCATAGACTGCTCATCAGGCAGGTGAAATGGTTTGTAAAACATTACAGCTTTCTTTTCTTTTTTTAAGCCTATTATTCAACCTGAATGATTCCAATAAAAGTAATTTTCACCTTCCCCCCCTCTCCACCTATCCAAATTAAGGTGCAGCAAGGTTTTATCTGCAGCTTTATCTACATGTAGCAGAAAGCAAAAAAAGAGGTCACTTCAACATTTCCTCATTAGTCAGAGACTGGGAGCCCTCTGGGGCAGCAATTGCAATTCATGTTGCATTTGCACACTGCTCACCATATTGGGGGTATCAACCAGGTTTAGGTTTTTGGGCATTACCACAACAACAACAGCACATCATAATAACAATTCCTGGTACATACTTTGATCCCACTTCTAACTAGGAGAGACTCAGACTTTTGTGGCCCACGCAACACTTTGCCTCTTCATTCTTTAGAAGTATTCATCAGGTGTCCTAATATTACATTGCTATGTCATTCAAGGGCCTTCTCTCCTACAGCTCCTGCCACCATTTCTGTGTGCCTGACTGACTCGATGACTTTTTTTAAACCTCAGGAGCCAAAGCATTATTGTTCTCTTGCATGGCCTTCTTAATTCCTTTCACTTCCTGCTATTGTAGAACTGCGTAGTGCTCTTAGTGAACTCTGTAAACCATTTTGAAGTACAAATTCCTAATGATCTGACATTTATATGGGGTCTTTCATCCAGAGGTATCCCCCCCAGAACTTTACAAACTTCACTAACAGTTAAATAATAATTTTACTAAAGAGCTGAACTTTATCTTACCAGGTAAGATGGAAAATTCTCCCCTTTCCACCTAGCCTAAATAATAGGGGGGAAGAATATGTTAAATGTTTTGAAATTTTCCTCCAGAGCATTTGTGAGGACTCCAAAAATGTTGCCCTGTTCTTTAGTTGGAGGCGGATTGATGAGAAATTGGTCAATGTTTTTCCTCAGAACATCAATAAAACTTTTGTCAAACTTGTGACCAGCTCCACTCATCACTGCGGTGTGTAGCCTGTTCCCCAACTGGTGACCTTTCTATGAGCTCATCTAACAATAAATAAGATAAATGCTAACCTGTTTAATCTGTACATTGTATAACACATATTTTTCCTGCAAATTAAGTGCAGCTTTGTCTAGGGAGAAACCTAATGAAAAATTCAATATCAAATGTTACATTGGGTAGGCATGTTTAAAGCACTTCCAAAAATTACATGTCCTGTCTGTCATTCTCTTTTACAAGAGTAAAAATCTCTTTGGAGGAAAAAGAGGCCTCTTCTCAAAAGTGATCTAACCATGTCAAAAAGCAGATCCTTGACTTTGGGGGTATTTGGACCATTTGCTGGAAAAGCTGATCTCCCCTTGACAGCTGAAAGCACTGCATTATAATCCCAGGCATGGCTGACTGTGTCCTGACTCCTGTGTGACCTTCCCTGTGCTCTTGACATTTGCAGTCATCTGAGGACAACAAGACTTCCGCCTTCAGTCTGATTAATCTGTTGTGTTGCTCACCAGAGCTGCAGTCATCCACAGTAGGAAATATCTTGCTGGACGTATGTTCTGTTGTTCTTATGTCTTCCTGGAGGCTTGCCAGGCAAATGCTTATAACTTGTGAAGATATGGTGCAACTCCAGCTAGTCAGAGATTTTTCCCTTTCTGCATTGCATATGCTTGGAGCAATACACATCAGACAAAGGTTGCCTGAATCAATAAGGCCCTTTAGACTTATGAAAGCTCCTACTGCTCACTGAGGCCTACTTTGACCTAATTTTTTGACCTCCAGTAGGTCCCTGAACATGCGTCTGTCCTGCCTCCCATCTTCTCAAATCAGCTAGGTAAAGCAGATTTATCCTTTGGCAAAATGCTTCACACTTATCCTAATGCCTGTGAGATAACAGCCCTATGATGACTTCAAAGCTAGAGCACTCCAGTCCAACAAGTTGGAGAGAAACTCTTACTCTTCCCTTCAGTCTGCACCCGGAGTCAGTAGCTACTGTTACATAAAGAAGTATTGCCATCACAAGAGGCAGCCTTCTTTCATCTCATCTAAAGAAGGGTTTGAGCTAGCTACACAGGAGAAAAATGTAGGAAAGTCATGACAGCATAGGGCCTTCACTCAAGTTATCAGGTCGTGTTAAAGACTAGCGAGTGTTGAGCAAAGTGTTCTGAGGGGGAGAAGTATAGGAACAATGCGGGGAATAGGGAGAGGCTGTGATAGAGGATGAGGGAGACACAGTAGCAGAAGAATCTGAAGACAATGGAGAAACAGACAAACAAACCGGGGGAAGACAGGGGAGACAAAGGGACAAGAGGATGACTGATGAGCAAGCAAGAATAAGACAGAGCAGAAAGAGAGAGAATGCAGAGGGTACAGGGTAGAGAGAAGCAATCGAGTGAAAAATGGCCTGTGGGAAATGGGGAATAAATATGAAGAAACAAATAAAATAGGGAAAAGGACATGGCCATGGGCAAAAAGAAACAAAGTACAGGAGTAAAAACTGAGGGAGCAGCAAGAGAGGCAAAGAAAAAAGTCCCAAGTGGTGATCCCACCAAAAATAATGCCTCAGTCAGTCAGAGAAGAAATGCTTCCTCTCTAACCAAACCAGTTCAGCTGTCTAGAAGTGGCAGCTAAATTCCCTAACCATGCAAGAAACATTCAAGAAAATTCTTGACACATTCTTTTAAAAAATGAAAAACAAGAACACGCTCAAAAAGAAGCCCTGCTATGCTTCTGTTGAGGCACTTTCCAAGGGAAAGGATGCAACTCTGGGGAAGATTTTTACAAATCTAAATAGCAATGCTGAATAGAAATCATGAAAGTTTAACAACACATCAAGCACAATAGTAAAAGTACCATGCATTTTCAAAACACCTTTTCAGGTTTGTAGAAATGCTCTTGGAAGCTGTAGACTAGTCTGTCCTGCTCCTTTGAACTGCTGAAGAATAATAGCAAGAAAATTCTAGGAAACTGCCTCTCATCAAAGGATGTTAGACTATCTGCCTGCCTACTTGTTGCCTTATTTTTACTTGATTTAAAAGCCTTGAAGAGATGATCCCCTCCCACACACACACAGACACCACACCATATCCTAGCACTGGGAAACTCCTTACTTGAGTTCATTCCACTCAGACATCTTGGAGTCTTTTTCCAGCTGGGAGGTCAGCAAAAACATTTTTCTGCTCTGCAAAACCTGTAAACTGAACATGTTTTGTATGTACGTTATAGAAACCACCCCACTTCTCAAATTCCAATGTTGGGTTTTCATTATTTATTTAACCTAACCCTATAAACCCTACTATCTTACCCCCTTAAAAAAAATCTTGCTTAATTCAGACAGATGGTCAGCAAATGGTCCTACAGCTCCAAAATCTCCCTTCAAGGGCAATATCTGTACTCTCTTAGCAAAAGAGCTCATCATTTTCTTCTTGCCTTACAATGCCCAAGTGGCTCTGTAGTTTAAACAAATAACCTAGTAAATGTATTTATAGACAAAAATCCCTTACACCATTCTCTAAGCGGCAATGTTTGAGAAATTCAGTAAGTGCCCCATCGTATGAAGGATCTAATATATCCTGCTTTGTTCTCCAAAGCTTATGTCCACAGTTTGCAGTAAAGAGGCAGTGCCATCAATTGAATACCCTGCCCTTTTCGCCTCTCCAAGTTGCCAAGGTCTTTATGAGGAATCTTCCAGGATGGTATTCAGGGCTTTGCAGATTAAACAAGTTTATGTATACTCTGGGAGCCAAGACAAGACTTGTGGATTTAAATACTCACGTATCTCAGTTCAACAAGGAATGCATCTCTATGACTAATGACTGTGACAGTCAAGTGGTGGTCCTGTAGCTCATCCTCACGGGCAGTCTGACCCAGGGCCAGAAATATCAGCACAGCCAGAAAGAGGCATCTCGGTTATCCATTGTACCTGTTTTCTCATACCTTGTTTACAAGGCACGTTAATGTTGAGCCAACGTTAGCTTTAAACTCATTCTGTGTTATATTCACTACATGCAGGCCCAATCCACTGCCTTAGCAAACTGTTACAGTAACTGAAGCAGTCTCCTGGGACTATCCATGTTGAACCTGCAGCTCTAGCTCATTGTTTAACTGGGACAGCCAGCTATCAGTCTGTTTGCCAGCTGGGCCTTTGCATAGCTGTCCTGTATCTGCACCAGATGGCCAGATCTACAGTACATGCACTGGCTGCCAGCACCTTCCCCATGAACTGGAGATCAGAAAGATACTTACATATTGCCCTCCCTGGCATTGATTTAAAATGGACTGTCCAAGGTCAGGGATGACTGAACAGAAATTATTCTCCTAGCAGCCTTTGGGTCATAAAGGTGATACTCCTTTGATCTAGTTGATGTGGTCTTTTTCCTGCCAAGCTCTGCGTCTCCAGAGTCCTCCCCAGACAAAAGCAGAGTTATGATGGAGACAGCCAGACCGTGCTTCTTGGCAGTGCTGCTGTGAGAACAGAGGGTCAAAAGACTTCATGTAGTTTCTGATCAAGTTGACTGACTCTTCCTCATGTGTTTCAGCTGCTACATTCTTTGTATTTGTTGCCATACATTGTAGTGTGGTGGGATTCCAAGTCGGCCGTGGCCGTGAGGGTACAAACTCCATGTAAGGTAAAATACTCAATTATAGGACAGGTAAATTTAGAGAGAACACCCGCCCCTGTCTTTAATAATTAGGGAAAAATACTACCATGGAACTGGGGAAGACCAAACACAAAATAAATGTTTAAAACCCACTATCTCCCAACACTTTTTACTCTCACCCCTAGCTAGGGCTTACTTCACAGTCCACAGTTGGTTCCAGCAGTAGACAGGAATCATCAGTGTCTCTGCAGCAAACTCATCCTTGTTCCCGGAGGTCTTGGCTTCTCTGCTTCTCTCAGCAGCCTGCATCTGCCCCACTGCTCCAGGCTTCTCTGCTTCAGTCCTCTCCATCTCCATTCTCTCCAGCTTAATGCCAGTAGGCTCCATGGACTTCAGCAGGTTGCAGGCTGACAGGCATTTAAACAGGCACGTGCAGGCATGCACAGGCACATGCACACTCCGACTTCCTGGCTTATATCTCCTTCTCCCCACCCCTCACTTCTAGAAAGAGCCAGAGTTGTCAGGGAAGGGATCCTTGTAGCACAGAGATGCTCAACCACTGGCCCACAGGCAAACATGGCCCGCAGAGCCTTGAAAACTAGCCAGTGGGGCTCCCCAAGTGTCACAAAATATGGCAGTTAATACTGCCACCTCATCCCGCTGCCAAAATCCCATGCTTCACACAGTGTGTTGGAGCCAGGCCATGACTTTCCCCACATGGACAAATCAGAGCTACACCGCACCTCTTCCTTCTGCATAGCCAGGTTAGGGCTAGGCTATGCCCCCTTTCTCCTGCGGGGAAGAGAATGGGTTAGAGGCCATACCCCCATTCCTCCCACCCAGCCAGCTTAGAGCAGGGGCACACCTCCTTCCTCCCATGGGTTGGACCATGCCCCTCCCCACACAGGGTTGGATGAGAGCTGCATCATGCCCCTCCCTCCCCCTGGGCTCGGGCCGGGTCAAGCCTCTTTACCCCACAGGGCTGAATTGCAGCCAGGCTACCTCCTGCCCCTCTCTACATGGCCAGATGGGGCCCCACTGTGCCTGCCCCAGGCACTAGATTGGGTCCAGCAGCCAAATTTGGCCTGCAGAGCAATGGTACAATGACCATCTGGCCTGCTGGACTAAAAAGTTGAGCACCACCATCCTAGTGCCATCCAAAGGGCAGAATGTAATTAGCCAGGCCACACCCAGCCCCTCTGCAATCCAGCCTCTAACCCACTCCCTGCCAAAATAAAACCCACTGAAAAAACCACTTTCAACATCACACATCAGACAAACAAGACAACCACAGAACCGTCACACAGTTTGCTTTTGTCTGACCTGTACCCTACTATGACAGGGTGCATGCGAACTACATAGGCCACTGGTCAATGACAAATTCATTTCATAGTATTTCCCTTTCCCTTTGCTCGGTGCTCAGGGACAAGCTAACAAGGGTATTTTTAGGAAATCTACAAATATGCTTTGGGAATGGAAGGCTCAACACCTACCACTCATGGCTCCAAGGTGACGGATGGATTTTGCTGATGAGGACAGACTGTTTTATTCTTTTGTTGTAATCACTGATCCTTGAGAAGAAGACTTTGCTGAGTACATCTCTTTCATTCTGCTGAGTCACTCAAAGGGGACTGGACCTCAATGACCCTGGTGGTCCCCCTGTCTCACCGTGGTATGAGTGACACTCCACACCCACTAGAGGATTTAAGGGAGGTTCTCTCTCCCCAACCTGGCAATTCACTGGTTGGACTCCAGTCCATATAGAGACTTCCATTGAGTCTTACTGATACCAGTAACTCACCGCTACACAGAACAAAGACAATCCATGTTTTTTAGCAGCAACATGTTGGTGTGCCTGGTGTTATGCTGCTCCTATCAAAAAGAGTGGTGTCTGAACACAGAATAAGAAAATAGTCTCAGAGGAAATCTGGCTGCCATCAGGTGCTAACTGTAATAACAAAAGTAGATTCATGTGCATTGATTCAGTGGTCTTATTTCTTGTTGAAGATGCTCTATGGTAGCTGTTGGGCAGGTCATTAGCATGAGGCATACAAGTCACTACTGAAGCCAGTGGACATTTGGATGTGTCAGAGGTATGATCTTTGTAATACTTCCTTATGCCATGCAATGATCCAGGCAACAATGACCCCCTTCCTCACCAGCATTCCCATTCATCACACTCCTCATTCACAGAGGGGATAGGGAGTTCCACCACTCGTCGATTTTAATATTCTTGTTTTCCCTGAAAAAAATGCTTTTGTATTTTTCCCCTAGATTTTCCCTTAACATCTAACAAATGTTGAGATCCTTACCCAACATTTACTAAGTCCTTCTGAATTTAATGGCATCTTTGCTGAGTAAATCCTAAATGAACATCGAGTCCGGACATTTGGATTTCATGGTTTCAGGACATTGGTTTCATGGTTTCAAGTTTTCCCGTGTCTGTCTCAGACCTCTTCCTTCTTCTGTAGTATAAGTTCCACTCACTAGACATTTCTGAAACTTTCATAGTTTTCCTACACTGATGCATACACAGTTTTCCATTAGTCCAAAAAGCCAAACAAGGAAGGGGCTAAGAATACAAATACTCTTGATGGCTCTCTTGAGGCTCATAGTCATCTTATCACCTTGTAGTTGGCATCTTTATGGTGTAGTGTAGCACACAGTTCAAGTCCTTGACCCCACACTAGTTCAAGCCATGAACTCATACAGCTCTGTGCAGTACAATGCAGCTGCTTCTCAGTAGAGTATGTTAGCCTAGGTGCAACACTGTTCTGACACAGCCATCCTGCTTCTGGTTCTGGAATTAGCTCAGTCACAAGTACCTCAGGAATCCTCATCGTATTGCTCTTCATCGTACATTACCTTCCATGCTAGAAACATGCAGGTCAGCTACATGAATGCGATGACAAAGCATCATTCATTGTACAATTCAAGATGAATCTGTGAATCTCCACTGAAAGAGCCCAGGTTCTTTCTTATGGTGCAGGTTTCCTTATGGTGTTTTGGGTGTACCCATACAGCACAATGATGAATTCAGTGGCTCCCAGATTGGTGAAGAAGGAAGCAATTAAAGATGATGCAGAATTGAAGAGTTGCTATTTCCTGTTGTCCTTTATCCCCATTAAAGCAATCAAATAAATCTTTCCTTTATACTGTGATAGATCCTTTTCACTGGGAGGTGTAGGATTATGTACCTGAGGGACTGACAGCACTCTTTTTACAGCTGATGAATAGAGTCACTTCCCCCTGGGTAACGACGACTTACCTCTTCCTCAGTTGATGAAGAGGAGGCCTGTGAAAATCACCATTACTTATACATAACCACGGCTTTCAGTTTTAATGACACATTGCATCCATCCCAGAGTTCTCCAAAAATTCTCTCCTGGGACTTTGCATTTTCTGTAAACAGGAGTGACAATGTGTTGTCACGGAGGGAGACGCAGGCCTCTGTGAAGCCAGGTTCTGCCATTTGTAAATTAACAGGGGTGAGGGAGGGCAGCCGAGTAAATAAATTACATACTGCATGTATTATGCCATTGAGACTTCAGCAGGGTTCTCCTGGCTCTTGTAAATAGGAAATCATACCCTTGATCATTCAGGGCAGCGCTGTCAAACAGCGTTGCTGGAATTGTGCCTCATCCAGCTGTTCTGAATATTTCCCAAGTAATCCCATTTCAATTTACTTTCATGAAACGGCTTTTCCTCTTTAACAAAAAAAATGGAACACACAACCAGAATCCACCCTACAGGTCCTTTGATGAGGGGGAGGGCATGTGGGGAAAGAGCTGAAACTCTGAGTGCAGCGACGGTTTTATTATACAGGAATTCAATATCTCCTCCTCCCTTGTTTGAATTTAGTATGCATTCTCCTACAGCGTTGTAATTACAAAGATTACCAAATGAATCTTTTGCTTCTGTACACACCAGGCATTCGGTGCGGGGAAGCAGCTCTAATAGTTGTCATTAAGTTTTCAGGGAGGTGGGAGAAGATAGATTGAATGCATGCACTTCAGCGCTGCACATAGCCCATTGATGGCTGCTGAGTAATGATTTTTTTCTAATTGGTGGACAGCAGCGGCCCTAATGGATGGAGCCTCTCTGTGCATTTACACTGTCTCCTCAATCAATAACGCTAGCTGTGCCTGGCACAGAGGAGTTCCTGAAAGCCCCTTTGTAATAATGGATTGCTATAGGTTACATAAACCGCTGCCTCCCGCTGAGTCAGCCCTCTGTCAGGCACCTACCACTCCAACAGTGCGATGGCTTTTCAGAAGGGCTATGTGGGGGATGCCCACAGAGAGCGGGGTCTGTCCTCTGTTCTACTGCCCCCATCCTGTGGTTACCATCGTCCTGCATGCTGCTGACTTCTGAAAGGTCTTCTGTTATGTTGCCTTTCAAAGTGCTGTGCGCTTTTCTAATTCACTTTATGTTAAGAAAAAAAAATCCTAGGTCAAGTCCTGCATTAATCCCATAAACTGTATTAAGATTAGTGACAGGCTGAGCAGCTGCATCTACACGAGATACTGACTTTCCAGTAGCCTGTGATTACTGCGCAGTAGTATCACATGGCAGGAAGCATGACACAATGCTACTGTGCAGTAGTCACAAGCTACTGTGCAGTCAGCATCACAAAAAAATCCATTCCGTGGTATAACTTCTTACCACACAGTCATTTAGTACTTGTATAAACAGTTAGTACTAAAATGTTCAGTACTAGTATAAACATGAAGTACTAAATGACTGCGCAGTAACGACTTCGCAGTCAGCTTCTTGTGTAGACATGGCCAGTAAGCCAGAGCTGAAAAGGATCTCTGGATTTGGCCCTACATCTACAAATTGCACCAGTGAGTGTCCAGTATAGCCTGAAGAAGGAAATAATTTAATTAGCCCTCCCCTCACACCACCCTGCTGAATGTGCACTTGTATTTTCTTCTGTTTCCTATCTATGCCAAATATTCTGTTTTACTCCTGGGGGGGTAAATAAATATCTAATGTTATTTAGGAATTCAAGATCTTGGAAGTCAAAGATGCTTCTGCCTGGCTATGACAGGTATAGGCTTCACAGGCCAGGGGAAAAGCAATAATGTTCAAGAGCATTCACCTTTTAAAAGTGAAATTTCGTCTGTGTGTCATCTCCAAGACACATCAAGTTCTTTCACTGGCAAAGAAGGGGAATTTTCACTGATTGACATGACTAATGGGACATGACTCTGTTTTTCTTAGAAGTTATGCAGGATCTTGAAGGGGCTTTTGAAGCAGCCCACTACACAGGGTTACTGTCAGGTCAGGGAAGGTGGTTGCAATGGAAAAGTTAGAACCATAGAGAAAACATGGCTGTTGCAAAGCCTTTTTTATAGCAAGGCTACATCCCTCTGGAATCCCCGGGAGGGAGGGATTCCAGGGGCCACGCACAGCATGAACTCCTATGCACTTCCCAAAGCAATAGTAGGTTTCAGGGCATGCTTACCCAGGTAATTACAGAGAACACACATAACTGAGGATATATGTTGGCTTCAGTCTTGAAAATGAATCTTAACACAGGAGGAAGGGGCCTGGCATTGACCCACCAACACAGATGGCCAACAGCTAGTCTAGTTTTTTGGGCTGTCCAACGGGTGGCCCACGGGCCACAAGCAGCCCCAGAAGGGTTAGCATGATGACCAAAGGCTCCAATGTGGCCACCACTCCCCTTCCCTGCTGCTGCATGACAGCCTGGTTCTTTGAATTCACCCTCCCACCTCCAACTTCTACTTTCTGCCCCTGCTCCACGGGGCCAGGCAGAGCAGCAGGAGGGGGCTGAGGTGCATGGTGGCTGGGAGAAGACGGTGCAGCAGGGGAAGAGATGGGGGTAGGCTCCCCACGTGGCATGCATGGCTAGAACGGGGGTGAGTAAGGCTACGCACATAGCAAGGAAGGAATGGCTGGGCTGCCCATGCAATGGGGGAGAGTCCAAGGGAATTGTCCATGCAGCAAAGGCCCCAAAACTGGAGGCCATGCGGTGTGTCGTTTACATTCTCCTCAAAGCTCTTGAAGATTTGTGAGGAAACCTGCTGCTTTACAGCACTCCTAGCCTAGCCCCTGAGTGTGGTATCCCATGTTCTCAGGGACATCCAGAGTTTACCATGGTTTAAAGTGGAGCACAAGAAAAGTACATGGTGGAGGAGGGTTGTGCACATACAGATTCAAGCTGCACCTGAGTTGTGCTGACAGGATCTGGGCACAGAGCTGGAGTAACTGGACAATCCCCCAGTGTAGAGAGAAAGTCAACTGACAATGAGCCAGCATGGCCACTCCTATGTCGCTCCCACCCTGAAGATGCTAGCAAGAGGATATGGCTAGGGAGAAAGAGGACATGTCTGTGATGTTCCTATGTCCCACTGACTCTAGCTGCCGTGTCTCACTCCTGGGGACTGTTGGCAGTCAGTGCAGCTTAAAGAAGCCCTGAAGATCAGGGAAGGGAAAAGACCATTTTTTTCACTACCTCCACTTCTAAGCTGGCCTGCATCTCCTCTGGCTTTTGCAGAGCATCTGGTACAGAAGTACTGTGCCTTGACTGCAGACACATTGAAGAATCTCCCAGCAGAGTTGTTCCAGGTGGTGAAAGCCAGATCCATCCATATTCTGTCTCTCCTGTCTTGTTGTCTGAGTTCTGCAAGTGATTTTTTATCTCCCTCACCAAGAGAATCAGTCATACTTTGAGCTAGTTTATCTCACAAAGCAATGGATGCCAGAGAGAAGGGGAGGGGAGAGGGAGAGAGTACAAGAGACAGCATGAATCCTCTATTCTGGTTATTTGACAGTGTCTCTATAATGGCTATAGGCCCACTCAGTATAAAAAAGGGTTGGCTGCCTGTCTGCAGTATGCTGGTCACTTCCAGTCTGCAGTTTGCCGGTCTGCAGTTTGCCAGTCTGTGGTCACTTCTGGTCCAGCAGTCAACCCTCCTGCAGACCGGCAGCAAACCCTTCACAGCCCAGCACTGGACTGTGGCCCAGAGCTTGGGAACCCTTGGTTTCGCTCACTAAAGCTCATTTGATGAGCTTTAGTTAAAGCACCCCTGCTACCATTTTGAAACATGGGATGCTAAATACACGAGACACTGCAGTGTATTAAGTAAAGCAGGTCCTGAGAGCTGCTTTAATCAAAATGCACCACCCCGGAGCATGCATATAGATGCTAAGACTAGCAGCTAGGCCTGATATAAGCTAAAAGGTGAGTTTGCATCATTCACGATGAAGAATCTAAAGGGAATAGTTGAAGCCACTGTGGTGGTATTGAGGAACAGACCAGCCAGGGACAAGGCCCTGAGAGGGAGAGGCAAAGGAGCTTAGTTCTGTAGGACAGAGAGACTAAATGTTTAGGTTTCCATAGATTCATAGATTGTAGAGTCAGAAGGGACCACAAAGGATCATTGTGTCCGACCCCCTTCCCCTGGTAGGAAAGAGGACCTAGGTCAGATGACCCCAGCCAGGTGACTATTAAACCTCCTCTTGAAGTTAGGTCAACTTAGGGGGAGATGTGGATTTTGCTTTCTATGCATCCAGGTAAATGACATCAACCTCAGCTCCTGTGTCAAGGCAGTGTGTGACCTGGACATAAAAGGCTATAAGGTTTGTCAGGCAGGATCTACCTGTGACGAACCTGTGCTTGTCTCCTTTCAGCGTCGTTTCCCCTGCTGGGCCTTCACAAATGTGCTCTTTGATGATTTTTTCCAGTATTTTCCCAAAGATAAAAGTAAAACTGACTTGCCTAAAGTTACCCAGCTCATCCCTTCTCCCCTTCTTAAAAATGGGCACCACATTGGCCCTTTTCCAGTCCTCAGGGACCTGGCCAGAGCACCATGAGATGGGAATCCATAGGTGGGACTGAATTTCCCTCTGTTAAGAAGAAGAGACTGACTGGAGCCAGAAATCAAGGAGCCCAGAGAAGCTAGAGACTACTCCAGTGAAGAACACTGCAGCAAAACCTATACTTAAGGTAGAAAACTTGTTAGGTAAATGCTGGTTTGAACTCTGAAAGAACTGAATTCATCTAGCCAGGGGCTAAATCTCCTCTGTGACGTAACTGGACTGTGATGGGGGAGGGGAGGATTGGAAAAATTTCAGATGGACCTAAAGCAGTACCAGGCATGTCCCTGATACAGCAGCAGCAGGAATTTCAGCTAGCAGGCCAACATCTTCCTTCTCCCTGTTAGCAGGAGATGATTTGTCAGTTTCTGAAGGAGAACTTCAGGCACTGACAGTTGTGCCAGCCCCCACTCTAACTCTTGGCACTTAATATAAAGCGCCATGAGTTAGAACACGCCCCCCCCACAACCCAACAGATGTTCGCCTGTTGAGTTGGGGGTGAGAAGTGGGGATCGAGCCTGACAGCAGGAGCCCAAGAAGCCTGCCTGAAGCTAAGGAGACACTCCTCTCCCAGGGTCCCCCAACTCTGGGGCTGTCAGCAGGAAGGGAGGGAGGAGGAGGAAGGGGGAGCAAGCTGCCAGCTGGGGTTTTTCCAGCCTGAGCTGGGTGGGGGGTTTGAAGGAGACTACGAGGCAGGAGGGGGCTACAATCCATTTAGGACAGCTCAGTGCTCATCTGATTTAGTCAAGGGGACTGCAAGGCTGAGTGTTTAGCAAGGACTCCCAAGACACTGGAGAAATACCCTAGTGACCTCTTTCCAGTGTGAAAGAGAAGCATTATTTCTAAACTACTTTCTCAAAAGAAAAGTATTATTAAGAAAATTGCCCATACTGTGAAATCTTTTTAGCTGGGTAAGAAGGAGAAATTGAGGCAGAGGAATCATCTGGGTATAACTGAAAGCAGGATTTAGCACTTCATTTGGAACTTATCAACACCTACAAATCTGTTGGCTGTGGCAAAGGAGCAGAGTCCACCTCTCCCTTTCCCAGAACTATATGGATTCATCAATGCTAACGGGAGTATAAAAAGGGGGAAAAAAATTTTCAGTCAATAAAGCAAGATCTGGTCCAGATTCTACATAGAGCAGATCTAAGAAAGGGATGCTTTTCATAATCATTTCCCAGGTTTCTACAGCAGAGCCACACTTCACTAAGTATGCAGTTAGTCTACGTGACAAAGTTTTTTGGCCCACTGTCCTGCCACAGCAACTTAAGTCCTTGCAATTGGAATCATTCACTATCCTAAAATACAGGCTCAGGAAAACAGGGGATATGGTCAAACTAGCTACTTGGTACACTTTATAATGCCACACCTGTTAACTTTTGTTACTATCACATTACAATCCTCTTCGTTCAATACTAGGTAGCTTAAATAAATCAGACAAAAGCCACTTCCATAAAAAGCTTTCTGAATACTGTGTGCCATCACTAAGGCCACAAATAATCTGTTGTCATCTTCCAGACTGTGAAGTCAATAGAATTATGTCAACTTAGGGGGAGATGTGGATTTTGCTCTCTATGCATGGTACCTGTTAAATATGAAGCATTCTATCCCTCCTACAGGCAGAATTGTGAATCAGCACCAAGATGTCAGGTAAACGGTGAATAATCTATGCTTGTCTTGCTCATGAAGATTTATATTTATTCTTTCTTTGCTTCTGGATTTCCCTAATCAAGAACCCCAATGCATTTAAACAGAAAGGTATCTGACTTTTAACTTATCTCCTTGTTTATAAGAAGCCCAAACCTCTTACCTTCCTTTGCAGTTTCCTCTCTTGCCCTGAAAGCTGCTCAGCCCATCTGGAATCCAGACCTGTCCTCTGCAGCTTCTTTCCCCTGCCTGCCTCTTCTTTTAGGAAAACAGCATCTGCAGTAAATGCTCATTAGGTAAGAGAGGGAAATCTGGTTTTTCCTAACCAGAAGAAGAAGCCCATACTATGTTTTCATTAAAAAAGAAAACTTTCACTGGAGTGAAGAAAGATACCATTTTAATTATCAGGAAAAGGGTGGTTATGAGCTACTTGAGGAGCCAGTACTTCACCAGTGAATGGTTTAGATCTTATTTCTTTATTTCTCTGTTAGGCATTGCTTTTCTACAGTGCAAACTGGGATCATCCTTTGCTTCTGAGCACCTGTCTGTCTCATCTGTTTGACAGTGCCTGCCCATTGCCAAGAACAAATATAGAGATCTTTGGCTAGTGACAGTGAACTGTCCTTACCCAGTGTTGTAAGAAACTGTACCTCTTTCCCCCAAATCAAACTCTGAACAACATTTGGGCCTTACAACAAAGCTTACCCAAGAACAGCCAGCATTTCCCCCTTGCTGGTCTCAGAGCAGCGGAGTGAGCTGAACTTTCAAATAGGCTTAAATCTCTGAGCTGGCCACCTCTTAGCAGGACTTGTCAGCCTGGCTAGGGTACCCTTTCTCACACTGGGTGCCTCTAAACATGCAATTAATGAACACAAATAAACTCCAGAGCTTATTGCTCCAGAGTTTTTTGTTCCTGGGCATGCTGTTTGAATGTGCACTGGGGAACAAAAAACTCTGGAGTATATTGCTCCAGAGTTTATTTGTGTGCAGCACATTGAGCCCAATCAGAGCAGCCCTAGCTGGCAACAACTGTGGGTTGCTCCAACCAGGCTCAGTGTGCTGCAGAAGGGCTGACTGGAGCATGAGAGTGCTTCAGTGCAGGACCAGCCAGCAGCCAAACTCCACACTGAAGCACTAATGTGCCTCAGACAGCCAGTAGTGTCTATACATGCACCACTGGACACAAAAAAACTCCTGAGCAGTATTTACAAGTACTAGCCTGGTCCAGAGTTTATAAGCTTTGTGTGCCCTAACAGGGCCACATGTGTAGACATGGGAATGTTTACTATGGAGCTGATTAAGCACTCTGCAGTAAACGGCATGTAGACATACCTACTGGGTGCATCTACACATGCATTAATGTGCTTTAGTTAATGTGCATTAAATCTACTACTTCTGGGCACCTTTACTAGTGCAGAGAGGCTGCTCTGATGTGCTGTAATTACA
This sequence comes from Crocodylus porosus, assembly GCF_001723895.1. Taxonomy (NCBI): domain Eukaryota; kingdom Metazoa; phylum Chordata; order Crocodylia; family Crocodylidae; genus Crocodylus; species Crocodylus porosus. Next base: position 48,212,400 of record NW_017728906.1, on the reverse strand, counting down.
GAGCATCTGCACAGACTCAGTTAATCAAGTCTGCTGGAGTGTGGTAATTACTAACCACAGTCTGGCAGACTCCAGCATCACATGTATCAGTGTCTCTGTGCTAAAAAATGGAGGAGGGGATGCTTTTAACTAAAACTTATTCAATGAGCTTTAGTTAAAGCTCCCCTGCTACCATTTTTCAGTGCAAGGACACTGTTACTTGTGATGCTCTGGATGCTTTAATTATAGCAGCCCTTGGAGCTGCTCTAATTAAACCACGTTCTCCCCCCACTTCCCAGAGCACATGCATAAACTCCCTCCATTGTGAGGTACTAGGAAAATGTGCATTAGCCTACCTTAATGCACATTAGCTAAAGGGTTTTTAGTGATGCTTTAATGTGTATTAGCCTATTTTAATGCACATTAGCGAAATTGCATGGGTTTTTTTAGTGACACTTTAATGTGCATTAAAATAAGTTAATGAGCATTAAAGCAGATGTATAGACACATATAAACAAGTACTAAATGACTAAATATTACTGCATAATAGCACTGACAAACAGCTTTTTTATGATGCTGACTGCACACTAGCCAAAGACTACTGCGCAGTAGCATTCCATCATGGTTTCTGCCATGCAACACTACTGCACAGTAGTCTTGGGCTACTGCATAGTCAGCATTTTGTGTAGACATGGCCACTGAGTATTAATTTACTCTGGCACAACCAAAGGGACTGACTAGAAAGTGGGCTACTACTCAAGAATCAGAGCACCAGAAACCCACATGTTGCAAAAAGTATTCTCTTCCCTGTTTTTCTCTCTTCCTCCTGCCCTCTCTCTGTATTAGCTTTCTGTTAAGCATACTCTCCCAACCACTGGCACAGTTCACTCTGTCTCCCTTTGGAGTTTTAATTTGATTTAGAACACAGAACCTTGACTGAGCAAGAATCGTGGCTTCCCTACATCTGATTACGCATCTCAGGGCAGGAGACCAAGATTGTATTTAATAAACGATCTCTTTGCCAAGAGTAGCAACGTTAAATCCTGTCAAATGGACAGCCACCCTCGTGAAGTGAGCTAGAGCTGGTGTGTTGGCGTGATGACAGCACATTCTCTCCCAGCCAGCACTGAGCCAGGTTCAAGAGCTTAAATACTCAGGCTTCAAGTTCTGGCATTGAGTCTCTCAGACACGACATGCTTGAGCTTCCCAGGAGGTTGCACACCTCACTTACACCCGTCCCTGCCACCCAATCTGTGAAGCAGTATTGCAGCAGCTCCAGAGAGAGAGATGTTCACTCAAACTGGCAGCTGCCTTTTGTCCCACAATGGCAGCTGCCAGCAAGAGACAGACAAGGCAAGGGGAAAACACACAATAGCAACATGCTAGATGCAAAGCATATTACACGCTAGATTTAGAATAAAATAGCATGCATTAGGGATAAATATTCAGCTCAACATACAACTGAGCCCTGTGACTTTTGTTACCGTTATCAAGAGCTGAGGTGAATCTCCCTGCGCCATGCAGAACATGTTGCAAATGCAAAATAAATAAATCAACACAACTGACTTCTTTTTAACAAACTCACATTTTGGGGACAAGTTGGGGGATAGCAGGGGGGAGAGACAGACATTTGAACATATCCAAGGATATGGGATCCTGGGAGCTTTGCTTTTACTTTCAGGCTGTTTGGCCTGGGTTTGATTAGACAGACTGAATGCTCGTGGCAGGCTGGCTGCTTCAGAGACTGCATTCCCCTCCTCAGAGGGCACAGTATTGGCAGAGGCAGCATGAGTTTCTCATGCCTGTCTGTCAGAGCATCAACCCTAATGCGAAGGGACCAGAGCTCAATTTGTAAGGCAAGCTAATTATGATGTATTATCTGGTTTGCAGTAGATTCTGAGACACCCGTCAGGAACCAGGGCCCCTGTGTACTATGTAGGGTACACCTTGCCTGTTTCTCTGCCTTTGTATCTGTCTAAGGCCAAGGCCTGTCTGCTCAGACTATTGGGTGAGGTAGCGAGGCAGTGGGGATGTGTACTTCCCTGCATTCCAGTCCCGCGTCCTTCCCTTGGGCCTCTTCTCAGCACATTCCTGCAGCTTCTAGGAGGTGAGCCAATTGCCCAGCTCACTTGAAGCATGTTGCAGAGGCAGCATCCCACAAAAGCAATTTTCTAGATCCCATTAGCCCTGCTCCCATAAAAGAACAGGTCTTCCCACCCAGTTTAGCTCTAAAGACAAGCTCAGGAGAAGTTCTATATCCAAATGCTAATGAGAGGCACGTAGTTATCAGTAAACCTTATGGGGAAGTCTACAGTGGAAAAAAAAATGTGTGCTCTTAATTCAAGTTAACAGAGCTGTGAAGACATCATAATATGAGTTATAACTAAGGTTAGCAAGTCAAACGAGTTCATTCCTATAAAGGACACTGAGATTTAACTCAGCCTATGCTAACAGCCTCTTATGAAGGCTATTTTAATTTAAAATAGCTCATCTGGATTATTCAACCCAAGTGAAGAACATAGATTTTTTCAGGATAGCCGTGCCCCACACAGCATGGGCAATTTCATAACACAAGGCATATTTTGGAAGAATTCAGGAAGGCAGGCTTGTTTGTGTGTGTGTGTGTGGTGGAAGGGAAATAATTTTATGCAAAGCAAAGGTGTTGCAATCATCTGCCCTGGAAATCTTTAAAAGGAGACTAGACAGTCATGTTGCTGGGGTCACCTGACCCCCAGTTGTCTTTCCTGCTTGGTGAAGGGGGACTGGACCCAATGATCTTCTGCGGTCCCTTCTAGCCCCTTACAATCGATGAATCTATGAACTCTGAATGTGTCCATAGAGATAAAATGCACTTTTCAACTCCTGCATGCAAGAGCAGCATCTCTTAAAAACAATTTTTTCTATTTCATCTTTTTTCTATTTGTTTTAAGTGAAGCCTTTTTTCTATTTCCCTTTTTATGTTTTAATCCTGGTATGGAACATACTCTATGACCCTGAGAGAGTAAAGGAAGCAAGGCCCTATGTCTATAAATGTGTTTAGCAACACCGAATGATCAAAGTCAGCACTGCATGGGAAGCTTCTAAATTTTTCCTATTATCATGTGTTTGTGGATTTGACAGATTGCATCATTCAACGTTGATGTATCAGTATTTGATACACTATGAATATTCACAGTGCATATTAAATTAACCAGGTGATGAAATACAGGTTTGTTTTGCATGTTAACTCTGTGTTAACGCTGCCCCTAAGTGGTTAAGTTGGTTTATTGCAAGTTAATTAGCTTTCGTTTTAGGCCATTATTTATTTATATATGACAGGAAGTTGTGTTTTTCTGTTTCAGCTTTATGGCTAGGCCATATTTCTTATCCTAGTTAAAGTTCTCATTCTATTTTGTGCCATTTTCACACATAAACAATGTTTTAAGTAAGTCAGACTGATAAATGCTATTACAGTGCAACACTGTCTTTTATGTGTTTGTTACCCAGACCAGGACAAACTGAGTTTCTTTTATTAGACTTCCACATCTTCAGGTCATTTTAATTAGCATTTCTATTAATAATTTCTGCAACTAGCTGAAGAATTTTGGGGGTCACAAAAGAATGTTGTCTCCCTGTAGGGACTTCCTTTCCCCCTGTGCTTACATCTTTTGCTGCTTCTAAAATATTTCCTGCACTGGTCATTACGTCTCTTTTCATGAAATCATAGTTCTTGTCCCTGCCTTTACTTCCTTCTGCTTGGATTAACATAATACATTATAACTAAACCTCATCTCTATACAGGTGGGAAGCTGCTACTAATACAGAGTATAACTGCTGTCATTTTGAATACAAAATCCCAGTGGGAAAGATTCTAAGTACATCCTCCAGAGTTGGTTCAGCTGCTTGGGCTTCCAGCTCTGGCTCACCTTTAGGTTGTATACTGCTCTTCACCTGTGTGTGTACAAGTTGCATTTATGCCCCACAGGTTTAACATATGAGATATGAAGGCAAGAAATATTTGCAGCCCTATGTTCTCAAATACTGCCTCCTGCTGATAGCTAGGGCTCTGTAAAACCTACAGACCTATGGTTGTTTAGTTTACTGAAGTCCTGCCCTGAGATACCAGTTAAAATTATCCACTGTGGACAGCCCCGCTTTAGTGGCTACCACTTGGGGAGCTTGTTTGGTCAGTCTTTTAATATCTCCTTTGTGCTGAATTTCCCTGCCAAGGAACATTAAATAACCCCTACCATGACCTCAGGGTCCAAGCAGATAACTTCTTCAGCTGCTCATTTCACTGGCTAGCTGAACCCTTCATGTCAAATCAGATTTTCATTTCTAACGTGCTTTGGGTCTCTCTGGTGTGATGAAGGGCTATATAAATGTAAGCTCTCGCTGACTCTACCTTGTCTTCCCCAGGGAGTAAAGTTCAAGCAGGCAAGAGTTAAACCATGAAGCATTGCAATGTTTTAATTTACTATGTTCTCACCTCTGGACACCTGGATTCAAATTCTGGACTGAGTTTCAAGGCATGAAAATGAATCTGGCAAATACTGTACTAGTAAGCATCTGACCTCTGCACGAAAGTCCTGCAGAATGCTCCGTAACTACCAGTCTCTGGTCAGGATATGCTGAGGACTGGAATAGCAGAGGCAAGGAGGACTGGCATATAGTAGGTGCATTAAAGGCCAGGAAGACTGGAGTGGGTTGGTAAAACTCTATGGGAGAAGCTTATACGGCACCTGCTTGGGCTATATGTGGACCGAGTCAGCAAAGTCTCTTGCTTTGTTGAGCTATAAAATTCACACAGAAATATGGCTTTAAAAAAATTGGACTGCAATGAATCTACAAGGATGTTGTCTGTCTTTAGCAAAGAACGAAGCATGTTTTTGTGTTACTACCACAGATCTTAACCTTGGGTTAGTGAAATTTGTCTCCTATTTAGTTTTCTCATCAATGTGCGCTCTGAAGGCTGGTGAGTTGTCTTGCTGCCTTAAAGCTTAGTGTATTAATATGTTAACCCATTGCAATGAGTCTGAATTCCAGCAGGGCTCCAAGCAAGATGTTCATATTTGTTATAGTAGCGGTTAGTGAGGGGGTGAGAAGAGGACTGACAAATAAGCTTTTTTGTGTTGCCCTGCCTGTGCTCTTTAAGGTGGAGCATGATGCTCAATCAGAGACAGCTCAAAGTCTCTGAAAGAACAGATGACTGTTTAAATCCTAGCCTTTCCCAGCAGATGTTAGACAGTGCTGTTAAGGAGTCCAGACATTGGGACACAAAAGGAGATACAAAAGATATTATTAAATTATCTCAATGATTTAAAACAGGTTCACGGAGGATATTTGGAGTCATGCATTTACATGGTTCTTCCTTCTTTCTCTCTCTTCTTTTTTATAAATCTGCTCCTAGGTCTCCTTAGTGCTATGGTTTCAACCAGACAAGGACAGTATAAGTAAAAATCTATGGACTACCTTAAATATCCCTTGCCGTGCATTGTTAGAACTCTTATTAAAATACAAAACCCACAGTCACAACAGCAGGCTGGAAATCTGCCTGATGGTCAAATAAATCAAAATATTTCAGAGTTCCTGTTAACAAGCACCCATTAAAATCTGACAACCAGCAAGTATCAAAGGCAACCTAGATTTAAAAAGTTAGAAACAATGCAATTCCTCCAGCAGAGCAATACAGGTTTATTTCCTTCCATTTAAAAGTAGGAAATTGGTTGCTGCTGTTAATTTATTATTTTTCTTACTCATTTTTTTTTTTGTTCCCCTCTGATGCACCAGAGTTGACTTGGTGGTGAGATACCCTGGCTCTGATTTGCAGGAGGTGAGATGTGTCCTTAGGTTCCCACTGATGCATGCTGGAGTTGTGAATGATCAGCACAAAATTAGGTCCATACTGTCAGTTCTTAACAGGCAGTAGGAAGCATGTCATGTAAGCAAGCCCTCACTGTACCTCCAGGTCCTACCAGGGATCTCGGCCTTTCTAGGAGTCTAAGGTTTGTTTCAAGTAGGCATTCCAAAAGGTCATTCTTCCGGATTAATTGCCTTCAACACACCCACCTGAGCTTGCCTCTTTCTTGTCTGTTTCAATAAATAAATAAAAGAAAAGAAAGAGAGAGAGAGAAAAGCAGATTTTGTTTTAGTAAGCAGTTTAAATCTGGTCTGGTAGGTTGAATTCATTCATTCATTAATTCAGTCATGTGCTTAGAAAAACCCAGCAGGACTCCCTTCCACCATAAGAACTTCTGACTGTGAAATAAACCCTGAGTAACCAGATTAACTATGAAGTATGTATCAGTCAGGTTTTCAGCATTAGTTCAAGTGTACTTTCCATGCACTGCAAAGCAATATAGCTCATTCCTGGTTCAGGTGTGCCTTCAAGGCAGGAATAAACTACATAGTTTTATGTCTTATCTCACCTACCTCTGGCTCAAAAATAAATAAATAAATGGATCTAACATCAGTTGTGTGCTATTAGCCAGTTTAGATATACCTGTTAATGCCAATGGTGTCAATGTTTTGTCTTTTGGCCATGCATATATCATTGTATGAATGACTATTTTGGGGGCCAAAGCCAAAGATAGAAAATCTCACCTGAAACTGCTGACATTTTATAAATTGAAACTATATTTAGCATGCAAAATCAAGTGGTTACAATGGACATTTCTATGGAAATTTAATATAATCCTTGATATGTCAGTCATGCATCACTACCAGCCCATGTGATTATTGTCTATAGGAATGATTTAAATTATGGCATTATTTTACTATTTATAGCTTTCATAGTGGCAATGTCCAAAGCTTTCATGAGGATTGTGGGCTCAGTGTGTTAGGTACTATTCAAACATAAGCATGTGTTCAGATACAGGTCCTGACCCTGAAACCTATCCAAAAAGTCAGTGGACTTCCACTTCTGAATAGGACTTTATATTTGCAGAAGAAGGGCAGTACATTACATACATGGAAGCAAACACTGTAGTCAAATTAACAACTCAGTTTCCATTATACACTTTCTCAGACCTCCTAACTTCCTGACCATATTCACTTTTTGGCAGAGCCCAAGCATAGAAAATCTCACCTGAAAATTTCTACTTTCAAAAATTCAAAAAGGATCTAGCTTGCAACGACTGATACTGGAATAGTGTCCAAGTTAAGGTTGCTTTTTGTAACACTAGTTATGAAATTCCTGATTTCAAAAATGTCTAAAACACACACATGCACATGCAAAACTGATCACCTTGAGCTTTCCAGGCTTTCAAGTGTTTTCATTTTTATTACTATGCGGTAATTCTCTGAACAAAATTATGTAGTGCAATTGATATCCATTTATATCCTTAATCACAACTTAATTTTTTTATATAGGGAATCTAATACATGCTGAAACTAACCTTCACTCACAAAAATAACTGAGATCATCCATTTGTTGCTATACCAACTGTGAACTATCCCTCCTCTCCATGCTCATAGAAAAGCATGTTACCACAAAACTCAGCTGTCATGTCATGTTGATGGTATGGAAGTTCATGTTCTCTGTATCTTTGCTAAATCTGTTCTTCGAACAAAAGACTTCACCGTCCATTTCTGTCCGCTGGGCACATTTCATGGACACTAACTTGATTTTAATTTTCATAACATAATGCTGTTGTACTCCATGCTAATGTTATCTGGCAAATCCACCCTGAGCATGGGAGTCCAATATAATGCTGAAGCTTTAACAAGCCAGTCACTGGGCACATCTCCATAAGATGCTAGAAGCACAGTAGACTAATCTACAGCGCATTAGAGCATTGTAGCAAAAACCATGCTAATGAGCTAATGTGCAGTAGAATTAATCTATTGTGCATTCCTTCAGCTAAAAGACATGAACCAGTGCTACTGTGCAGTAGCACTGATTACAGCGCATTAAGTTAGTACATGTTATTACAGGTACTAAACTTAATGCGCCATAATTACAGTGCAATAATGAATGTTTGGATGTGCCCACAGACTGATCAATTATTTCCCAAGCTTCTACTGAAGTGCAACCAGGTTACTTGGTCTGTTCTTTGATGCACCCTGATGAGTACAGTATAGATCCCAATTTTGAAATTGGATATCATCTGAAGTCAACAGAAGGCCATCAATTTTTATTCAAATTCAAGAGTCCTAGCACATGTACTCAGGATAAAAATGCACCAAGATCATATTCGTTCCTTCTTTCAGTTGGTAAAGTTGAAAATGATCCTTAATTTTCCCAAATGAGAAGCATATCTGAGTTCACTAGCACCATATATCAGATTTTGGGCAAGAATATGTCTATGAATCTGTTTACCTGGTAGGTGATCACAAAAATTACATGGATTTCAATATTACATGCAGCTGAATAAGTAATTATCTGTTTGTTCATAAGCCATCTATGCTACGCTAGAACATACTGTGGTGCTGGCTAAGATGAGAGCATATGTAAACTTCAGCCTAAGGAAAGTGACCTCATCCCATACACTGTTGCCAATACATAAGACCTCTTCCACCTTTAGACAAATATAGACACTGATGCTCTTTTGCCACTAATGTAAGCTATCTACTTTTGCAGGCCTTTAAGATTTAGTGAGATTACTTCATTCCAATTTTACCACATCAAAAAATTAAAGTGTTACTAGGAAGCTAGAAATCTGCCTGCTAATCACAGATCCCTTAGTCATAAACAAACTCATCCCATGCACTCATTTAAAATAACATGGCAGTATTTAAAAGTCAGAACTTGAAATGCCCCAGGCCAGTGTGAAGGGATGGGGGAGGGAGACGCACATACACACAATGGCTTTCAGTTTTTAAATCTTTTAATACCCTTTGTTTAAAGACAACAAGCTCTGTACTATCAGAAATACTTTCTCTTTATAAGTACTTTTACACTGTAATTACATCATAACTTAAGCTTCTGTGACTAAAATTTACTTCTTCAATTTCTCATTGTAAGATAAGTTTTTCAGTCTCCAGTCATACTTCTAACCTCTTTCGGAGCCTTCTGCAGTTTGACAACATCCCTGTTAAAGTATGAACATGGGGCCATATTCTGCTCTGTTATACTGCTATAGCTCTATCCAAGTCAGTAGAGTTGCATCCTGTTTGAAGTGGATGCAGTGTTCCAGTCCTCGAATCACTAATGCCACGTGCAATGGTAAAAATAATGCCTTCTTATGCCCACCTGCTAGTCACCTCAGTATACATCCAAGAGTTACATCTGCTGCCTTAGCTACCACGTCCTATTCCAAGCTCATGTGCAGTTAGTTATCCATCATAAACCCTTAGCCCAATTCAGAGCCACTGCTTTCTAAAATATACTCTTCTCCCACCACCCTATAAGTGGAACATATATTTTTTGTTCTTTATTTAGCCTTGTTAGCATGCAGTGTTTAGATCAGCCCAGTCTACCAAATGATCCAGACTGTTCTGTAGAACTGGTCTTTATGACTTCTTCACCAATTTCTGACTTTGTTCACTCCAATTTCTGAAAGTCCACAGTCACTCTGTTAACTTTAACAGAGTTACAGTGCTGTAATTGAGAGCAAGTATGACCAAGTGTCACAGGAAAGTAAAAGACAGATGACCACGTTCTACTTTCATCTGTAGCTTTGTGAATCCAGTAGACATATACATGCAGAAATAGAGAGGTGGTACAGCCCAAACCTCCGAACCCCATCAAACTATAGCAGCAGATCCATAAATCCAATAGAGCCCTGCAGTTCTGAGTGCATGCTTCTTTCCAGTTCTGTTTCTGATGTGGCCTAAATGGTGAATATTTCATAGGAACAGGTGGCCTGACACCATTTCCAGTGGTCAAGCAGAGTATCCTACCAAAATAAGTCTCTTGAGAGCAGCTTGTAGGTCAAAACATAGGTCAAATTTCTCCTAAGACAAAGTATTTTATTCTAGGATCCTAAAGAGGTATAAACCCATTGTCCCACTTTAAATACCAGTGAAATACCCAAAATAGACATCAAGCTTATCCTGGGTCTGATTGTCCAGGACCTTAACTCACATCAAAACAGTCACAGGACAGTTACAAATGCAGCTTGAATGAAAATTAACACAAATTAGTCTTGGAGGGGAAATGGACAGTGCTATCTCAGCACTTCACAGGTACTTAAAACGGGGGAGTGAGTTTCTGTGTCTGTAGGATCTCAGAATTAAAGGCTTTGTCCTGGGAGAAATCCAACATCTGTTTTGAATCTAAAAGCTATGTTGCTTCCAGGTCTTGACTTGGATCAGTCAGAACCAACTCAACTGCTATGTCTGTTTTTACCATGTGAAGTTTGTGCTGCAGCTGAATGAAAATTGAAAAGCTACCATTGATTCAGCCTCAGACCTGCACCTCCAAACTAAACACGTTCCACATCTGAATGCTTCCACCTTGTCCCACAGGAATCTATAGTCATCAACAGTGATCTGTTTGAAGGAGGTGAACATGTAATTTCTTTCCAGAGGTGGGAATGTACACAAAGTGCAAGGTTTTCTGTGATTCTGTAATGGCAGGAAATGCCATGGTACCATCAATGTACTTCAAAATCCATTATAAACCACAGAATAGACACAAAGTATTTTCTATTGGATCAAAGCAAAAGAAAACTGATATTTTATCTCTTTTTAGACTTACTGTAGTCTCCAGTAAGGCATACAATGAACCCATTAGCCTAATAACAGCTCTGCTTCTTTCTGTGAAGTGTTAGTGAATTCCAACTTCAGGAGACAAATAATCACAATAGATCTCATACCTATATACATATGTGTCTCAGTCTGAGAAATTCACTCTGTCTCTGAGACAGACAGACCATGTCCTGTATCCATTGCTAATTATAAATTACTATTATTTATTCAGTACAGTAAGTGTGCATCTGGTAGCAATGACTGCAGAGCATATAAGAAGGCTGATACTTCCTAGCAAATGGTGTTTTTATGGTTAATAGATACTGTCATGGAAATTACTTGGAGGGGAGTATGTATAGGCTTGCATTCTAACTTTAGAGTAAATCACATTAGAATGAAGATATCATGAAATGATTCTCCATCCTTGAATTTTCCATCAGTGGTTCTTGGAGTAATTGATTTAAATGGGAAGAAAGATTCTTACTGGATTTCAGTGTCCAGTAAGAAGGGCTTCTCATATTGTCCCTATGAATGGTGCTACAGTACCAATGTATGTGATTTATAATTTTCACTAGTGTCTTACAATTGTCCTGTATTGTCTAGGAGGCCAACACATGGACCTGGGCCCACTTGGTTTGATTCCACTTGTGAAGGAGCCTAGGAACACCAGGGAATGGAACTGACACTGACTTCAGGAGGTGTAATGAGAAGAGCTGGCTTTGAGGTTAGACGACTGAGCTGTGGCTTCACAACTGGGTTCTGTCCCTAGCTCTGCTATGGGCTTCTTGTATGGCCTAGCACAAGTGATTTCCCTGGTGTGCACTTCATCTCTAAAATGGAGCTAATATTTTCTTTCTTATGCCCTATGTCTGTCTTTTCTATTGAGCCGGTAAGCTCTTTGGGGCAAGGCCTCTTTCTTCTGCAGTGCTACACCTGGGTCACTGAATAATAATAACAATAACAGCTGAGGCAGCAACAGAGAAGGGGGGCAACTTCAAAGTTTAAGGGGGCAACTTCACAATGAAATCACTGAATAGGAGTAGTAAGCCTCTAAAGAGAACCCACTTTGAAGCCCATGGGAATTAGGCACCTAAATACCTCTCTGGATTACGTTCTTGGTGCTTAATACTGCTAAAATTCCAGCTGCAGCCACATTTTTGTTTCAACAGGAATTCTGTTACTTTAGTGGAAGCATACTCTCAGCAGTTTCCAAAAGTCCTGACAAGCAGATGTTGTTTGCAGCATGCACAAGAAGTCACCAAATTTGGGCTATTTCAGATAAAGTGAGGACCACAAGTCTGAGTTCCTTGGAGCCCTCCCAGACATCCACACCGGCAACTACCCCCTTTCTAGTCTAACAGTGGAGAGGGTTCCAGCTCGAGCACCGCTGCTGCTGGTATCTGTGGTTGTGTGACACTAAGAGAGATGATTACTCAAAGTTCTAGTATAATGATATTATGAAAAAGTGGTTGCATTACACCTCAGGTGGATGAGAAACCTCTGATATACTCCAGATGTTTGTAAAAGGTCATTTACTGCTTAGCTCAGTTAATTTCCATATTCCTGTTGAGCTAGAATTGTGAAATCTGATTTTACCACATTCCATATGAGACATTTTATAAAGGAGGGGGAGAGATGATAGCTTTCAAACTACTCTGATTCTGCAATAGGTAGTTTCAGATAAGAGAGAGGCAATGTTGGTTTGAGCAGATGAATCAGCATTGGCTTCAGGTGACTGAGAAAAGGAGGCATTTTGCCTCCCGTCAGTTGTGCAGCTTGATAGAAGTATAAGCTTAGGCACTGGCATTGCATAGAAGCTGAAATTCTCTGTAGGTTCCTGAGGCTATGAGAAGAAAATCTACTTGTTATGAAAACATCTTTATTAAGTACATTTTGTGACCTCCTAGCTGATTGGGCATTTTTAACTGACTTGTATTTGATGTTAAAGATGTTCAAATTTTTAAAAAAGCAACCATGTGGTGATGGCATGTGGGGTAGTGAATTTTAAGTAAGACTGCATGAAATTCAATCACTTAATCTTAAATTACAAACTACTGGTTGCCAAAGCAATTTTGAGATGGAATTCCTTTTCATTCGCACTTCCCTTTTTGCCTTTTTTAAGGAACAAATGAGTAAACAAACTATGGAAATTCTATTTGATTTCTCAGAAGTTGCTGGGAAAGAAGACTACATTTTCCTTAGTGGCACCTGGCAGCAGGTCCATTTCTGCCCAGTAGTTTGGAAAAACTTGATTATGATCCACAGATAACATTACACTTCACACATTTTTCCACTGCATAGCTAAAAAAAATCCCTATCCCTGTATGTTTCAGAGCAGTTAAACAAGATGTCACTGTGAGACAGCAGGAAATGTCCAAAAAGATAGGGCCCGGCCCTTTTCTTTTTTAAGTTAAAAAGAAAGGATCAGACCTATAAACATATTTTCATACAGTTATCTTGAAGGGCAAGGTGATGTAGCCCTCACTCCCCTGAGTTTCCTCATTCAGAAGAGGAAGACCTTGGTAGTCTTCTATAAAGATTACTACCACAAGGATTTTTTGCAGGATTGAACTCTCATGTGTTCTCTCTGATTATGACATTCCCATATTTAAAGCACTAGTAGAAGGAGATCAGTTGTGAAACCTGAGTGGTCATTAGACAAAGTGGATGCCAGGAGTGATCAGCCCCTCTGAAAATCCAGCTGTAGGTCCTGTACCAAAATGAGACACCCAGAATTCAGCTGGATTCTTTTGAGCACAATTGGTCTTAGTGTCCCTGAACATCTCTGGTCTCACTTATCAGGTACAAATTAGAAGTAATTCAATGAAGTTACTTTGAGATAACCACTGCTGGAAATGAGCCCAAAATTAGATGTAGTATGCATGTTATTCAATCTGTAACATGGTAATTGTGATACTTACCTGTCTCACATGGCAATTGGGAGGTTTAATTGACTCATTTCTGTAAAGAACATGAGGATTTTGGGTTGGGAAGTGCAAGGTGTTAATATGTTGGCTCTCATAATGCTAAACTCTGAGGAAAAGTGGGACTGTAGTAAAGGTGGAATTCAAGAGACTTGGGTTCACTTTTCTGTTTCAGCACAGCCTTCCTTTGTGACCCTGTAACTCAAGTCAGTGTTGTGCAGTGATAATCTGAGCCAGGAATATATGCTACAGAGCCAGTGGCTACATTGACACCTATGCTAGCTCTTGAAATGGAAGCAATATATCTGCATTAGCACTGTGCTGCACTGAGCTAATATGCCACGATCCTCAGCAGAGCTAATATACTTGTACAGTGCCGTGCTGTGCTGACACAGCTTATACCACTGCCAATTCTGGAGCTCAGACATGGCAGGGCATTCTCTGTGCATACCACTGGCCTGTATCCTATAGACTTGTACTCTATAAACCCTCAGTATTTCTGTGCCTTAGTTTCCCATTTGAGCTTGGAGGGAAAACAGTACTTTCTTCTCTTACAACAGTGCTGTGAAGATACATCCATTATAGACTGGGATGCACTTAGAGCTGCACTGTGGGGACCATCTGAGTATCCCAATGGATGGTAAAAATTAAGACAGATAGATAGATAGATAGATAGATAGATAGATAGATAACCATCATGGGCGACTGGTGCCTCCTGAGTCTGGTGGGGCACGCGGTGGCGGTGGGGGTGGAGATGGCAAGCACCTGCAAACACCACCAGTGGTGGGGACGGCCCTATCAAGGGGGGGCACATCTCCCCCAGCTCACCCTGCGCCCTCCCTACCAGTTGCCTATGATAACCATATATATAAAGCAAGGAAATAAGCAAGAAGAAGCAAGGAAGTAAGCAAGCTAAGAGCTAGTGTCTTCACAGAGAGAGATATCCACACACACATATATACATATATATACACACACACAGCTGTTAAGGCAATAGCTCTTAGCTTGCTTACTTCCTTGCTTCTAAACTCCCTCCCATTGCTCTCCAGTTTGTGCCTTTTTCTTCTAGGGAAAAAAATATTGTTTGTTTTTTTAACTAAATATCACACAACCTGATTCATAATAAGAATTTTTTTTTGTTTTGATTTGTTTACTTTCTAGATACATCAAACCTGTTGGAAACTTTCATATATGGTCAGCGTAGTGTAAAATTATTCTCCTCAAGAAATAATTACCAAGTAGCTAATCTTCTCGTAAGAAACTACACGCATGTGATGAGGTACTTTCCCTAATTTTATTCATCCCTGAAAAGACACTGCAGTGCCAATATGGCTTTTTTTGCCCTTCTCCTCTATTTTGTGAATCAGGACATCCATGCATTATGGAGGCCTGCTCAAAATGGAGCTGTCTTTAAAACATCCTCTTTATATTGAGGATTAGGTCTGGATTATTGCTGAGAGATCATTCAAAATCAGAGCTAAGCATTTACCCAGAAATCATCTGTAATTCCAGTTGCCCCTTATTTTAGCTAATAAGGGGCTATAAGGACAATTGAATCAGAGCTGTGTACCTGTCAACTGGCCTGAAATTCCCAGTACAGCTCCGAATTGTATGCTGTGTGATTACCAAGTGAAGCACAGTGCTGTGTCTTATCTTTTTTCTAAATCCTCTTAATACGGTTGCTGCTGTATCCCACACACGCTATTGAATCAGTGCAGCCAGAATCAGCGCCTTCTGTCAGTCACTTAGAGGGCTGCTCTACTTTCAGAAGGACTGACTCTGCAGAGCTAAAGACCATCAGGCTTGGGGCAGCAGCAGCCTCTTTGGGCTGGAGGTTTTAATAAAAATCAGTTAAAATGGGTAAGGATGAGTGAGAAATAAGGGAAAGGAGGGAAATGGAGGAGGAAAGGACCAGAGGCTTGTTGCCAGTGAAAAAATGGCCAGGAAAAGCTGACCAAAAGGTTCAGGGAATGAAATGCAAGATGAAAAAGGTGTTTGTACACAACACAAAGTTTGTGTGTATACACCCCTTGGCACAAGGAGTCCCAGTCCCTGAGAGGGGCCCTATGTGCTATCACACTGCTAGTAGCAATAAGGAAAGGAACTGGGATAAGAAGAGACAAAAAAAGAATTACAATTGTAAGAATCCAAATCCCAGAAAGGGAAAATATGCCTGGCTTCTGGAGAGGAGGTGTCTATCATGGCACAGGGGGAAAAAGAATGCTTCTGCCTATTAGGTTAACGATTTTTATAAGGTAGTCATAATATCGATAAAAAATGAATGCTGCCTAATTGCCCTGCAAAGGACTCATTGTGTGTGGGGTTGTAACTACTGGCACAGTCTTGCACCCTCCATGAGTCGCCCCACAGGAGACACTGTGACGCAGAGACACTCCTCTTAGTCACATTCCCTCACCTGCTTCCTCCTCCCTCTGTAGGGCAGAAATGCTCTGCTGACTGACACCCACCCCCAACTATTCCCTGAACTAGGCTTGCTCTGCTCCTCCTATTTCCAGCTCACCCACCTGCCCCTTGCCCATCTGCTGTGGGGGGAGAGGAAGCAAGTAAGTGTCCTGCTTCCTCCCACCTGCCCAGACTCGGTGACAGTGAAAGGTGACGGGTGATTCTCCCCCTTCATTCCCTTGCACAGCCATGTGATCTGAGTCACAATCCAGCCCTGTAATTACACCCATGGACCCTATCTATCCCCATTGAGGTAAGGACATGATCCTCTGACGTTATGAACCTTCCCAAGTGCTGCTGAAGCCACATGGCTCTGACAACATTAAGCATCTTCCCAGAGGTTTTTTGTATCTGATTGATAAGGACTGGTCCAAGCTGCACAGGCCCATCCTACATGCAGACACACAGCGTGATTTAGCCCAGGGCTCTCCAACTGGCAGCTCATGGGCCACACACAGCCCCCAAAGGGTTAGAATACAGCCTGCAGGCTCTCATCTGACTGCCATCGCCCCCTTCACCTTTACTCCTGGACTGGAGCCAGGTTCCTCAGGGTCCCCCTCCCTCCTCTGGCTTCTACTTCTTGCCCTCACTCCTCGGGGCAGGGCAACACAGCAGGAGGAGGTTGCCATGCCTCAGCTAAGTGAGTGGCAGGAGGCCAGGGACATCTCATGCTGCAAGCAACAATGGCTACTCACAATGCAGGTGGGCGATGCATATGGCTAGGAGGAGAGGGGGCTGCTCTGTGTGCAGCATGTAGGAACTGGACTTCCTCTGCTGTTAGGGGTGTTAGGATGTCCATATTGTATGTGTGGTGGTGGGGGATAGGAAGCTGTGCATGCTAGACTGCCCAAACAGTGGATGAAAGCCTGGGGGAGGGGTGGGGTGCAGTCTGCAGTCCATGTCTCACCTGGTCCAGGGTGAAGCATGTGGCCCCCAGCTTCCTGGAAGTTGGACAGCCCTGGCTTAAGTATTTATTTTTCTAACCTTAGTTTGGTGAAAGGTTCCTCAACTGAGAACAGACCATGCATTAAAACCAGAGTTTTAAAAATCAACCTCTACAGAGTTAGTTGGCTGAGCAGAAAAACCTGAGCCTTGCTTTTAAAAAAGGGTTGAAAAAAAATAAGTCACTGCCACACACCAAAAATGCAGCATGGACTTATTCATTTTACAAGCATACAGAAACCAGTTTTTCTTGGGAATGAAACTCACAAGGTTAGCTTTTGAGGGGTGTCTTAGTCCAAGTTCTGCTCGGTACAACTCACCACAGTTGCGATAAAGGTGAAAGCAGGTAGAAGGCTGACAACAAGCTGTGCTTTACTCTCCCGCCTTCTCCAATCACTTTCACCCAGCAGAGGGCAGGTTAAGGCCTCTTTAAACTTATGACTTGATGAGTCCCAACACCTGAAGTCTGGAGTGGGGTGGGGTTCTGTAGAAAATCTGTTCACCCATTTCTTTTTATAGGTAATATGTTAACTTTCACCAGAGGCTGCGGACTTCTCCTTCCACGCAGAAGGGGATAAAAGAACAGACTCTTGAGGTTGCCCTTTAGGGCACATCCCTACATGCAGCGGTGTGCATTTGCAGCAGCAAAAATAGTAGCTAAACAAATCTGTGCCACTACTTTTTGCCATAGTACATGCCCCTGCACGTTCACTTTGCTGTGGTTGCAAATTGCCCCACTGGAAGCAAACTGCCCTTTCGCCACTCCTGCTGACTCTCAGCATGCTGGAGGAGCCAGGAGGTAACTAAAGGAGTGGAGACACTCTGGCCAGCATGCAGAGCATCTCCCTGAAGGACCAAGCCTTTGTGTCTGCTGGCTCAGCTTCTATCGCATGTGCCGCACTACTCTTTTTCTCACCGTGGCTTTTTGCTACCAGGATTTCCCAGTAGCAAAATTTGCCCCTGCACTTTAAATCTGCAGTGCGGGGCATATTTTAACATTCCAGGCATGCAGTTTTTGGTGCCACAAAGAGATATTTGGCACACAAACCACATGTGCCTGCACATCTGGATACAGCCCAGACATGCAGACACATGGTCTGTGGTGCTGTAAACCTCTTTGCAGTGTCACAAACTGTACAAGTTGCATGTTAATCAGTTTTCAGCACTGCCAATATGCAGGCCAGGGCAAAATTTGCTACCAGGATTTCCTGGTAGCAAAAAAAAATCCTGGAAAAAAAGCAGTGCAGTGCAACCCACCCCAAAGTGGCGAGCACCGGAACAAATGCAGAGATAGGAGAACAGGCAGCTCTGGCTGGTTGGGGCACAGGGTACCTCAAGGCAGGGAAGCAGGATGCCCTGGGCTACCTACTCCCCTGTCTCCACATGCCTCAGCATGGGGTCTCCACTGGTATGAGGCACATGGAGCCCCTGCATTCAGGCACCCTGCACCACAGCCACCGCTCCCCGCCTGGCTGGGGCACAGTGTGCCTTAAGATAGGGGAGCAGGCTGCCTGCTCCCTTGTCTCAAGGCACACTGCACCCCAGCATAGAGGCTACACATGCCTCAGTGCAGAGGCTCCATAGTGAAGCCCCCATGCTGAGGTATAGAGGGAGACAGGGGAGCACCCAGCCCAAGGCTGCCTGCTCCCCCATCTCAAGTCACACTGTGCCCCAGCCAGGCGGGGAGTAGCTACCTGGGGTGCAGGGTGCCTCAGTACGTGGGCTCCGCAGAACATGAAGATGGGGGAGCAGGCAGACCCAGGGCTGCTTGCTCCCCCATCTCCACATGCCACTCCTTGGCTGGCTGAGACACAGGGCACCTCAGCACAGGGGATGGCTAGCTCCTGCTGAGGCACCCTTTGCACCACCCAGCCCCCACCCCCTGCAGCATGTGCAGCAGTGGGACAATACTTACCACTGCAAAGCACACAGGAAGGGAAGTGCACTGCGGCACAAAGTAGCAGCACAAATTTGTGCGGCTACTATTTGTGGGCATGCCCCTGGTCATGTGGACCCAGCCCATATGTCTATAAGAGGTTCACACCATGGCTAAATCTGTGTTAAGATTAAAAGATTGGAAGAAAGAGAGAGAGAGTGTGTGTAGCAGGAAGGAGGGGGAGAGGGGCTCTTTCAGGCAGGGTCCGCCTATGGGTTATATTTGTACAGTGTTTAACACAATGAAGTCACGGCCTCCAGGAGATAGCACAAGACCAATCACGTGATTTTCTTCATACTCTGCTCTCTGATATTTCATCTTAATGGGTAGTGATGGAAAACAGTTTCTAAGCAAAAGCACAAACCACTTTTTATTCTTTTTCTCTTACCATTTTCTAGTTTAATGCACATGATGATGAGGGTTGTATCCAACTGACTGAAACCAAATAGTGGTAGCACTACAACTGGATATCAGTGGGGCATCTTGATAGCAGACAGCTCAATCTCATTTCGTGTCCTCACCATCTCATCTGTGGGATCAACATGTCTGATTCAGGTGGGTAGGGCTTATGGTCTTGGAAGTAGACAGAATACCCTATTGCCGCAGTACAAACTGAGGAGAGGCAGCGAAGGTGTGGTAGAGAAGGGATATCTGTCTTGTAGTGAATTAAGAGAGAGAGCTTTATTCAAGCTTCTGGGCACAGGTGGGACCTCTGAGCAGGCTCTGGCTCTCTAGTTCCCAAACTAAACACAATCGGTGCTACCTTATGTCACTGCACTGAGATCTGTATTCTGTCTTATTCTATGGCCCCTTTTCTGTACTCCCTAAATTAATCCAAAGGCTAACTGGCCCACACACAGTAATTCGCATCCCTTGCTTCAGCTACAATGAGCAGAGGTCTGGCTCCATGAATCATCTAACCCAGGGTCTAAGTCTTGACTTACATCTTCTGAAAAGAGGCTGACGGAACTGGCCTTATTAGCCTGGAGAACAGAAGACAGGTGGGATTGGGCAGTAGCTTTCAAATATGTGAAGGCTAGTTACAAAAAGGATGGAGCTAGACTGTTCTCAGTGGTGGCAGATGACAGAACAAGGAGCAACAGTCTCAAGTCTCAAGTCTTAGAAAAGTTTATTAAGGAGGCCATCCTTGAGGGACTGGCCCAGGCTAACATTCTAAGGGACAGCCAGCACGGGTTTGCTGTGGGTAGG
>NW_017728906.1:48141521-48191626 GCF_001723895.1 Crocodylus porosus | reverse complement strand
TCAAGCACCTACACTGAACACCTTCAACAGTAAATTGGATGCTTATCTTGCTGGGCTCCTATGACCCCAGCTGACTTCCTGCCCTTTGGGCAGGGGGCTGGACTTGATGATCTCCCGAGGTCTCTTCCAGCCCTAATGTCTATGAAATCTATGAAAGTTTGCAGCAAGAGAAGTTTAGGTCAGATAGGAAAAACTTTGTCACTAAGAGGGTAATAAAGCACTGGAACAGGATCACCAGAGAGGTGGTGGACTCTCCATCCTTGGAGGTTTTTAAGATCTGGCTAACAAAGCCATGGCTGGGACAATATAACTGGGGCTGGTCCTGCTTTGAGCAGGGGGTTGGACTAGATGACCTCCTGAGGTCCCCTCCAACTCTTCCTTTTCTATAATTCTATGACTAGACAGGCCTGGGCTTCTGGTTGCACTGCAGCTATAGTGAGACATTCCCCACATGGTCCTGCCAATGCATCCCCATTTTGGCAAATAGGTTAAACACTTTGGCCATGCTGAATTGCTTTTAAATAATACACCTACCAAGATCTAGGCAAAGATGATTAAACTTAAGTGTTAGTTTAGCAACTTCCAACTCAGTTTTGTTATACTGTCGTCAGCTATACTGAAAAGCTTTCTATTATCCTATCTTCCCTTGATCAAGCAGCCCTCTTGATTTTCTTTTTTGTTAAACTGAGCAGACTGAGCTCCTGGAGGCTTGTTTTTAAAACTATTCATCATTCTCATGACTCTTTTCTAAACACTCTCCAACTTTCCCATGTCCTGGAATTGTGGACCCAAGAACTGAACAGAGTATTTCAACAGCAGTTTCACCCATGGTCATTATGAGGTAATTGGATAACCTTGGCTCAAGAGTCTCCTGCTGGATCTATCTACAGGGCACATTGGCCATTATGACTACAGCGTCATACTAGGAGCTCATGTTCACCTGATTATGAAATGTGACCCCCCCCCAACTCTTTTCTAGAGTCACTGCTCCCCTGGACAGTCCCCCATCCTTTGGATATGCCTGTGTGCATTATTTCCAGATGTGCAACTTTATGTTTGATTGTACTGAAATGCATACGCTTTGTTGATGCTCTGCTTACCAGGAAATCCAGATCACTCTTGTTTCAGTGTTTTCTTCTTTCCCTTATTTACCAGAAATCATCATTGTTAATGAGTGCCTCTGAAAAACCCTGGAGTTGGACTGTGCAACCTCTACAGGTTTCCCTCTCTTTATGCGGGTTCTGTATGTGTGAATTCACTCTCATGCGATGACCCTTTTTTATACCAAAATTTGTTATATGCGAGGTAAATTCACTCTTATGCGATCAGTGTGGTGGAAGCCAGCAGTCAGCTGCTTTGTGCGGTGCATTGTGGTAGTGATGTGCACCAAAATATAGTCCCCTGTGTGGATCTGTGCTCCTCACTCGTCTGTGACACGTTTCCGTAGTTGCCATCCCCATTATGATAGCATTCACCACCACCCTGTGCTTGTGTGTACTGTCTGCTGTTGATGATTACCAAAATTGTCTTGTAAAATTGGTAGAAATGGATCTGGAGGTCAGTACAGTTGAGGTCTTGGAACATATCCCTATTTGTTGCATTGTTAAGTGGGTTCCCTTTATGTGAATTTGAGTTATATGCCGTTTTCCAGGAATGCATGTACAGCATAAAGCAAGGGAAACCTGTATTCATATTGCTGTATGTTCAGTCATATGTATGCTCCCATTGAAACGTATAGGACTGACTGAAGAGTAGGGTGTTACTTAGAGTAGATCCTTACAAAAACTTAATTGAACTAAACATCTAGGTATCTGTCATTGGGCTTCATTGGCTTGGTAGATTTGTTGTAATAGCATGGGTAATCATGGCAGGTAGGGTGTAGAAGAGTACATTCATGCCTGTACTGCAGATAATTGACATACCCAAGCTAGCTAAAAGCAAGCTAGCCAGATGCTAGAAGCTGCACCAGCACAGAGTTCAGCTGAGAAACAGGTGAATTAGCCGCCACAGGCTGCATCTACATGAGTAGGGACATGCATTTGCAGCGGCGCAAATAGTAGTTGCACAAATTTATGCTACTACTTTGTGCTGCAGTGCACACCCTGCTGCTGCATGTGCGGTGGGGGAGTTGGCTGGGGCACAGGGTGCCTTAGCATGGGGTTAGCTAGCAGGCAACCCCTGTTGTGAGGCACCCTGTGCCCCAGCCAGCTGGAGAGTGGCACATGGAGAAAGGGGAGCAGGTAGCCCAGGGCTGCTTCATTCCCTATCTCTGCATGCTGCAAAGCCCCTGGACTGTGGCACCCTGCACACCAGCCAGCCGCCCCCTGGCTGACTGGGGCACAGTGTGCCTTGAAATAGGGGAGCAGGCAGCCCTAGACTGTCTGCTTCCCCATCTCCAAATTTGTCCTGGCACATGGCACTTTGGCATGCTTTGCACTGCTTTTTTTTTCGCCAGGGTTTTTTTTTTTTTTGCTCCCAGGAAATCTTGGTAGCAAATCAGCAGCACTGAGCATGGTTTTTAAGGTGTAACATGTGCCACAAAGAGGTTTGCAGTGCCACAGACTGAACGTGCTTGCACATCTGCATATGGCCTCGGAGTTCTCTTTTGCCCTAGCTAGCCTACTGCTGGTATCTAGGTCTGCAGGGATGTCTGTGCAGTGTAGACATACCCATTGTTGGCCTTCTAATGGAAGTACAGAAGAGGGAGAGGGTTTTATTTTCACCTCTGCAGCAGCCTTCCTTGGTGTCCTTAAATCAGTGAGGTCCTATGGATCTTGCATTCAACTCTGAATGAAGAGCTGTGATTACAACATGGTTGCCCATGATTATATATATATATGTATGTAATATATATATATATATAAAGGGCTTATTCCATCTGCCTGTGTGTGTTTCTGTTTGTCCCTAACACTCTTGGGGGCATGGCTCCTGCCAGGTCATAGCTCCAGCCAGTGCTGCATGCGGAGCAAATTGCCCATCAGGAATGATAGTGGGGACAGAGCACTGCCATGATGGCAGGGATGAAGGAGACAGAGCTGCAGTGAGGGGTGGCATGGGGCCAGACACAGAGCGGAGGGGAGAATGACGGTGGGGATAGAGTACCACCATGATGGCGGGGATGGAGGGGACAGAACAGAGGGGTGAGGCCAGCAGTGGCGGTGGCACAGGGTGATGGCAGAGGAGCGTTGGCCTCACCCCCTCACCCCACCATCCCCTCCATCATTCTTGATGGCAATTCACAGCACAGGGTGGTGGGTGGCGGCGCTCTGTCCCTTCCTGCCCCCGCCCCCCGCCATCATTCTTGACGGGCAATTTGCGAGTCCAATTATAACATGCATACAACATGTACATAAAATCGTGTAGTGCAGTGGTGCCCAACTTTCTGCTCAGCAGGCCAGATAAGCAGTGCCAGGTCCATCCATGAGCTGGATCTGGTTCATGGGCCTGATCTGGGTATGCAGGGTGGACCTGGCCCAGGGCCTCATGCAGGTGCACACAGCTTGAAAATTTGTCAGGGAGGGAGCAGTGGAGTTGTTAATAGCTATCGCTCCCCTGCTAGCAAATTTCCAGACTCACAGGAGGCCACATGACATGTCTCCATGGGTCAGATTTGGCGCGTGGGACAGGAGTTGAGCACCCCAATGTAATTAGCATATGATTACTTTGGACTGGCTGCCAGGTTAAAATTCTGGACAGTATTGACCAAGGGCTCTTGACGTCTACGTTACACATCATATTTGCTTGACCGTCTGCAAAGAGCCAAACAGAATACTAAGGAGGTGCTAGCTCTCTCCTCCTTTCTAGTAGCTAGACCACATTCAAAAATGCTAAACTACATCAAACACTTGCTCATTTAAGCGGTGGTCATAAATGGGATTACAAATGAGAAAAAGAGGTGGCTTGTGAGGTCATAAATAATAGCATGGTGGTCCTGAGACAACTCTTCTGTTCAGATGCTGCCCACCACATGAAAAAGCTTGAGACTATAATGTAAAGTTTTAAGCTAGAGGCATGATTAGGCAGTGTCTGAATGAGAACTTTTGACCATCTTGTTCCTAGGTCAGGAGAATAATCCTGTTGTTACTGGGCCCCTTTCTGTGTACTGTACGTGGAATCAAAATCTCTATGAACAAAATCTTTCCCCTGTTTCATTTCATGGGAATGTTGATTTCATTGGAGCCAAGGTTTTACCCACTTCATCTCAGAGCATCTACATATAGTATTGAATTACATTTTGTGATTTATGAATGGGAAATCTAAGGTCTGGTCTGCCCTGGTGTGAGACCTGGTCTACTAGTGTAAAGATACCAGTGGATACATACCAGTATGGCTATTTAGGGAATAGCCACATGAATATAAGTTACCTTTATAATAAGTATAACTGCATCCACACAGGGTGCTGTACTGTTTTAACTAGCCAATAAAACATCACAGCCATAATCAAAATAGTTTTATTGCCAGAAAACTGATTATACACCAGGACTTAGTTTTGACATTACTAGAATAGGGGTAACTGTATCTAGCTCACAGGTATTTTGTTAGACTCATTTTGCTAGTGTGTCACTGAGTGAAAAACAAAGCATCATAATTTTTTTACTGCTCAGAAACTGAAATGCCAGCAGGAGATCAGCTTGTTTGTTATTTTTATCACATAAAACACCGTGGTAAAAAACAGAAACACAAGTATACATGAAATTAACCACAAAGGTTCTAGAATCTCTCCTGGACCCTGTCAAGAACCCAGAACGCCTGATCTTCAAAGCAGCTGTCTATTCCACATTTGCATTTTGCATAAAAAAATTTAAAAAGATAAAGTAGTAGTCTGCAAATAGCTTTTCCCTTTGGTGATTTTTTCCCCCCACAGTCCACTTAACACAGTGGAAAACCCAAACCCCATGCCCACAGGTCTCCTTAACAAACATGCAAAAGTGAGTGTGTCTTGGATCTGTAGAGAGCTGGCACACTGCTGAAATGTGTAACAAAATAAAAAATTACTATTACAGTACTTCCTTTCCCTGTTTCACATGGGTATAAAACACTTGTGTTCAGAAACTTCCCGCACAGACAGGACTTAGTGGGGCTTTGTATTACGTCCATCATCAAAATACCAGTGCAAAGCTAGGGCCAGATTCTGCCCTTTCTCTTGAGCCTAGTACCTTACTTCACAATTAGTCTTTCTCATTCCAACAGAAGAGCTCTGTACTTATACTGGTTTCAGAGTCTGGCCTCTAATGTCATGGGAAAATGCATGAAAGTTTTATGGAGGTTGTTTTCGGTTTTTGTGTTCCTAGTGGTATATTTCCCACCCACACTTATTTTTTTGGAAGAGTAATGACAATGGTCTCTTATTCCTGTCCAGATTCCTATTTATATTAGGCACTGAACCAAGAGCAAACTCTGGGCTAGCTCGCCCCTTTTAGCACAGCCCTGAGCAAGTGTTGATGCATAAGCTACACCCTTCCGGGGAAAGAGTGCCCTCTCCCCAGCACTGCTGCATCATGCACTTGGGCACCAGCTTAGGACTCCCCCCACAGCACCACACTGCAGGTTTCTCCAGTACCACAGCCCTGCCCCCTGGGTCAGTGTAGGAAATAGCCTAGAGACCCTGGTGACTGCTGTAAATAAAGCAATAGGGGGAGAGGTGACTGAGTAGGAGCCCTTGGGCTGCATATTGACCCCTGTGGCCCACAGGCCACCAGTTAAAGACAGTCCTGCACTAGCACACCTTCTTTCAACCTCTGTCAGCTGAGCTGGCCAGGGCTTTAGGGACTGCACTTCCTCCTGTGTGTTTGAACTTAAGGTCCAGTTAGCCTGCACAAGGGAATGCACACCCATAGCCAAGGCACCTGAATCAAACTGATTTCCCTGTCTACATCTAATCCAAGTCCTTACGCTTTCCCCCTCACCTCTGCCCTCAGACAAAAGGATGTCTGAGCACTGTTCAAATCTGGATCCAAAGCAAGCTGCTTTTCCCTCTGAGGGCCTGGCTCAGTCAGTCCCAGAGGGTGTGCCAGGTCTGTTTGTTTAGCTTTGATTCCAACCTGTCTTAAATGTACTTGGATGGGGCTCATTTTGTTTCAGGGGAGGTCAATATTAATAATCACATGTGTTTTTCACCAGGTTCAAGAGGTTGCTTCCCAAGATTAGGACTATTTATGCAGAAAATTGGAAAGAAAGGATTGGAAAGAACTTCCTGAATCATCTGATCCAGTCCAGGCCTCTGCTATTGCAGGCCACTGCATACTGTAATCCTTAAATTCATCAAATTCCATCTTAAAATTAGTACCTATTTTTGCACTCCATGTACCAAAGCCCCAGATTTCTACAGCCTCTTGGCCTTCCTTTTCTTTTCTTTTCTTTTTTTACTGAATTTGATGAGAACTCCAGATAAAGAAAGACAGTCAGAAGGGA
This sequence comes from Crocodylus porosus, assembly GCF_001723895.1. Classification (NCBI taxonomy): domain Eukaryota; kingdom Metazoa; phylum Chordata; order Crocodylia; family Crocodylidae; genus Crocodylus; species Crocodylus porosus. The sequence continues at coordinate 48,185,215 of NW_017728906.1, read as the reverse complement.
ACAGAAAACGGTGTGCTACACATTATCATTAAACAACAAGACATGACAAGCAGTGAATTTCTTAGTCCTCATTGCAATGCTTCTGGTTTTGTTGTGATTCAGAAAGAGGAAGGTCATGTGATACCAGTTCTTTGAGTAGCAATAAACCTTATTAACAATATAAGATTAAATTTTCAACAATTAAGGAGAATAAGGTTATACATTTGTATCTTCTGGAGTTTATTGACATGTGTTTGACATAACTGTCAGCTAAACCCAGTGCTTTATTTTGTCCAGCGCTTCCAAAGCCATTCTATAATTATCAGTCTAATAAAGCCTAGATTAGAGGCACCTCTGCCGTACAAAGAGACTGGTTTCTGTGCTGATGTGTGAAACAGCAATACTGTTCTAGGGAAGGAAAGGGTTAGTTGTCTCGTGCTGCTATGCTGATGAAAAATGTAAACTGTCTGAGGCCATTTCAGACCTCTGGCAATATTTTATGCTAACAGGTTTATGTCTGAATTAACAAAGTTCTCTAACCACTTAGTCTGTTAAAATTCAGTTATTTTCCCCCTTGATAGGAAAGCATGTGCCAACCTAAATTTGGATTGTATTTATTCCCATTTGCAATCACCTGGTGTCAGAGGCCCCGTGAAGCCTGCGAGTTTATCTGATTTGAGTCTGGTGCATCCAAATGTACCTTTCAACTTGTTTCTTCATGCTGTGCATGTCCAGAGTGTTTTGCAGTAATACCATAAGCCCCTACAAGTGCATGGAGTGATAGGAAGGAGCAGAGTAAGATATTGTCCCTTGTGTACCATGTAGCTGGGAGGAAGGTACTGAATTTGAATCACTCCATACCCACTGACCCAGAATCAGAATGTGAGTTGCTCTCCTTTGCATTTTCTTCCTTTAAAAAAAAAAAAGATTCTGCTTAATCAACAGATACCATTGAGAGATTTAATGCTGCAGTAAGCTTCCTCTCATATAGTCATTTTAGAGTGCTAAAGAAGATTAACAATGCACCAGTACAGTATACCTATGGCCAACAACCTTCCATCACAGCCACAACAGCTTGCTTGCTTACTTACTACTACTTAAGAATCCTAGATATACATTGATGTCCCTGTACATACTGGTTAATGGAAAAATATCACTGTTTCTTTTTTGTTTTGTTTTAAAGGAGAGAGGAGAAGGGGCATGCCAGACTCTACCAGCACCCAAGCTAACACCATCATTTTAAAACAGTGCCAAATTCAGCCCAGACACTCTGCATTAGCCAAGGAATTGGTGTTAACACCTTCCAAGGAAACCCTGCCTATAAATACTTTTCTTGCCAGAGAGATGATAACCATTTCTCTTGGATGCTGCAGACAAGGCCCAAATCTGCTTTAAAATTGTTGGTATAAGACAGTTTTACCATTTTAAAGAGAGGCTTAAACATCAGTCCAGTAGTCTACTACATGTACTATCTTCTTTCTAGCAAGGACTGTCTAAGCCTGGCTGGCTGAAGAGGTGATAACACATATTTCCTGGCCAATGCAGGGCAAACCTCAGATTTGCACCACAGATTTCAGGCAGTAGACCAATACTGGAGGACTTCACTCTTGAAAGAAGTTTGGATACACAGCTTTTCTTTAACTGGCAACTGACCTATGGCTGCTCGTGCTGAAAAGTGATTGGGCTGACAGAACACTTTAGATAAAAATGTTTTCAACACTGGTATGGGAAGCTGGGTAGAGACCAGATGGATCATGGTCACAATTATATTTTCTTTTAAAGCTCTGTCTGCACAATAACATTTTGCAAAAAATCTCCTCTCCCCTCTTCCCCCTATCTCCTGACTGCCATTGTTGGCAATGATTATGTTCCAAGGGCTTTGAGAAGCCTTGTTTACAAAGGTTGCTGGCAGCTGCCACTGTTGTAATAATTGTGGATAGGTCCATGCGACTGCAGTACACAGAAGACATACCCAAGTTGGCTTTACATGAGTGAGCTCAGTACCCGTAGCAATGTAGCTGCAGCAGCATAGGCTAATTCAGCAGTGTGGGCTAATTTACTATCATTTCTGGGTGGGTTTTGCAGCACATGCTGAGCTCCATGTTTCTGCAGCTAGACTGCTCTTACTAGCCAAGTTGGCTTGTATAGAGATAGCTTAGATATATCACACACTGCAGTGACTGTGCCTGGAGTTGGCATCTGGTCCACCCGCTGGCTCCCAGTTTTGTTATCAGTGGAACTTTACCAGTGTTAGCAACAGAGGGATTTTTTTTTTTAATTCTTTCATGTAGCTGGGTCCAGCCATGCTGAAAATGGCCTTGTTCCCCCTACATTAGCAATTAATCTTGTACCACCTACGTCTGTTTGTCTATGCACAATGTTCCCTCCAGTCATTGTTCCGTATTGTACGATACCTGTCTCTGAGTGCCAAGAATACCTTTCCAAAGTGGGTGTAGCTCAGATGCAGAGTTTTCTAACATGTTGGCAGACACACACATTTTAAGCTGATACAATGTATACATTTAATGACTGGGTTCATAAACATCTACATAAATATACAACTAAAATGTGTGTGTGTGTCTATGTACAAACAGCTTAGTCTCGTCTCAGTTATACATATTGTATAGGTATTGTAATACCTTGTATCATATGATCTGGCATATAATACATAGTTGGTTTTGACTTGTTTCAGGGGTTCCTTTGGATAGGACTGGGTAATACCCAAACCCATACATACATTGTGATGACTGGGGCCTATGTATGCCCTGACCAGTGGACCACTGGATCATACTCAGAGCCTGGACTCTATAAATTGAGCAGCACAACCTTTGGGTGGTAGTACAGAGGAGCTACGGGGTTTGTGGTTGGGTTTGGACTGTTCTCTTTTTACATGCTGTCATGTAGTTGATCTCTGCTTGTTCATGGGTTTTGTTGGCTTGCTTTGGGGAGTGGAATTTCCCTTTTATAGATAGGAAGGGAAATAGGAGAGGCAGAGTGACTTGCCTAAGATCACTGAGCAGGGATGGGGTGACTTCCCTGCTTCTTGTGAAATCCCCTCTCCCCTCTGAATCTTGCTCCAGATCACTTACCACTGGGAATCAAGAAAACCTCTGAATGGAGTGTCTTCACGTTTGGAAAAGACTGGATGGCATTAAGTAAAACCGACTATATTTTTTAACGACTGATTTCTCTATGGAAGGTACTCCCACACTCCACAACTATTAATTCACTCTGTCTGAAGTTTCCTTGACACCATTTTTACCGCCATGTACCTCCAAGGTCTTGAATATTCATGATTGCCACTAGGGTAAGAGGCCAAGCAGACTTGTACTTTTTAAGGAACAACAGAGTAAAATGTCCAGCAAAGTAAACACAATGCGTCCTTGATTCTACAGTGAGAGCCAGGAAGATGTCTTTCTGGGCCCAAGTGGTTCTCGCTGCAGGACAGATGAGGGCCTTTTTCCTCCACTCTGGCTATTAGAAAGTGATGTTATTAAAATGGGAAAACAGAAATTAGGTTGCCTGGGGCCACCAATGTCCCTGCATGAATAAATAGGACAGGTTTAGCATTATCCCAGGAGAACAGGGATAAGTAGCTAAGAACCCCATTTTAAAAATATTGGAGGCATATCACAACTGTGTTTTCACGCCTGCATTCACTGCAACATGCTAGATTTTAGTTTATTCTGTGCACTGAGTTTCCTGTCCTCGACCTGTTTGTTTTTCCTTTGTGCTTCTATCACAATTTGTCGACATATCACCAGGTAGGGCAGAGGTTAACAATTTTCTTATGGATGGTTTTTGCTAAGGGTCCAACCCCTGCATTCACTAGCAAAGGGTTTTAGAAAGAAACAGTGTCAGAAAAAAACCTAGCATGAGGAAAGAAAAGCAGAGAGAAAGCTCCCCAGCACAGGCTTGCCATCATTTGCACCCACCACTCCTTAAACAGGAAAACCTCTTAAAAAGCTTCTGCTGCTTCTGGTTCTTTGAGGTGTTGAGGTAAGGGGGAGCTTGTTGAAGTGTTGCTGTATCTCCACTAACGGCTGCAGATAGATCTGTCACTCAGAACAAGAGATAGCATCATGCAGGATTTGCATCAAAGCTACCGTTACCTCTTTTTTACAAAAAACATTTCACTGACTTAATTCTGTAGGTACAGCAGAAAATTGCATTCAGCCAGAGGATAACCATAGCCAGAAAATGCATATGGCTCCGTGTAGTTCAAGCTGGTCCTATCACATTTTACAACCTCATGCTAACTCACAATGCCTCTGCTCTATTACTGACATCAGTTGTTATGTATTTGCAACCTTCTTCACCCTCCTCCTACATTGCTATCATGTTATTTGCAGCCCTTAAATGTTGGTGAGCATCTAGCCCAGTTTAGAACTGGAGTACATTGATTAATCCATGTCAGAGAGGGAAAAAACAAGCGTGTGCTGCCTAATGTTACTTTTATTATAGCTGGTTAGCATGCACAAGAATGATAATGACCTTCCATATTTACTTCCACCAAAGCACATGGGTATTTAACATGGGAGGCATGTTTATTAAAAGGATAAAAGTCCAGAAAACTACCAACTACAGGTTTCCAGTTTATCTGTCTGGTGTCACCATTTCCCAAACCGTGGTCTTGCTTTTAAAGTGTGTTGTTTTTCATTCTAATGCCTTCAAAGTCCAGACTAGAATTTTGCAATCTTTCTTTACAGCCTAGATAAATTAGTACCCATATGACTTCCAGTGCTGCTTGAGGTGCAAATGCTAATATAAAGAGTTTTCACCACCATCAAAAGCTTAGGAGTTTCACCACTATGCCACAAGCTGTTATCCCCCCATTTTCCAAGACCAGGAATACTTGTGTTGACAAAGTATCAGTAGCCACTGGCCTGTCTCCCATTGGTTTGGGGAGGCCAACTCTCAAGTGGGTTAGATGAGACCCCTTCAAATGCCAGTTGCTGCACAAAACCTTGTCTACACCGAAGCTCCCACTGATTCTGTCACTGCTAAAGCCGAACCAGCAGAATGGGAAATGCTATACTAATGAAAGCATAAAGGTTTCAGCCATCCTGTTTTACAGCTTCTTCCTTACAACACAACACGCTTCTAGCACAAAGGTGCTTTAGTGATAGTACAGCTCCTCCTCATTCTTTGTAACGAAAAAGGGTGCCTCTGTACTTGAAAAATTAATACCTGTATTACAGCAATGTTGCAGCACCACTGGCACTAATCCATGAGGCCAGACAGGACTCAGAGCCATTATTAGGAACCTACTCTGGGCCTGGTGGGGAAAACTCCTGTCCTCTCTAACTAGGCTCTACACTCTACCAGCTTTGTCATTGGTGGAAGTTGCTGTAACCTGGGTACTTATTTTTCTAGGCCATAAAGAGAGAGTGCAACTTTCTGGTCTTCAAAAAGTAGGCTTTCATGGTTCATTTCCATAAAGCCCAATGCATTATGCATTCTCTCATTCAAAGGTAAATAGTGGATACACACACGGATGAAAGATTAAATCCTGGAAATTCTAAACAATTGGCAGGAGGCATAACCATGGCAAATTGATTCTGCTACCCCTCTGCAAAAAGAAATGAAAGAATATTTGTGGATTTTTAACCACATGTAAGATTTAAACGCAGTTGGTTAAAAAAAAAAATCAAGAGCAGCATATACTGACCATCAGAAAGTTTTCTTGGTTGAGAAGCTTTTAGTAAATTTAAAAACAATGAGCACCTCACTTTTTTGTTGCATAGGATATTAGAGAACTAAAGTGCCTGAATAACAATGCCCGCCTCTGTAGCAGCAGCAATATGAGAGGAAGCAAACAGAGAGCACATGGAGATCCATGCAGGAAAAAATAGCTTGAAGAAAATTGTATTCCCCCAAAGAAAAAGATTAATTTAAATACGTAGGTGGTCTTGCTTGATTGGTTGGTTTTATGTCGGCGCTGACCCTACAGTAACCCCAGTCTTGCTGATCAAAGGGATTATGCTACAGACTCCAGGGTCGAGTTTGTTGTCTATGAGACTTTGCCGGCTTTCTGTGTATTGCTTCACATAGAGCTGCTGTTAGCTGCATGTCTGAGGGCATCAGCACTCTTGTTGTTCTTTATTGACCTTCATTTGGACTCAAAGAGAGGTTTAAGGGGTTGATTTACAGTCTGATCTCACCAGGCTTTATTTCCTTTCCTGTGTCATAGCCATGTGAGGGAGGCAGTAGTAATGACAATAGGCCTGAGTATACACAGCTCAGAAAAAAGGTAAAGGCTCTCTGCATACGTGGTGTCATTATTACTGCACCTGCACAGATCTGACGTCAGGATACTCAGGCAGGCAGTCAAAGAAAAACTCTCTCTTGCTCAGTGCACCCGGGATGCTAGCTCAGAGAAAACGCTATTAAAAGCCCCTTTGCCACTGCAAGTGCTAGTAAGTATGTCATAGCGGTTCCATTTCATGGCTAGAGGAGACAGATTTATTTCCTTTTTTCTCCGTTCACTTCCATGCATACTTGATTGTGTACATGTGCACATGCGTGTGTATGTCTAAGTACAGACAGTCAAAATCCTGAGGCTGAATCAATTCAGTCTTTGCAGTTTAATCTAAACTGCACAAATTAAACTGAAACAGAAGTGAACACACATTTACCTTTGATTCAGAAAATCCAGCCACATGCCTGCAGTGGCTCTGGCCAGAAGCTGAGAGGTGCTAGAGCACAGCTCTCTCTGACTGTGTGTTTACTTCCTCTTCCTGCTGCCCCCAAAGGTCTTTGGGATTTGCAGTCCACAATTATAGAAGCAGGACTCTGCAGGATTGCTCATCACTTCCCCTTCCTGCTTCCAGGTGCCTCTGGGATTTGTAGTCCACAATTGCAGCCAGTAGTAAATGTGAGCTGGGGCAGGAGTGTTTAACCCCCCTCCCAGTTCCCTAGATGGGGTTTGCCTGTGGGGAGAGGCAGTCCCCCCACTGCACACTGGGCTGCATCCCCAGTCAGGTGTCCCTCTCCCTTATCCCTTTGTCAGCCAGCCCTCACTGGCCTGGCTAGGGAGCAGAGGAGCGGGGCCAGCCTTGTTCTCTGGAGCAGACAGCACAGCCCAGACCAAGGCTGCAATGCTAGGAAACTGTGATTTAACTTGAACCAGGAAGGGGTCTGGGACAGAAGTTTTATAAACCAGTTTGATTCAAATCAGTCAAGTCTGATACACATTCAACCAGGTTTATCTTTCACCAGTTTTAGTCATTTTGAAACTGATTTATGTGCACTGAGCTTCTGTTTTGTTACAAGTTTAAACCAGTTTCTGATCACTTAAACCAGGTTATGTGTAACTTCTGTCCCTAACCTAGATGCGTATGTGTGTGCATGCACCATTGTATACACCAAAACTAGCACACAGCTTCCATCATAATGTTTGTGATAAATTTTCCCTTCCTACCATCCACTTCACTTCTTCTAGAAGTCCATGTACTTTCAGGGCATCTTGGCCTTCTGCATCCTAATTTGTCTTTCAGATACAAATAATTGTGAAACCTTTCTCCTACCAAAAATAGAGGGATTATAAAATAAAGTATGGCACTATAATTCAAATTAGTCAAGGGCAATATACATATGAACTGCCATTATTATACCAGTATCATGATACTATTGGAGGTCACATCCAAACCAATCCTATAGGCACCTGACCAAGACTTAGGCAGAATTTAGGCACCTGTCACAAAAGTGATCCAGTTAGATCCTGCTCCAAGAGCTGCAAAACTGTCCAGCTACCTATATTCATTTTTTGCCTCCATTTTGGCCTGAAAATTATCTAGGTGTGTAATGTGGGGTCAACAAACAAGACAAGTGCCCTGGACACTACCTAACAGGACGGGCCCCAGAAGGACATGGAGGGGATCACCTCAGCCTCTGGCCCCATGCTCCACCTGAACTTTCCACCTGCAGGAAGCATCCAGCACATGCAGTATGTCATGGAGTGGAAGGTGTTTGGAGAATTGTAGTTTTTTAGAGCAGCAGTGGAGCTTGCTGCTGCTGGTAGTGAGAACCATTTTTTTCACCAAAATAGACATATATATTTTTTTGCCCTCTCAGAATGGGATTTGGCAGTAAAAATGGGGTGACAGTTTCCCCACAGCAACAGCAAACTTCACTGCTGCTGTATGATTCCCAGAATACCTTGCACACTATGACATACATTGCCTGGCTGCTGTTTGCTGCTGCTCCTGTGCACTGCCTTGTGCAGGAGCCAGAACAAGGAGGATGTGGCAGAGGGTAAAGAAGACTGCCTCAGGTGCATTCTTCACACATTAAGCCTCTACCTAGGGTGGGCTGCCATGAAAGCTCAGTAGTGACACAGATTGATCACCTAGGAGCCTGACTTCCACCAGAGTTGTCTTGTGATCCAAATAAGAGGGGAGGCAGGGGGCAGCAAAGGAACCAGGGATTTAAGCAGAGTCAGAACACACCTAGCAACGGAGGCTGGAAGCATGCATGTGGCTCATTAGAAAATTCAGCTGGTAGTGATAGTCATTTTTTGCCCTGTTGTATGGCAGTGAGATCTTAGCCCATGGCTTGGTGGTGGGGCACTCTTGTGGGAAACAAGAGCTATGCTTTTGAGTCCTTTCAGGTGTGCCTAGAACTCTAACCTTTAAACTATGGGCAAAATGGTGGACACCAGCACCACCTACCATGGCTGTTCAAGACTGAGCAAGGCAGCTGCACTGTATGCTGAACTCAGTGCTGCTGACAGTGCCTGCCCAGATCCTGAATGATGGCAAAAGCCTCTCTTGCAGCCCTGGTGCAAATACGTAAGCTCGGAGGAAGGCAGGAGTTCAGGGGCACTCCCCTGTTCCTAGCAATCCCTAAAGCCTAGCTCTAGGAGCCTCCTTGTTCAGAACCTAGGCACTCTGGATTGCCCTGGGAACCATCCACATCTCCTCATTCTCTGTATAAAGACACTACATGCCTAACCCTGTCGATCTAGATCATCCTCCTGTCACCTTAGTCATAACACATGAGTAAAAACATCAAGCAGGTCAATTCGGGTCTGGCCCTAGGGTCTTTCCCATGCAGTTAAGTGGACAAAAACAGTAGTCCCCTATGTGGAGGTACATAACAATGTGACTTCACTACCATGATAACACAGCACTGGCAAAAATCAGTTCACTATCCAGCAGTGTCTGAATGGGATGGACAGGTGCATGCATATCTTATATACCTACCTGTCAAGGTCAGTGGTTCTCAGACTGCAAGCAGGGAAAGCAGTTAGCCATATTAGTCTGAAGTCAAGGTAGATTTTGCACCCTATAGACTAAGTTAGAGATGCATAAGCTTACTTCATAGGATGCTGTGGAGGGACTGCAGAAAGCAGAGCTTTTAACAGAAATCCATATTTGGTCCAGTGAAGATATGGTCTGTGTTGACAAAGGGCCATAGCTGTCATCTGAGTCCAGAGCAAGGGTCTAGTGCCTTGATGAGAATAGGAATTCTTAAATACCTATATACCAAGGATTATAACAATCCAGGTCTATTCACCTGTTCCTCTACCAATGTCATATATACCAGCAACTGCTCACAGTGCCCCTCTGCTGCTTACATGGGACATATGGGGCAATCCCTTCATGAAAAAATGAACACTGATCTGACATCCAGAAAGACAAGCAAGCCTGTAGAAAAACACTTTAACCTCCCTGGGTATTCTATTGCTGACCTCCGGGGTGACCATTCTTAGATAGTAAAACTTCAACAAAAAAAAGTTGAATGGAAAATTGCAGAACAAGAAATCATTTACAGAGTGGATTGTTTTAAATATGGCCTAACCCAAGACTATAGATTCTTATCCCATTACCTACTTTAGCTTTTATAACCCCTGTGTCCCTCAGTGGGTTAACTGTTTTGTTTTGCTCTCTCCTAAGACCTTCCTCCATTCCCTGCCTTTTGTATTCAAATCACTCTCTGCTTGGTAGTCTGCTTCATAGCATCTATATCCGTATATCCGTATATTCATAGAGTATATCCCTTCATAGCGTCTGATGAATTGAGCTCTTGCTCACAAAAACTAATACATCTCTGATTCCTGCTAGTCTATAAGGTACAAATCTACCCCGCCTTCTCAAACTATGATCCACAGACCAGGCATTGGTGTTCCATGGAGATTTTGCTAGTCACAGAGTTGGACCTGAGATGGTTTGAGTAGGGTTTTTTTTGCCATTTCATCCCACCTCCTTCCAGGGACCTGACCTCTCAGACTCTTTGGAGCTACCCCCTGCAAACCTGAATCATGAACAGCAAGAAACATTTCAGTGACTGTGGGCACGTCTACATGTCACCCTACAGTGACATAGTGACACACTACATCACCGTATCGTGCACTATAGCAACATAGCAATCATGCAGGTCTACACGTGATTACCAGCTACGTAGTCACACGTCCCCTGGTTACAGCACATCGCTGTAGTGACATAGCGGCAAAATTACCCATGCACTGCACACAGCACACAGCACACTAACCGCCTGTACTGTGCCATGCTTTAGTACTTCCAAAAGGAAGTATTAAACACGGTGCTGTAGCAACATCGCCATATGGCAATCTGTAGACACGCCCTGTGTCATCAGGTGGCCTCAAAGCAATGGAATAAGAGGTGGTATTGAGCATACCACATGATCTGAAATTTTTGGCTGTCATTGACATATTTGCTCCTTACAAAAGACATGGATGCAATTGCTGCAAGGCCCACCAACACAACACTTTTGAGCTGGCCAGAAAGCTTGCTAAGAAGTAGCATGAGGCAACCAGTTCTTTGATAGGGTTGCTTTCACAGACCTGAAGACCGAGATAAGAAGTTAAGAGTGTACGCCATAGGGCCGGCTTTGAGTTCTTACATTAAAGAAGATCAGATCAAATCAAATCAGTTCTCATGATAAATATTTGGTGGTAGGAGAATGTGCAATGAATACTTTCGGATTGTTTGCACAGGATCCTGCCCCAGCACCTAAGCAGGCATTTAGATTAGGCCCTCTGTGCGGAAGCAGAGGAGCTGACGAGCCCCGAGACGCGTGAGGTGGGAACACCCACAGTAACAGGCCGCCCGCTGCCCCGGAGGGCGGGACACTCACTTACCTGTTACAGGTGGGGGAATGACACAGGCGGTATAAAGGAAACGCCGGAACCAAGGAGCGGGGGCACGGAACAGGAAGAGCCGGGACGGGAGCCGGACGCCAGGGACAGCCCAGAGCGGCAAATGCATGCCGGCACTCGCCACGCGCGTACGTTTTGGGGCAGGGGTAAGGCCCCGAGAGACTGTGCGATTCGGGGCTGTGACCCCAGACGCTAAAGCCGGACTGGTAGAGCCAGGAGTGGCTGGCCCCGGCAGGGGGGAGGGGGCAGTCGGACTGGCTAGCACGGCTTTAGCAGTGAGGAACCGGGTAGTCCTGGAAGGGATGGGGCCCCAGGTGGGGCAGAAGGCCCCCTTCTAAGAGAAGGAAATGGGGAGCACACAGCAGGAAAGGCGGACTCTGATAAGAGCAAACACAAGAGCCCAAAGTCCATAGCTCCAGACGGAAGCAGTATTTGGGGTTCTACTTTTGCTATTTTTAGTTAAGCTTTGCATTCCCCAAAAGGGGAGAGTTGAAGGATTGAAGTGGCTCGCAAGTGTCGGACCCACATGGAGGCCTGGGCAAGGGTGTAGGGGTGGAGGAGCCCTCAACAGCGACAGACCCTGCGCAGCTTGAAGTCTCATTTTTGGATGTGCACGCGTCGGACAATACACTGAACTGGAGAATCATCAAAGTCGTGGCAGGCGAGTTGGACGTGTGCAGCCCCTGAGTGAGTACTCTACATTGCCAGGGAACCTAGTGGGACTTTTGCAGCCCAGGAGACGGACGGACGCATCCATACCCTCGCATTACCTTTTTGTGCATTGTTGTCACTTGCCACCATTGCACATTATTGTTATGTATAACGAAAGCCGTCAGGAACAGATCTCCACTATCAGACAGCATGTTGAAGAAGAACTCCAAGAACAGCCAGGATAGCCCATCACTATTTGTAACCTTTCCTTCTTGTTCTTTTCCTGGTAAAAGAACACCCAGACGTTAATACTTTGATTACTGCCTAGGACCTAGGCCCTTAATATCAAATCTAAGATGTGACCTTCTATAGGAACAAAAGCTGGGGTTGAGCCTTTTTATTTGGTTCTGTATGATGAATACAGAAGGCTTGAGAAGTGATTTTTTTTTGCCTCCTTGTCTTTTACCTTAGAAATGTCAAGAATAGTTTCTCCAGATTTCTGAGGAAACTAGTTTATAAAGGGATCAGAAATGTAGATTTTGAGCTTTTTCAGCCCTTGAGTAGAGGAATGATGGTACTATTTTAACAAAACCTAAGCAAGAGAGTCATCATCACCCCTACCCCAGCACACTATTCTACTGCATATAGTTGCTTCTACCACTGTTAGCACTGTAGTGATAGTATAGCTCAGCTCCACTTGTACTAAATTCTACCTGTATTAAATGTTGCTATAAACTGGCATGGTGCTGGGATATATCTAGTTGTTTTAGTCTCGCTAGAAATGGAGAATATTTTTGCCGAATATTTTATTTGCTAAAAAATGCAGTTGTGGTTACCTGAAAACTATTCAAAATTCAGCTTACTGAAATCTTTGGTGTAGAAAAAATGTTATGGTCTAGACTGGTGACCATGTAATGGTCTAGACTGAGTTCCTAAAACTGGTGAAGAAAGATGACTTCTTGTGCAGTAACACAGTGGTTAAATTGCTCACCCAAAACGTGTGAAACCTGGGTTCAATTTCCTTCTCTGCCTGATGGAAGCCAACATCACGCACCTCCCGAGAAAGTGCCCAAACCAACAGTCTATACAGTATTCTCAGGTGGGTTGTTCACAGTATCTTCTGCTCATGTTGTTCCACTTTGCTTGGAATATTTAATTATTTATTGAACCAAAAGACTAATGAGAATGAGTTTGCAGTCTACTGTTTAGGGTGCTCACCTGGACAGTGGAATATTTGAGCTCCTGTCTGTGTTCCAGTGAATATTTAATTATTTAAACAGAGTGAACCAGCTTCAACAGGAGAAACCAATGGTACCTCACCACAGAATAGCTTGATGGTTATGACACTGAGAGGTAGGAGATGTGGATTTGAATTCCCTCAGAAAAAGGCAGGCCTGCAACCCAGGTCTCTTCACTTCCCAGGTGAATGCTGCTGTCTACAGGCCTATGTTCCAAGTTGTCCAAAATAGAAGCAGCCAACTCAGTTTCTTACATAAAATTCATTATAAAAGTCAGCAACAGTGAAAGATAGAAAGACTGAATTAGTCCAAACAAAAAGCTGACAGATACCACCCAAGGACTGTGTTGAGATCATGTCTAGTAAATAGGAGTTTTATAAAACCAGAAATCAATGGACCAAAACTGTGCGCCAGAAATTAAGCCTAATTGGTAAACAAAGCAATGAAAGGATGAGCTATTTTTCCCATCACCTTTCTGGTGTTCAGTTTAACACCGACTCTGGAAGGACAGGTGAACAGAAATCAGCAAGGTTTACTCTGATGGCTACCAAGGCTACTGTCTCTAGGGACTCAAGGATTCACGCACTGTAACAACCATAAGGACTTAGTCATATTGCTCCTGAGACATCTCCTAGCTAGACTGAGTTAGAAGGAGAGACTGAGATAACATTGCCAGCTAAGTCCTGAAAAGTGCGTGGGATGTGAGACTCAAGTTTCTAGTATCACCCTCTTCTTCAGGTCTCTTTCCTTCTCCATCTGATTTTTTCTTTTTTTTCCCCTCTCTCTCTTTTACCTTCTGTTTGAGAAGTCTGGAATAGCCATCCCAAGGCTGCATCTTCTGCAACCTATCTGGGAGCCTTGAAGGGCAGCTAAAAGCAGTTTCTCGAACAGCCTGATGCGAGTGCAAGTTTGCTAGGCAGATAAGACTGGGCCTGCCTTTCGCAAGCAGCGACGCTGCAAGTACGAGAGTCTCCACAAGAAGCTTGCATTTTCTGTCTTCGCTGTTCTTGCTTCTCTCCCCTTTTGTTCGCGTGTGTCTTGTTTTGTCTTCAAGAAAGCATAGCCAGATTCCAACAACAATAGCAACAAAGATAGCTCCAGCCCTTCTCAACTATTTTTTGTCTCTTTTCCCCAAAAGGAATAGTTAATGCCATCATCAATGCCATCAGAAAAAACTATTAGATGAAAGGGGGACGGGAGCATCACTATAAAAACAACACAGCTAAAGGGAAAGGGAGGAAAGAGAAGGAATGATTTTTAAATCAAAGTCTTACCTAATACTTCACATTTCAAGCCGTTGAATTATTTTTCCTTCCTTTCCTGTATCCTTAATAAAAGGTTAAAAGATTTTTAATGGTGATTGTTTGCCATGGTAACCAAGCAGCCCGAGGTCTCCATACTGGAAACCCGGAACCTTGTTTAACTGTTTAATGTTGTATGGTGATGGGATCGTGTTAACATCTGTGATTCTCTGGGTCTACTTATTCCATTAAAATTAGCACAGCAGAGCCCTAAATCCTGGACTATTGGATTAGAGAGAAACATCACCCCCACTGTCACTGCCTTTTCCTTTTCTGTGAATCCTGCCTTGGCCTTTGTTTTCTTTTGAGTGCCCAAAATCAAAATATTTCATTACAGGACACAAAATATTTCATTTGATGCAGAATATGTTTTTGTTTTGTTTTTCATTTGGGAGAGGGGGGGAAAAGCAATAATAAATTATATCTTGATTCAATCTGAACTGGTTCTTTTGCTTGATTGTTCTGTTCAGCTGTTGAAGCAATAATTCACTTACTCATCCAGCCATAAGTGTTGCTACTTTTAAGAACTGGGCACAATACATATATTACCCAGGGCAGCAATAAGACTTCAGTAACATAGTACAAATTGTAATATTTTATGATTATTAGTTTAGAGCAGGGGTTGCCAACCCAGGGCATAGATGCCACAAGTGGTATGGTCAGCTGACCTGGCATGCAACAGATCAGGCAGGAAGCAGGGCATATAGCGCCAGATAAGATAGGGAGCAAAAATCAGAGCAACAGATCAGTGAGACGCCAAAGGGCAGGGAGCAGAAAGCAGAGTAAGAGACTGAGCAGGAAAGGGGAACAGAGTGGTACTCATAGTACTCATTGCGGCACACCTGCCAAAAAAGTTCCTCTCCCCCTCCCCTCCACCCCGTTTAGGGTGACGCCTTAGTACAGTGTTTCTCAACATTTTAAGCAGCAAATACCCCCTAATTTCTGGAAAATTTAATAAGTACCCAAACATTCAATTTTCCAGAAGATTTTATATTTACAGACTAATGTGTGCCATATATTGGAAGAAGGACTGTGTATATAAGGCCATGATATGATAGATGTCTGATCTGGTGTGGGTAGGGACCACCTTTTACACCAAGGCTGCACAACTCAAGTATGTACCTGAGCTAAAGGTGATGTTGGCCAAAGCTAGGACGGCTGAACCCAGTGCTGCACAAAGGGTTATTATTGGGGAATTTAAAGCGTCGCACAGTACACAGCGTACCAAGTTTTTTGCCATAGTTTTGAAAGGAGGAAGGAAGGGGTGAGAGAGAGAGGAAGGGAGGGCAAGAGAGAGAGAAAGAGCGTTAGGGTACCTGTGTACCCCCTGCCTCTGTCTTGCATACCCCCAGGAGTACGTGTACCCCAGGTTGAGAAACTATGCCTTAGTAAATAATTTCTTCTGTAACACATGTTGAGTACACGGGAACATGTGCAGGCACATGCGTGCTCCATTATTCACACGTATTATTATAATTATTTATATTTAAGATTGCAGCAGTACCCAAAGCATACTAACTGCTGGCTGACAAAAGTGCAGCCCCTGTCCTAGAGGAAGGTATAGTGTGAACAGGCAAATTTAGATAAAGACAGGAGGGAAGGGACTTAAAATGCAAGCAAAGCAATTAGCATGGTGATAAGTCCATGGCTGATCAGCTGCATATTAGTTTGTGGTTATGGCCTGTAGTTTGGTTTTTGTGAGCTGTCAACACCCTGAGGAATTGATGTTGCAATCTGGTGCATCCTGCTGGACTCTTGTCTGGACTTCAGTGGACTTAAACATGTTACAAGGAGCAAATTTTCTTCTGCCAGTTACTTTCCCAGCTAATCACCCAGTTTTCCCCATAAACACAGGACACTCCTGGCTTCAGTGTCCTTATTGCTCTCTCTACCAGCTTTCTGCATAAATGAGTGATTGGGTTTAAGGATAAACTAATTAAATTTTAAAAACCTAAAAAAAATCTACGAGGTTGGGTGTTAGAGTGATCTGAGCTGTGTTAACATACAGAAAATGTAAATAATCATTACTCATCATTTAAATAGTCATTAATGCATATTATACAAGGTATCCAATTTCCCACTTTTCTCTAATGTGTTTTTACTCCTCTCCAGGAACTTATGGATAGTTTGGCAATTTTGATCTGAAAGGAGATGATGCAGAACCATTTTAGCGTTATTTTATTCTGAGTAAAATTATTTTTTTCCAGTCAAGAGTTGTCTTGCTTTCAGGAAGTTTTGAGATTTTTGTCTTCCTTCTGTTGCCTTCATTAACATGAATTTCCAAACAAACCAGTATTGATGCCCAAATTGTCTTGTAAAAACAGAGCAGCTGCATTTTTTTCCAGATTTCAAATGCTTCC
The DNA here is from genome assembly GCF_001723895.1 of Crocodylus porosus. Taxonomy (NCBI): domain Eukaryota; kingdom Metazoa; phylum Chordata; order Crocodylia; family Crocodylidae; genus Crocodylus; species Crocodylus porosus. The sequence goes on along the minus strand of NW_017728906.1, from coordinate 48,168,564 downwards.
TGCTTAAATCAACAGTATGAAAACAGGAGTGAAAATGTGTTCCTATTTTCTGGGCTCTAATGCAGGGGGAAGGGCAGTGATCTAACAAAAGCATGAATAAGCAGAGAATGTGTGAGCAAAACACTTCATATACCACTGCTGCGACACATATTTTCATGTTAAATTTAAACTGCTCTTAGTAGGGTACGAAACAAAATGATAGCTCCTGCATGTCAGTGAGAATTGCTCTCTTGGCCAGACTCTCAGCTGTCATAAATTGGTACAGCCTCATCAGATCTTGCCCACTATACTATAACCTCAAGATTTGGCCATAGAAGTTTTAAGGGTGGCCTAAATATTACTTTAAAATGCTATATTATGGTAATTAAAAAAATCATTTCCTGTTTCTTAAAAGCATGTTCTGCAGTTACTTCAGGCTACTCTTTTATTGACCAGATTCAAAGTTTTGAAAAAGACAACTCTAATTATTTACTGTTTCCTAAAATATTTTTTTCTTAATTTGAGTAACAGTGCAAAGTTGATATTAGTCTAGAAACCAATACTGAATGCCAGGGGTTCTCCGTGAAAAAAAACAAACTGTTGGCAAATATTGACTGCTAGCTCCAAGGGCATAATTAACAAGTGGCAGGATTTGCCCTGCAGGTCATATTTTACAAGATCCCGCAGTAACAGTATTGATTATGATTAGCTTAGATTAGTTAGATTGTAAACTCTTATTTAAACTGCACGATTTCCAGAGAAGTGTGTCTGTATTCTGAGCCGTGCATGGCACCAAACACATTATTAATACTTAGAAAAGACTTAATAACAGTAGTCATAATAATCATATATATGCTACCCTGATGTGCATGGATAGAAGACAGTAGGTTGAATGTGCAAGACAAAAGCAAAAATCCTTCTCTTAACCTTTTATGAAGTAAAGGCACAAATTATTTCAATAGAGTGTGAAATCATTGTATATTAACAGGTATCTCATAGATAAACCTACACTTCTGTTGCATGGTCCTGTTTGTCAACCGAGTGTATATTCATACTGACAAATTAACAAACATAAGTACGTGTCATTTCACTGAAACAGCCTTTAGGAAGACACTCAGAACTAGAGATGGTTGAAGTTGTTCAAATTATAAAGCTATTTTACTATTCTCTTTTGTTAGTACATGGTCTTTTTTCACTTTGGGAAATTTGTCTTTTTTTTTCTCTCTCTACAAAAAGCAAGACATATAAGGCTCTGTATGTTGTTTTTTGGAGGGGCATTCTGCTTTTTTCCACCATGTCTTCAGTCTTTTCCCACTTTTTCTCCTTTTGCAGTGGCAAAATAAGAAGGGGATAAAAAGAAAAGGTGGATTGAAGAATAAAATTAAAAGTTTATATTTTTAATTAACATATAAAAGATTATGAAAAAAATGCTAAATTAGTTCTTTTCAACATCTTTAAAACAGGAATATGCTCAGATTTTTTTTTAACACACTGCAAGTTTTCAGCTAATCCTCCTCTTGCCCAGCTGTACCCAAAACTCTGGCAGTAATACCATTAAGAGGAAATCTCTCTCTTCTCAAATATGGGCAATGGACCAGACTGAGATGCTCTTTCTGCTGATTCATAGGCAACATCCACACAAGCATGGACATTTTGTTTCCCTGGCACACCTCGTGCCACTGCTACTTGTCCCTAGGGAATGCCAGTGTCACGTACCCCTTGACATGTGCCAAGTTACCCTGGGTCCTGGGGGTCTCAGGGAGCTGTAGCCACAGCGCTCCTGCAGTTGGGAGCCTGGCCAGAAGCAGGAGCATGCCTCCACGAGGCCAGGATCTGGTTTTCTGTAGCTCACACTGCTGCCACATACACCACCCTCTTTTTTTAAGGCACTTTTTTTTTTGATCCTGAGATTTCCTGGGGTCAGAAAAAAACCTGGTGCTGCAAGGTAGCAGTGCAAAGAATGCCTGCATGTGCCATGTGTGGCACCACACACAGGTCTGTGACACTACATACCACATATCTGCACTCGTCTGGACACGGCCACGAGGCTCATTTTGGGAAGGGAAGCCTGATGCAGTTACAAGACTCCTGGCTGGTCTCAGTACAAGTCAGGATGCCCTCAGTTGTACTTCTAGCTCTCCCACTGACTTTCTGTTCAGCCTTGGGCAAGTTACTTCACCGTGTCCTTTATGTCCCCCTGTGCAAAAAGGGAGACAAGGAAAATTACCCAACTACTTCATCATAGTGTTGTGAGGCTTCATTAACACTAAGTACCATAGATATTATTGAACCTGTTACCTGGCTGTGAGAATCACTCCAAACAGCTGGTTTGCTGTGGTTTTACTGGGAATTGAACATGCACAACCTATCAGGTAAAAACTATTCCCTTATCAGAAGCAGCAGCAGAATCTTCGGGCGCATCCAGGTGACCACATGTGTGCAGTCTGTGGCACCTCTAAGTTGTTTGAGGCGTCACAAGCTAAACGCAGAGCATGTGCAACCATTCACTGCACCGCAGATTTGCAGTGCAGCACCAAAATTTGATACTGGGAACCCCCGGTATCAAAAAAAGTTGCAGCCAAAAAAATGGCACAGTGCACACTCCAGGAAGCACCAGAGCAACTGGAGGCTAGGAGATGATCTGGCTAAAGCATCTCCATTGCTTTAGGTGTCCCGTACCTCCCCTAGCACTCTGGGAGCCAGGAGGACCAGGAAAACAGCAATTTCCCCAAAGCAGAGCATTTTGCCACACAGCAACCCCACAACATGCAGGGGTGTGCACAGAGGCAAAAAGCAGCGGCGCAAATTTGTGCTGCTGCTATTTCTGCCACAGAAAATACATGCCTCTGCATATGGTGACGAACCCATTGGATCTCTCTCATGTCTGATTGTCCTGGGCTTTGACTTGCATCAAAACAGGTGTAGTATGGTGATTTATACATGCAGGGAAATGGCAACTAATTGGAATTAGTCCAAACTTGGGGTGGCGGGGTGAGTGTTATCTTGGTACTTTACAAGTACAGTACTTCCCATGTACTTCAAGTGGGACAACGGGCTTGCACTGTAGAATCTGTAGGATTGCAGAATAAAAACCTTTGTCCCTGGAGAAATTAATCTGTTTTTAGCCTTATGGAGATACAATACTTACACCACAGTCACTCCTGAAAAGAAAGTCATAAGCTTATTTTGAAGATGCAGCATTTGCTGAATGTGTCAAACTTTCCTCCTTGCCTTTTCAGGCTTGGGTACATGACATATTTACCAGTAAACTGCTTTTACACTAGTGTGAAAAAGGAGTGGACCCATTATGTATAGCCCTCCTCTGGGGAACTGTATTAGGATCTGGTGTAGGGTTACCCTGGGGAAAATACAGTAGCAAAAATGCACCTGTGTCATTTAAACCATTGTAGGTGCTGTGTATCTGCAGCTGTCTGGGGCTAGATATTTGTCCAGTGCAAGCAGGCTCTTACCTGTCCCCCTGCCACCTGATGGTGAGGCACCTAATGGTACTTGCTATGGCAGGCATGCCAGTGTAACTGATTGTTTGTCTGCTCCGTGCTGTGGTATGATTGACTCTAGTGTACATCCAGGCCCGTCACATTGCTGTTACCATTCTCCATGTATAAACTATCAGGCAAATTACCAGAGAGCTTTTGCTGCCTCACTCACTGCCCATTAACCTTAGGTGAGATTTAGGCCACTTTCATAGACTTTCCCAAAGTTGCTGAGTTTACCAAGAAAGAAAAAAAAGCAGTTTTAAAATGTACTGTAAAACCACCTATCCCAGAGATAAGTCAAATAACTCATAATCTCTGAACCTTGCTGTAGCCAATGAAGACCAATTCAGGTGACAGCACTTCCCTTGCGAAATTCACTTGAAACTCACTAATTCCCTTCTACACTTCCCCCCCCATGCTATTATTTATGAAACTCTAAGCAATGTTGGCTTTATGTTGGAAGGTTTTTCTGTCCTCAGAGCCTCAGAGTCAACTGGCTCAATTTTTGTTGCACCTTCATCCTTTTCACTACTCAGCTCCAGTAGCATAAAGGCTGGACCCCAGCCTATAGACTTGCTCTGAGCTGAAGTTAGAAGGCTCACAGGTAAAATCACTGGTGGCTGATCTATACTGGCACTCCCACCCCAGGAGTTGCACAGTGGGAGGGCACCAGAGAGGAATCTGGAGGAAAATGCTAATGTTAAAAAACTGTGGGCTTTAAGTGTGTGTGTGTGCATGTGCGTGTGCATGTGCGAGTGCGCACACACGCCACTCACTGTTTGAACACCAGCAGGCACAAGGGATCCCCAAGGTGGCTTTTAGGCACCAACAAGACGTAGATGTTCAATAAAGTAGATGAAGCCAGAGAGGGCAACGCCAGTAAAACAGTGCAGCCAGTTACCTAACAACTGAACCTTAGCAGCAGCAGCAACAGCAGCAATGCACACGGTACAAGTAGAAATTATCAAAGACAACTTGGGAGGAAACCGCAAGAAATGGCAGTTGAGCCTTATTAGTGCTATAAATCATAGAACTGGTTTCAGTTCCTGCAGCTCTTCTCTGGTTGTGTGGCGTTGTCTCTCGCACAGCTAGCGATAGGGGTCTGCAAAGCCCGGAGGCATAACACAAAGCAGTCAGTGAAAAGCGCCGCTTCTTACAAAAGTAAATCTTAATTTAATTCTAAATCAGAGGTGGGGATTCTTTTGTTTTTGTTTCTGAGCAGTAAGGAGCAGACTGCTGCAAGAGTGAGGCTGGTGAGAGTTAGACTTTTTGATGTTGCGCAGCTTTCGAAACTTAATGTTGGACAGCAGAGCTTGCAAAGCTCATATTTTTCCCTGATGATTTTAACCCCCCTGCACGCTGGGTTCGTTCTTTAGGCTTGTAACGCATGTTTGAGTATTATTTTCTACTGAAGTAATGTGCTGGAACCCCATGGGAATCAGAACCACAACTTTGAATCTGGATCTGAACTCCCCCAAAATTAAACGGGTTTTAGGCCAAGACCATCCCTGCAGTGAATGTTTCCAAGAGAGGATCATTTTATCTGACCATGCCAAGAACCTCTCATCCCAGAGTATCTTTCTTCAGTCACTGATGTTCATTATTGATGATTCCTCCCCCACACAGAAAATTAATCCTAAACCAACTATAGAGATTCTCTCAGCAGGACCTCAAGCTCACCCATCAGCACTGCTATCTACTTGTTCAGACAGATTAATAATTGTCATCACTTATTTTTATTATTATTTACGTGCCAGCAATGTGCTCAACATTAGACAAGTCCAAGATAGAGATTGTCACTGCGTAAAGCTCAGAATCCGATCTTGGAAATACCTGCCAATAGGCATGGTTCTTTCACCCATAAATAGTCCCATGGGCTTTAACAGATTAATTGCCCCACTGCTTGACACCAGGGGAAATGTTAAAAATCATGGTTACTTACATGGTTTTATAGAGTTGTAAGATAATACAGGAACCCAAACGTGGTAGCTACAATGGTATATATCTGGTGTATGTGAACACAATCTAAGAAATACAGTGAGTCATACAGGCTAGGTGCAGACATTCAAAAAAGCCAAGGTAAAATTAGTCTAAGTTACACCATTTTTGGAAGCAGCATAGTTTAGAAGCAGCATAGTTTAGACTGGCAGCGAACAAAACACACATTCCCCCTTTGATGGGGGGGAGGGGCAAAATCTTAGATCCGGTTCCATCATTTTTAAACCAGTGTATGTGTACCAAACTTCTGTTCTGTTGCAGGTATAGACTAGTTTTGTGTGTCAAACTTCTGTTACAAGTTTAGGCCTGTTTCCAATCACTTGTACTGGTAAAAGTGTAACGTCTGTACCTTGCCAATAGCCTGTGTTAGCCTGGGGGTTACAGGCTGCAGAGGGGCTAGAGCTTCCAATGCCATGGTATGCCAGGAAGAGAGGTAAGACCCCACACATGAGAACTGCATCAGTAACAAGTTGTAAGGTGGCAAGACAGCAGTGGTGAGTACAGTGTCCAGTTTTGGGTCCCCTACTACAGAGAGGATATGGCAAAATTGGAGACAGTCCAGCAGAGGGGAATGAAAACAGTCAGGAGTCAGGGGCACATGATGTGAGAGAGGCTGAGGGCACTGGGCATATTAGTTTGGAAAAGAGAAGCTTGAGGGGGCAGTACTGCCAGCCCCACCATATCAAAAATCTTGAGACAAGTTCTCAAAAATCAAGAGATTTTTTCGAATGTAAATCATGAGATGCTATTTTTGAAGTGTGTGGGGGCATTGTGGCCAGTGAGCTTCCTGCTGGAAGAGGAATCAGGACCAGTTCTACTGGGCTCTATTCCCACTTCTGCTACTGGTTTCCTGTGGGAGTTTAGACAGTTGATTCCCTGCTGTGTGCCTTAGTTACTCTACCCATCGATGGAGCCAGTGCATCACACTTCTGACTTCTGTGGCAGCATTGAGGGTTGGCTCATCTGCATATGTCCTGAGAGAGAAGGGTGTTGTAGGGGGCAACATAAACCATCGGCCACTTCTAAGAACAACTAAACAGCTAGTCTCAAGGCAGGCATTTGGTTCAGAAACCCAAAGAGGCTGGAACTTCCTTAACCTGCTTGTATCTGGTATTTGACATTTATTGTGGCATCAGCCTTGTTAGCCTAGAGCACAGAAAACTTACCAGCTTGGCACTCTCTATACCCGCCAGATGAAAAAATCCCGAGATTTGATCTCTCCATCAGGGTATCATGAGTCAGAGTTCATTTGACTTGGAAATCAGGAGTCTCCTGATTTGTTCATAAGAGTTGGCGTTATTGGGGGGGGGAGGGGGGATTTAATAGCAGCCTTCCACTACTTGAAGGCTGGTTTCAAAGAGGATGGAGCTAAACTGTTCTCAGTGATGGCAGAAGACAATAAGGAGCAACGGTCTCAAGTTGCAGCAAGAGAAATTTAGGTTAGATATTAGGAAGAATTTTCTCACTAGGAGGGTAGTAAAACACTGGGACAGGTTACCCAGAGAGGTGGTGGACTCTCCAACCTTGGAGGTTTTTAAGACAAAGCCCTGGCTGGGATCTAGTTGGGGTGATCCTGCTTTGAGCAGGGGGTGGCCTAAATGACCACCTGAGGTCTCTTCCAACCTTCATTTTCTATGATTCTATTCTTAGGTGCAGGGTTAGGCATGGGCGAACTGGGCAGCTGCCCAGGGCCCAGACAGAAAGGGGACCTGAAAAAGGTCATTTTAAAATTGTTATTATCATTAAGTGTGGCAAAGGGGGACCCAATACTAAAAGTTCGCCCAAGGCTACCAAGAGTCTAGGTACGGTGCTGCTTAGGTGAGGGGTTTAGCATTCAGTGTACAACTGTTGGGGTGGGGAATAACAACTTGGTGAGTTAAAGGCATGTGTGGGAGGGGTCTGTGTTAACGGCCATGCTAAAGGGAATCTCTAAAGCAGTGATTCCCAAAGGCAGACTACAGCCGACTAGCATGGGCAAGAACAATGAGAGTATGCCATGCCATCACCCTGTGTGAGGGAGCAGGGAAATGCTCTCCTCTCCCTGTCTAGCACCCTGCACCTGACCCAGCTACTCCCATCCTCCTCGCACCAGCAGGCAGCCCTTGTACCACCCTTCCCCACCTCCCAGCACTGCCCTCTGCTGCAGTCAGGCCAGCAGGCAGACGCACAGATGGAGCTATGTTTTGCAGTCCAGATCAACCCCTCCATGCCTTTCCATGTTCCTGGGACCCGCAGGGGTGGATGCTGGTGTGTGAGACTCTGCAGGAGCAGCCTCACCAGTGGGAGCTGTTCCTAGCCCCCCCCCCAGATACAGGCCAGGGGTCAGGAGAGGGACGGACTGTGGAAAGAGCAGAGCACAGTAGTTAGACCCTGCACCAGCGAGAGTAGTGATTTTTAACCTTTTTCAGCTGCAAGGCCCTGCTCCATGCCTGCCTTGCACGCAGCCCAGCCCAGCCTCTGGCTTCTTTACTATTCATTCCATCCAGGAGGAGCACACACCAACTGCTGAAACTTCCTCAGCCTGACGAAGGGTTTTTGAACCCGAAAGCTTGTTAAAAATATTTTTCCAACTATTTAAGTTGGTCTAATAAAAGATATCAGATTTACCCAAAGAACCTTGTCTGCCTATGTCCTTAGATCAACACAGCTACAACCTACACCCCCATACCTTTTCTGCATTTAGACTTATCTCACTGATTTTCAATCGGGGTACTGTGAAATTCATAAAATGGCGGGGGGGGGGAATCTTGAGACTTAAAAGGTTGAGATGCACCAGTATAGAGTCTGATACTTTGCTCAAAGAATGATGTATATGGTGTAATTTTTAAGCCTACATGTCAACACTGGTATGATTTTCTCTGGCAGGGGAATGGAATATAAGTTTTGAAATACACACACACGTAAACACACTTCTTTTCCAGCATAACAGTGAAGTATGCTGCCAGTTTTAATTCAGAAAAAAATGCGCCTCCGGTATCAAAAGTTTGGGGAACGTTGCTCTAAAGCAGTGGTCTCCAAACTTTTTTGATCGCACACCCCTATCAGTAAAAAATGTTTGAGCATGCACCCCCAATATATATCGCAATACGCTGAAAGCAAACAAACGAGTGAGGGCGCCACTGTCAACCCCTCTGCGTTGTGGAACTCCCACTCTTCCCTCGGGATACCTCACGTACCGTACGTGACACGTGACCGTCTGACGTGGACCGAGTGAGGGCGCCAGTGTCAATCCGTATATTAAACATTAGTAAAGCTTAATTTCTTTCTTATTTTTTTAGATAAAAAATAAATATAAATAGAAGTTCTAATATTTTCTTCCTGCACCCCAATGGATTGTCTTGCGCACCCGCTGGGGCACGTGCACCCCACTTCGGAGACCACTGCTCTAAAGCACCAAACACAATAGTGCCCTGATACTGATGGGAATTCCAGGCACTCCTGAATTACAAAGACAACCTCATGGTGATACAAGCATAGTGAGAATTATGCGTGATAGCAACCAGACACAGGGAGACAGAACAGTTGGAGGAGGAATACTTTGCAGTTTTGTGACTAAGGCTTTTGCTTGTAACTTTTACATTTAGGGCACTTGGGGCCCAGGAGGTAACAATGTTTCACTATGAGAAACAGCACAGGTCATTTTAATGTTAAGAGCCCTATCCTTGAGCACTTTTTAAAAAAACCACACAGAGTATAAGGATCAAAATAAAGGCCTTGCTACTCCTGCACTCTGTGAAAGCAAGCAGCATTGGCAAACCTCGATGTAACTGATGATGCTCAAAGGCAGACATGTGTACCACAGATTGCTCACCCTGTGAATCACTTCTGTACTTCCAGCCTGCCTTACACATCAGTGAGCTTTGTGAGTGCTGAAAACTGCTAAAAGGAAGACAGCCTTTTCACTCCTTTCTGTGTCACGTATCAGGGCTGGTACTACGCATTTTAGCCAGATTTTTCTGGATGGGCTCTAGCTATGTGTCAAGAGCACAAGTACAGGTGAGGATACCAGCATGTGTAAAACCTCTGTAATGGGTTGCCATTAGGAGTCATTGATGCAATCACATCGCTCAGAGACTTGTTAAGGAGAATGAGAGCATTTCACTCATTCTTCTCCTCATGCAGGAAAGCGTTAATGAGGTTTTGTGTTGCAAGTAGCTCCCCACAGGGAAGGGAGATGCCCAGACACACTGTCTCCAGAACATGAGCTTGCAGTCTCAGGAGCTGGGCAGAAGCGAGGCTGTGCATTCACAGTTTAATCTACAACAGCAAATGGTTCTTGCAGAGAAGCTGCAGGAGATTATTTGGAGTGGGGATCAGTGAGAGCCCTTGAAGAGCAAGAGCTGCACCTTGACTAGGCTGCAACAATCCGCTGGGTAGGCATTATGCTGGATGTCTGACTCAGGGTTTCTGCCTAAGTCACTGTGTGTTATGTCCTGGCTGCTGCTCTGTGTAACAAGACCTTGTGTCTAGTTCTGCAAACAAATGCCTTGCCCCAAGGATTATACCCACTTTGTGTTATTCATCTCTTACCTGCACAGCCTCAAATTGCAGTTTCCAGTCTGGCCAAAGGAGCGATGTCACTTTTATGTTCTTCCAGATCCCAAGGCCGTGCAGCCTGTCTCCTGCATGACCCAGAGTAGCCTGCAGGAAGCGGATTAGTCCATTAGAGCTGCAGCAGCTGTGAACATATTTGTTCAGCAGCTAAGGAATAGCTGGGCACAGTGGTGTCATGACCACGGCCTCTTTTCTCTAGCCACACCATGTGCACCAAAGGCCAGGAAGTAGGTGACATAGGTGCCACAATGTACCATTGGGAGTTCTATGCGAGAAGAATTCCCTTCTAACCAGTTAAAACAGGTTTAAGAGCACATTGTTCCACTAGAAAGACACAAACCAGTCAGAATCTGCTCCTATTGCATGCCTCAAACATGTCAGTTCTAAGAGCCAGGCTCTCTTCCACCTATTGGTTGTCTACATTCACTCAGGTATCGTTCTGTTCCACCTTGCTCAAGTCTGCGTAAATTTAGTTCACTGTCTGGTTTAATAACATACCATCACCTGACCCTGAAGACTGAGTAACAAAAAAGGAGAAGGAAGAGGTGGAAGACCCTCCCACCGTTTGTATTACCAGTTGTTCAGGGACTCAGCGTGGGTCCACACAAGATGCGTTAATGCACATTAGCCTACTTTAATGAGCATTATGGGTGCACATCTACATGTGTGCACCTCTAATGAACAGTAAAAATGGTGAAATTAAGCTAATTGCATTTAATGCGCCTAATCACGCAAATGCAGGTATCAAATTTAGGCACAATTAGGTAGAGTGCTTTAATGCACGTGTAGATGTGACCTAGCACTATTTTTAGTGCTGGGTCTGCCCAGCCACTAGGGGCACGTGGCAGGGCTGCAGGTACTTGGCACTAACTTTAGAGACAAGCCTTTGCATGTGTAGACACCTGGCAAAAATTCCTTAATGTGCATTAACTTAACATGCATTAAATTTAGTTATGCTTAAATGTACATATAGATACGCCCAGGGTGGAATAGGATCACACTTAGGCTTAGGTGCTATTTAAAGACTTACTGGATGGAACAAAATCTGGCCCTTGGTGTTCCTGAGGTGGGTTTCATATGTCACCTAGTAAGACAAATGCAGGCTTCTTCCAGCAATAGTCTTGCCTATCTGAGATTGAGCCAGCTACACAAATGATTAGGGGAGAGATGAGTAACAGGGCTTTCAGGCTGCTGGCAAAATGATTGTTGCAAAGGATGTATGAACGCCAAGGTCATGTCTGCACCCCTCCATGCCCTGTTCAGGAGCACTGCTGTGATGCACATCTCACCTACTTTCCCCTGTTCTGCTCTCCAAAGCAAGGAAATGTACCTGCTTTCGAGTAGCTCTAAGCATATATTCAATGCTGATCTTAGACCCTATATTTGCAGACTTCCTTGTGTGCATGGTGGAAGACAGTGTGTTGGGCATGAACCACAACATGGAGGTGGTATTGACATGCCCCTGCTATCTGGTAGCCGAGGGCCACAGAGACCTCTAATTTACAATTGTGCTGCTGTAGCTATTCTACCCTACCTTGTAATCAGTGGGAGAAAATATCCAGATCTCTTGGGATATTTAAAATGTGTATCTGTAGAAAATCCATCATAATTCTCTTAAAACTTTCTGATCTTTGTAAGTTGTCTAGCTGGAGTTAAAACACAGAATTTGTTTCACAGACAGAGTAAGACACTGGTTAGAGTTCAGACCACTAGATACAGGACACAGGAGGTGATGGTGCCTCATGTAGTGCCACATGCAGTTTTGGGCTCCCCATTTTAAAAAGGACATGGAGAAGTTAGAGTGGGTCCAGAGGCGGCTGACAAAAATGATAAAGGGCTTGGAAGGCCAGTCATATAGGGAGAGGTTAAAGGAAACAGGATTGTCAGCTTGGAGAAAAGGCATTTAAGAGGGAACATGATAGCAGTCTTCAAATACCTGAAGGGCTGCCATAAACTGGAGGGAACACACTTTCTCTCTGGTGCTGCAGAGAGTAGGACATGGGCAAATGGCTTGAAGTTGCAGCAAAGTAGGTTTAGATTGGCTGTCGGAAAAAAAAATTTCTTTGCCGTTACAACAGTGAGGTGGTAGAACAGACTGCCTAGGGAAGCTGTGGCTTCTCCGTCACTGGAGGTGTTCAATAAGAGGTTGGACAGTCACTGGTCAGGAATGATCTAGGTGTAGCTATGCCTATGCTCTAGTATAGGCATTCCCCGTGCTTCTGGGCTTTGCTGGTTGCGACATGGGGCCAGGAGGCAATTTTTCCCCTCTCCTGCTACTGTATGTGAGGGGGGGTTGGGGTTTTTTTTTAAGCTTTCCCCAGAACCACTGGAGTTGGCTGCAGGCAAGGCTGGAGACTGTGACTAGCGTGCTTGTGTTCCTGATGTGATTTAAACCCAGAGGTTCCTGGCTAGAGAGTCTCGCCCCTCTGCTCAGGGTATCAGACCATTCACCATATTAAAGGTCAGGAAATAACATTGCCTAGTGGTTAGATAGGTACATACTGTGGGGATTTTCACCTTTCTCTGTAACAGGGGACATGGCCTTCTTCCTGGTATCTTTTGAGCATATATTAACCACCTTTACAGCAGCAGGACATTCTCTGCCATGGTCTCCCTTTCTTACCTGTGGCAGGTTAGGGTGTTAGGTCTTGTGATTGTGTAACCCAGATGGTACTCCAAGAAGTACCCCCTCTCCAACTGAAGGGATCAAAGCAGGTGCACAAGCGCTGTGGGAGGTGTAGGGACTCTCCTCCCCCTACAGAGCAGAGCCAGATCACCAATGGGGACTTAACCATATACCTTTTAATACTGGGAACATAGGCATAAATCAGAGGGTATAGTGGACACTACAATGCCCCAAGGGGGCAGGATTCAACAAAGGTTAGACACTTACAATCATTGACAAAAGACAGGTTTAACAAAATATAAAACACAAACAGCAGAACAAACAATACAGGTTGGTGAAATATAAAAAGGCACAAAATACAAAATGTCAAATGACAAGCAAACATAGGGCCTTGGTACCTGGAAGGGGAGAAAACACAATGGCCCCTTCCCACTGCAAGAAGACTTGTTTCTTGCTAGTTTACCCATCCCAAGTCACCTCAGCTGGGACTTGAACCTAGATCTCACATATGGCAGGCAGGAACACTACCACACAGTCACCACCAGTGGTACTACTTTAGCCTGCTAGGGGTCTTGACCTTCCCAGAGCCTGGGCTCATGTTGAGCTGCCTGGCCTCTGATTGGAGGAGCTGGAAGCAGAGCTGGGAACCCCTCAGGTCACTGCTCAGATCCTTGCTGGAGCAGGGGGAGCCTCTCCTGCTGGCTGCAGCCTCTCGTAGGGGGTCCTGGAGCCCAGCGGGGAGCCTCTCCTGCCGGCCGCACGCCGCGCTGCTGGGGGTCCCACTGCTGCCTGCGGGTCCTGCTCTTTCAGGCTCTTCCAAGGCACTGCTGCTACCCTGCTGGCTCAGCTCTTTCCAGCTCTGTGAAACTCCTTCCTTGCTATCCCTTGCTGGTCTCTCCCCTGAGTCAGCCCATGCTGCCCCTTATATCCCCCTCCAGGTGACCCAAGGGGCCAATTGGGACACAGGGGGGTGAGTCTCTGGGGCCTGATTGGTGAGGAAAGGGAATCCCAAGTCCTCCAGTCATCTTTTGCCCTTTCAAAACCCCTGGCCTAGGTCACTGCCAGCTAGCCCGTCACAATTGTATAGTTTTGCTACTAGATTAGACAGTGGATTTGTACAGGATGGTTTGGATAGGGCTGATCCTGCCTCAGGCATGGACTAGATGACCTCCAGAGGTCCCTTCCAGCCCTACTTCTCTATGGTTCTATAAGTGTAGATTGACTTAGTCAAAGGTTTACTTGAGCAAGTCATTGGACTTCTCTGCGCTGGTTTAATAATTTGCAGCATGAAAAATAGGATTAGTGGTGTGAACTGTGGATTGAAAGCTAAGCAACCCAGAGTTGTTGTCATACTTTGACAAGAGACTGCTGGGCGATACGTAAGGGGTGCATGCGGGTGCACATGCATCCCCTAAAATCAGCCTTGCACTCCCTGGAAGCGCCAGCCTCGAAACCGGAAGTACACTTCTGGTTTTGCTGCTGGCTCGGAAATCGGCTGCTGGGACACCCCTCCCCCCGCCCCCATCTCCTCCCAGATGGCGATCTGGTGCCCCCCAGACTCGGGAGGCACCAGTCGCCCATGGGAGAGTGTCTCAGGACTCCATCTGTTGTAGCCAAAGAGTGAGCTGACACAAAACTGGTGGTAAGCAATTGGGGCACCAGTCCCAGGTGCCGATATGGAGGAGAGAAATAAAAAAACGGCCACTGCTACCACCCAAGATGGAGAAAGTGTTGGTTATGCCTTTGGTTGTGGTTGAACACTTGGTGTTTACTCAGCCAATGAAACCTGTGAAACATGTGAAGGCTTAACAACTTCTTGAGGCCCCATTCTTGCTGCTGAGCTGATGGACAGGAATAACAGGTGGAAAATGCCCACATCAGAACTACTGTGTAGACAAATCTTGATATTTTGCTCAAGTCAGAATTCAAAATCAGCCTGAAATACTAGATAATGAAATGGCTGCTTTCATGTCTTCCATCTGCTGCCCAGCCCCCACCAGTTTGCTCCTCATTATCCTAATCTGCCTTCCCCGAAGGCCCTTTCCATTTGATCAATCTCCAGCTCCAGCATCCCCCTCTCTGTCTTTCTGGCCCAGTCTCCTCAAGCTCCAATCCCATTTCCCAAGTCCTGCTCCCCTTTGTTTACTGCATCCCCTCAAATGTGGCAATAGGCATACAGACTCTGTGACTCACTCGTTGGAGGCAAATGACTCCATGGGGAAAAAAAGAAGAATCTTCACATCCTTCCCTCATATTTATTGAGCAAATTACATATAATACAATGGGACTAAGTAAATGGCTGGGGAAGACAGTAGCAACAGAGGAGCAAAGCTAGAAAAAAAGAGGAGAGAAAAAAACAATGGCCTCCTTTGACATTTCGTCAGCATAATGATGGGGGTTAGGATTGTGGAAGAAATCCAATCAGAGAATTTCGTAGCTATGTTGGCAAGAGCCCTAGTGTAGATACATTTTGTTTGGAGACCTGCTTCACGCTCTTCTGGCAGATGGTGCATCTCCACTTGGAGAGCTTGTCAGCACAGTGCTACCATTCAACATTCCTTGCTCAGACAAAGCCATCAGTAACAAGAATAAAATCCACAGTAGGAATATATCCCAGTGGTCAGACCCATCCTTCCATGCAGGACAGTCTTTCCAAGTGAAAAGTTTCATGAAATGAAGAGAAGTTAAGCTATGACAATCTTGCAGCATAGTAGTCAGTAGTGCTGCGTGTCTCTATATAAATAATTGTAATTGTGGCTGCAATGCTGAACGTGTTAATATATATCAAGAAAGGGAAAAACAGACAGCAAGCCAAAAAAGCCAAGGGGGTGGGAGGGATACCCTCCACCTGCCTTGATCAGAAGTGGCTTTGACTCTTCATCATTCTGGAGATGGCTCTGAGCCGTAGTCAGACATTACAGCATATCCGTCTGCTTCAGGGAACTGAAAGCAACTCCCTTATCCCTGCTGGGTCTCGTGCTGTGCTTTAGTGCCTGTAGCGCTTTTGTCAAATACCAAGAATCAACATGATAGAGAGACATAATAGTGGGGAAAAAAAGAAGAAAATGGAGGGGATTTCTTAAGGATCAAGGGCCATATCAGGCATTGGAAAAACCATAGGAGAGGTCTCTGCAGAAAAGAGAAGGTGCCCAAAGGAAGCACCCCCCCAGCCTTCCTTATTTTTTCCTGTGGGGCAGTAGCATCCCCCAAAACAGGTGGATCTCCCCACTCAGAATATAAACGCTGTGCACCTGCTTTGGTATTCTCAGCCCCATTTTCCCTTCGTCGCAGTGTGGCTCTGAAACTGCCAAGGCTTCACTCACCAGCTGCTGCTGCTCTTGGAAATTCCCTCCAATACAGGATTTCCCCTGGTGCATTAACTTTACAACAGGTTTACCACTGAAGGCTCAGGGAGTCAATACATAGCTCTCTAGCTACATGTCCCCTACTCCTTCTGGCACCACCACCTCCCTCCTGCACACCTGGCTCTCCAGATTGCTAGGGGTTTCTCTCAAGGTGCCACAGTAGGAAACAGGATGCTAAAGGGAACCATGAGGTTCCCACTCATATGTCCACTCACAAAACCCTAGAAACATTTCTTCTTTAGTTTGGACAAACAATCTCAACCCCCGTCCCTGGGCCAACTCATGACCTATCACTGTTCCTGGCAAATAAATGGTGTTCAGTGCAGATTAGTGGGCTGTTCCTTTAGGCAAGACTTTATCCCATTAAGCAGACCTTTGTGGAAGCTAAAAGTCCTTGATTTCCCTTTGTAAGCTAGGGAATTTGTTGCAGTGGCCTTTGACCAATGTTTCTCTTCTGCCCACTACCACAATTCTCTCTTGCACTGGTGGTCCATCTCTATCTGTCCCTAATGGCTGCATCCATTCTGGGGAGGCAAGGTGCTTCTTAAGTATTAGAGTATTACTGTTATTTTGCTGCCTTCATTATTATGCTTCAGACATGGCACTGTTCTAGGGAAATGCAAATCTGAAATTCTGACTGAAATTCTGCACCCTGAGGCTTTGTCTGCACTAAAGGTATTTTGCAGAAATTCCCCGCCACTGCTAACAGTCATACAGTTCTACTCTAGTTCTGAGAACCGAACTAGAGATGAGCTGCTTCGGGTATTTTTTAAAGTGCTGTTATCTAACCTTACTAGGAGTGGGACGGATCAAAAATTCAGGGGGTGGGCAGCTGTCCCACACACTCCAGAGTTTTCAGTCCATTGCTGGTGGAGTTAAGGAGGGTCTGAAAAAGTTGAAAGTTTATCGCAAAATAAAATCCACAATGTAGACAATAGTATAGTGATTTAGTCTCTTGTGGTCAAGGCTGACTGATCTCCATACCAACATTCAGTGCTTCACCAACAAGTGCACTGCTGTTTAATTATTGACAAAGAAACAAGTCCCCCACAGGCTACATTTCACTTCACAAAAAACCCCCCCCAGCTGTATCCACACTGGCAGCACCTGAAGGGGGATGCTTATTTTTTTTAAGTCAATGCACATAAAAGAAATAAAATAGTCTCAGCCACGGGAATAGGAACTTCACAACTTCATATGCTCTTTGCATATTCCTAACAAATCAGTGCATGTTTTTCAAATGTCACTGCACATCTGTGCATTTCTGCACGATGCTTGTTGCTGCATGTTGGGTTTCTGGAGGTTTCACCCGTTTGACTGCTGAGTAACATTCCAGGTACCTAGTGCAAAACAAACAGCAGGTTTTGAAGTGCTGGCACGCGAGGAGAACACTTCCAGAGGAAGCCTGAGTGCTTTGCTATGATACATAGTCTGCAGTGAAATGCAGCAGCAAAGACCTTAAACACACTGCAGCAGCTCTCATATTCTATATCCTGTTACACAGCTCCTGTGCGACTAAATTTCTCTCATGCACTTAATAATGATGACAGACAACGCTGCAAATATGGGTACCTAAAGTTTGGCTTCTCACTCTTTGCTTCTGCATCTAAATCACAGGAGCTGTTTTTTACAGTACTCACTGCAACTATCGATTTCTTAGGGAAGTGCAGGGAAGTCTCCTCTCTGGGACTTCAGGGACCCACGCAGGGCTTGATCCAAAGTCTTTAGAAGAGTTTCAGCTGACTGCAATTGGCTTTGAAAAAAGCCTGTTTTGCCAAAGGGGGAGTATGCACCCATGGTCCCCTGGGGTACCCTTCATCAGCCAACTGTGAGAAACAGGATGCATGGCAGGAACGTGGGGCTAAATGACACTACCGAGTGGCAAAGATGCTGTGCTAAGCACTCCTGAATCAGGAAATGCTAAAAGCCTGCTTGCACATATAACATTTACTACATACAACCCATAAGTGTGTGGAGTTTGAGGGAAATGTTAATTATGTGATTTCTGTTTCACAATTAATTTCATATTTAATCCCATGTGTAAATACAAGGTGCTTGCAAACATAGCAGACACTGAACAGGTAGTCAAGTACACAGGGAATGCCAACATCCTCATGCTGTTAGGCCGCTGGAGTGCCTTTTAAGATATGAGCTGAAGGACATTACGGGGAAATTTCTATTGCTGGTGCCTGTGCTGAGGATAAATAGATGACAAGTGGTTATGGCTGTCAATCTGGCACTTTTCATGAGTAATAAATTCACTCAAAGCTTTTCAAGCCTTTCTACAAATAATCGAAGTTGTTTGTAGCTATAGTTGAAAGAATTAAGTTTCTAGACACAACGGAAATTATTAAATAGAGGCCCGGCATTCAGGGCTGTATGAAATCCTGAGTTGAAAGGCAGTGTGTGTGCGTTTTCTATTAGGCAGACAGACTAGCAAGTTAAAGCTGTTAAGCTATAATGACATTGGCTGGCTTCCAAAAGTACCTAAGTGATTTAGGACACAAAGCCCATTGACGTCCAGTGATACTAGTGCTTCTAAGTCACTTGGGCACTTTTGAAAATCCCACTTGATGTTAGTTTGTGAGGAGGAAGAGACAGAAAAGAAAAAAATTGCACTGAGGTGGTAAGCCTGTTGAACAAGAAGTATAGCGGTTTTGCCAGCCATCGTAGACAATGAAGGAAGAGGATTGAACTTTGGGGAAAGAAAGTATTCAGTTCTCACGAAACTAAGCTTGAGTTGGAGCCAGGACGTGCAGAGGAAGGTGTTTCAGAAGCTGGCAAAGAGTGGGCAGCAGTGAAGAACTAGGGCTGGTCCTGGCCAATAGCAAAATAGTAATGAAAGTTATGTGATGGGCTAAGGTATTCAGTCAGAACCCCACCAAATGGCATTGCCCTTGAAAATCAAGAGAATGGATAGAGACTTCACCCTGATTTCAGAAGCAGTGTCAATTTTGGTTTGAGGAGAGGGGAGGGGTTTTTTGGTCTGGCTTCTGGTTTTTGAGCAGCCTGTGATCGTTGCCAATATATATGGGATAACTACAAAGTGAAAAATTCAACCATAAGTATGCACAAAAACTGCCCACAAATATTCAGGCCCTGCCACCTTGCAGCTCTTCTCTTTGCAACTACACACTGACTGCGCAGTTGTTACTGAGCAGTCATTAGGAAGTTTATACAAGTACTAAACAACTGTGCAGTAACCAGAGTTATTGCGCAGTAGTGTCGCCAAATGGCTTTTAGATGATGCTGACTATACAGTAGCTTGTTACTACTGCTCAGTAGCGTTGTGTCACGCTTCCTGCTATGCACAAGTTACTGTGCAGTCTGTAGTCTTATGTAGACACAAACATACAGTAAAAGCCTGCTCCCTGAGGATCTCCTGCTGCTGGCATTCACTGCACTCAGTTTCCCCCTGGCCTGTTCCAGGGGTCCTGTCTCTTACCTATGCTTTAAGGACTGAACTTAGTGCAAAGAGCCATCTAAGTATAGCTCTTACCTTTACGGCAGTAGTTAGGAAACAAAGTGCCGAGTTAGAAACACACGTAAGCCTTATGCTGTATAGGGGTTGGATTTAAACACATCTGTAAGTGCTTTGCAGAATCAGGGCCCAAATGTTTGTTTTGGATTCAGTGATTACACTCTGCCTTTTCAACTTGTAGGCAGACAGAGGCCGAAGAGGTGTCACTGTGAACATTTCATTGGCCTGAGTTTGTGCTGACTTCTTTATTCAGGAAAAGCAAGATACCAGATCTTAAATTTTAAATGGGTGAGATTTCAGCTGAATTTTATAACCTGTGGAACTAGATGGACTGGATTTTGCTCATCTAGATATGCAGTGGCTGTTACTCTATCCAGGGAATCTGGCCCATCAAGGAATTTTATCCAGCTTGTAACAGGCCCCTCAGCCACACCCAGGGTAAATGTGGGGGACAGCCTGGGCTGTGGTGCATATGGCTGGTCCTGCTACCCCCAGGCATGCAGCAGGGCTGGGGAGGCAGGGCAGCCAGACTTGCCTCCTGGCAGCCTCCTTCCAGCTGCCACCACCAGTCTCTACTACCACTGCCACCAGACCCAGCCCTGCTGCCTGGGCACCCCACCTCATCTGCCCCGCACCCACTACCAGGGCCACTGGACAAAGCGGGTTAGGTGGATTCTCCATGGAGACCCACCCAGGACCCATGCGGGCAGGGTGTGCTCAGCCGGGCAGATGGGATGGGGCCACAGGCAGATGAGGAGCAGCATCCAGAAGTAGGACAGGCGGGCAGGGGTGAGGCTAGGGCCAGGATTGTGTTCACAGGATAGTGATGGTGTGGGGCCAGGGGCCAGGGCAGAGCTACAGTCCACTGCCCGCATAACCCTGCAACCGGTGCCAGTTCTGCAGGCAAGGACATGAAAGGGATGGATTGTGGCTCTGCCCCGGACCCTGGCCCTGCACTGTCACCACCCCACGATCCCAATCCCAGCCCTGGCCCTGCCCACCAGGCCCACTCTTTAATGCCACTTCCCGCCCACCCATGGCCCCAGCCCATCCACCTGGCCAAGCATGCCTTGCCCATGAAGGTCCCGAGCAGGTTTCCATAGGGACCTCAGGATTGCCGGGCACTTACTGCATGAGGCCAAGCCCCTGGGCAAGCCAGGGAGTTTTGATGAGATGTTGTGGGCCACAGCAGGGAGGGGTGGGGAAGTGGCCCACAACAGCTTACCAAAACTCCCTAAGTGGCCCTGTGGCCCGAAGAATTGCCCATCCCTACTCTAACCCTTGCTTTTCATGTTCTATTTTACATCTCTTATAGCTAGTAGATGTGCACAGTGAACACTTTAATCTTTTGTTTCTAAACAGCTGCAAAGAACCATTGGTACTCAGTTGTACTCGGTTTTAGGTGCCTGGCATAGACAAGTGCTGACTACTGGTATCTGAAGAGCATCTCTTTGAACATAGGTTGTGTCACAATCCCTTCAGACTGTGACCTATAGTCATGCTGGCTCCCTTTTTTAAGTTAATGTATTTTGTACTCTTAATAAATTATAGATTTTCAGCTACAGAATACCATCATGATACTCATTTACTGTTTTACTGTAGGATATAAAGCCTTTAAATGTTTTGAACAAATAGGAAAAAAAGATTACTATCTTCTGATCTTTCATGTACTTTTTTGTAGCTAATAATTTTGTCATTAGTGTGGCATTCTGGTCAGCTGACATGGTTTCTAAGTCTAGTCTGGCACTGCATCTAAAATGTCTTTTCAAAACAGTAGGGGGAACTATATATCTAATACAGAGAAATTGTCTCAAAGGTTGCAGCCTTTTCACAGGAAACTTGGGTCACTTAAAGATATACTAGCCCCTTAGACACCCAAATATTTAAAAAATCTGGATGGTTTTGTCCACAGCACTTGCTGTCTAACTTTAATGTTCCTAGAAGCCCCAAGCTGAAACAAAATTACTCACAAAGGATAGGAGTTATTTTGCCAACATCATTTTACTTAAACTGTGGCACTTCTTTTCTTGCTGTTAATAGAATCCATATTTTCAGCTTGGATAATATTTTTTAAAAATGTGGCAAACTGGATTTGAAGAATTGGATGTGGCTTAAATGCATAACTTAATCAGCCATGTCAGGGACCTGTCTCCACCCCTTCACAATATGTGCAAGTCTTTCTTTCTTTTAATGAGAGGGCTGTGACTAATCTGACATGCACAGTTGTAGCTGGATAGTAATGGTGATTGTAACAGGGGCTCAGGCAGGAGCCCCATTACTGAGGTAGCCACAGGAGCAGGTAACTAGGGAGAACACCTTGCACAGGTGAAGGGAATGTCACACCGGGGGAGGGTCAGGGTAATCATCCCACCGCGGCTGGTATAAACATGGCAGCAAAGGAACACAACTTGCCTTCGGGCATGGGAAGATGGAGGATGAGCTATGGGAGAAGGAAAGGAAGAAGAGAGAGAGACCCCGATCTGAAACCGCAAAGGACTCTGAGACCACAGGTCCCAGGAAGGTACGGCCAGCTGACAAGAAGGCGGCGTACTCACCTGAGACCCACAGCTGATCCAATGAGTGCGGGGAAAAGCCAGGGAATTGGCGTGCTGAGGGGAACTCAGAGTGAGAGTGCTCCAAGACGGCACATGGGCAGAGAAAGCAGTTCTCAGCAATCTGCCCCACCAGGGTGGCAATGAACTGAGCCAGGTCTACCATCCAGTAGAGAGGGAGCACTGGGGGCAGCTCTTGGTCCGGGACCTGTGGAGGTGTGGAAAACATGTCCCGCTAATGAATCAATTAGCGGAAAAGATGCAGTGATACAGAGTAGCCTAAAGTATCCAGGATCCCTGGGAGCCCCACATTCACCTTATCAGCTATGCCAATGTTCCGTCGCTAATAAGGTAATTAGCAAGGCAAGTACAACCCTGTAACCTCCTGCTGGGGAATAAAACTTGCACCGTGTAAGCTCATCACCTGGGTGGTATGTGGTGTTTTCTCGCTCCAAAACTTACACTGAACATATCTTCTATTTGATCCAAGTAGTGGCAGGCAAGTTCAGAGGGAGACCAAGCTAGACCCACCTCCATCTCTCACAAAAATTGATGCATTGGCCAGGAAGCCTAGGTGACCCAAGGAACCATGAAGTCTATGGACACGCAAGTCCCAACTGATTGGCAGCAGGCACACAGTATCATCCTACGCCTCCTGCAGGGACAGCAAACCCAGCTAGAGTAAATCATTAGGGTACGCACACAAGCAGTGGAGACTCGGTTCCAGCTATTCTCTCACCAGCAGGATCTAAGCAAAAAAACTGAAGCCCAATAAATGTCACTGGGAAGAGAAGGGGCCAGGTTCCCCTGGATGTCCCCAGAAGATGGCATGGAAGCCAACTGGAGGCCTTCAAGAGAATGGACACAGCTGCGAAGTGGAACCCCATCAGCTGGACAGTACGGATAGGCCCCCTTCTCATTGGCCCAGCACAAGCAGCATACCGGGCTCTCACCAGGACCGAGGCCAGGGATTATTGGAAGGTGAAAGAGGCCATATTGTATTGACTGGAGATCTCCCCAGAGATGTATCATCAGAAGTTTTGGGCTCGGAAAGGTGTGGAAGGGGTCTGCCCCTGCCCGCTAGCCCAGATGCTCAGGGATCTAGTAGAGCGGTGGCTGCAGCCTGAAACCAGAACAAGCCATGAGATAGTGGACCTTATAGTATTGGAGCAATTCCTGACTGACCTTGGCAGTAGCACCCAGCATTGGGTTTGATGCCACCAACCCAAGACGATGGAGAAAGCTCTGCAGCTAGCCAAGGACTATGCCACCACTGAGGGAGAGGGAGATGCCCCTAGGAAGGAGCAGCCAGGGGGTGTGCTGACGGGATCCCACCAGGTGGAGACCAGCCAGACAAGGAGGGGTGAGAACGCCCGAAACGCCAGTCAGGAACCCCAGGCCTGGGACCCCAGGGAGATAGTGTGCTACAAATGCAGGGAGAAAGGGCATGCATCCCAGTTTTGCCCATGAAGGTCCCAAGACATGGTGCCCATAGACAACTCACATGATGAATGATGGATTGCAGCCTTGGCTGACACAAGACCAGAACAAAGCCAGAACAAGCCAGTGGTCACGGTCAGGCTGGAGGACACCATCATCCTTGCCGTTGTTGATACCAGCTGCTCACAGTCAATGATATAAGCCAACCTTTTCCCACCCCACCTGGGGAGCCCTGAGAACCCAGTGAGCATGATCTGCATCCATGCGGCCTCATACACTTATGAACATCGGCACATCCGGCTCACCGTGTTGGACCACAAGGAAGAGATTGCTGTAGGCCCAGCTGAGACACTTCCCTGTCCTATGCTGCTTGGGGTTGACTGGCCACACCTGGACGAGGTGGTCACCTGGGTCCTAGCAAAGAGAGGAGGCAAGGCGGAAAAGGACCTGTGGGCTGTTTGCTTCGGGGCCCCAGAGGAAGAAGGAGGAAACCTGGATATAGAGCAAATTATAGGGGATGGATACTTCTGGGAAGAACAGAAGCAAGAACTCTTGTTCCAAAATGTCTGGCAGTTCCAGCTGGCAAAGATGATGGTAAGGTGGTGGACCCTTGGAGAACAGGGCAGACCCCTTGGTTCAAGGTAAGAGGGGGGCATCCTCTATCAGGTGGAAGACAAGGAAGACAGGGAGGAGAGGTCTTGGTTCGCTGAATGTACTGGGAGGTCCTGCTACAGGTGGCGCACACACTCCCCATGGGGGGACATTTGGGGTGGGACAAGACAGAAGCATGCCTGAAGCAATGAGTCTTCTGGCCCAGCATCTGTAAGATGGTGAAGAAGTATTGCACAGACCGCCCCCAGTGCCAGAACATGGGAGGGGTGAAATCCGCTAAGGCCCCAGTGATGTCCCTGCCCCTAGCAGGGAGACCCTTCGACCGAATTGCCTTAGATGTAGCGGAGCCATTCCCTTGAAGCCAGGCAGGGTTCCAATTCATCTTGGCAATCATTGACTATGCCACTCGCTTCCCAGAGGCTGTGCCCCTATGGTTGGTGATGACCACCGTGATAGCAGGGGCCCTCCTGAAATGGGTTGCGTGGGTCAGAATTCCTCATGAAATTCTTACCAATCAGGGGAAGAACTTTATGTCCAAAATCCTGAAAGGAATATGCCATACCTTGAAGATCAAGCAGCTCCGAACATCCATCTGCCATCCCCAGATAGACGGCCTAGTAGATTGCTGTAATCATACCTCGAAGGGGATGATCCAGGCCTGCATCCAGGAGGACACACAAGGATGGGATGCAATGATACCCCTCCTTCTTTTTTCCATCAGAGAGATGCCCCAGCCTCTACCAGGTATGCTCCATTCGAACTAGTCTATGGCCACCACCCGCAGCAGTTATTGGATGTAATATGCAAACAATGGGAGCAAGGGGCAGGAGAAACGGCTCAGCTGCAAGCCATGATGAACTTCTGGGAAAGAATGAAGAAGACCCGAGAGATCGCTCAAAGGAATTTGAATCAAAGCCAGGAGAAGCAGAAACAACATTACAACATGCAGACTGCTGAAAGAGAGCTCCAGGCCAGGGATTGAGTGCTGGTGCTACTCCCAGCAACCCCCACAAGCTACTGTCACGGTGGCAAGGACCATTTCAAGTGACTCAGCACACAGGATCTGTAAACTACGAGGTCCTCTGGCCAAAACCCACCTGTAGGAAACAGCTTTATCACATCAATCTGTTACAGAAATGGCGGCAATGGGAGGGGTGGATGATGAGAGAGCCAGATAGCCTAGAAGAAGACGAGGGAACCAAGGAGACTTCAGAGGCAACAGGACCCCCAGATGGACCAGGGATCGATGGACAACTGAGGCCAGAACAGCAGGAGAACCAAAGGACCTTCATATCAGAATTCTAGGATGTTTTCAGACAGGTACAAGGGGACATTGGGGGGGTAGAGCATCAGATCCAAACCCCACCGGCGCAGATTATGCGCAATCACTGGAGAATGCTACCTCAACACTTGTGGCCTGTAGTCAAGCAGGAGATAGATCAAATGAGAAAGTTAGGGATCATTGAGGAACCCTGCAGCCCCTGGAGGAGCCTGGTGGTGGTGGTCCAAAAGACAGACGGATCAATATGGCTATGCATCGACTACCTCAAGGTTAATGAGATCGCAACATTAAATCCTTTCCCCATGCTGCAAGTGGATGACATGACAGAAAAAGTCAGCCAGGCCTGGTATATATCTACTCTGGACCTGACCGAGGGCTACTGGCAGATCCCTATGGCTGCCGCTGACAAGGGAAAGACAGCCTCCATGGGGCCTGTTCCAATTTTAATAAATGCCATTCGAGCTACATGAGGCAGCCACCTCCTTCCAGTTACTAGCACCACACCAAAATTACACTGCTGCATATATCGATGATATCATCATCTTCTCGCAGGATTGGGAGACCCACTGATGACATCTACAAAAGGTCCTGGAAGAACTCCGGCAGGCCGGGCTAACAGTCAACCCCTGGAAATGCGCTCTAAGGAAAAAAGAGACACAGTACTTGGGCTTTATGGTAGGGCAAGTTTGCATAAAACCCGTGGCAGACAAAATGGCAGCAATTCGACAACACCCCTTACCTCAAACATTGAAACAACTATGATCATTCCTGGGCTTGGCCAGTTACTACCAGTGGTTCATTCATGGTTTCTCAGAGAAGGTGGCACCCCTGACAGAGTTGACCAAAGGCCAAAGGAACCCAGTTGAGTGGAACCTGAAAGCCCTCTACACCTTTGAGCAACTTGAGGCGGTCCTATGCCAATGTCTAGTGCTGTACACCCCAAACTTCCAGAAGACTTTCTTTCTGCAGACAGATGCATCAGGCACCACCTTAGGGGCAATCCTTTTTCAGGAGGAAGGCAGGGAACAAAGGCCTGTAGCTATTGCCAGCAAAAAGCTTACCCCAGCCGGGACTCATTACTCCACGACTGAATGAGAGTGCCTAGCCATCCGGTGGAGGGTGAAACTCTTTCGTTACTACCATATAGGGTGGGAATTTGTACTAATCAGAGACTGTGCCCCTCTGCGCTGGCTGCGAACAGCCAAGCTGGATAATGCCAGACTGATGAGGTGGTCCCTTGCACCTTTTTATTTTACAGTGAGACACCGAGCAGGTAAGAAGAATGGGAACATCAATTTCCTCTCTCACAAGGAAGGAAGATGAGACAACACCCAGAAAAAAAAAAATTAGGCAAGGGCCAGATGAAGGCACCAACTTTAGAAAATTTTTCCTTTTTTTGTTGTTGTTGAACTAAGGAGAGAGGTGTGTAACAGGGGCTCAGGCAGGAGCCCCGTTACTGAGATAGCCATGGGAGTGGGTAACTAGGGAGAACACCTTGCACAGGTGAAGGGAATGCCACACCGGGGGAGGGTCAGGGTAATAGATTTCATAGATTTCATAGACATTAGGGCTGGAAGGGACCTCAGGAGATCATCGAGTCCAGCCCCCTGCCCAAAGGGCAGGAAGTCAGCTGGGGTCATAGGATCCCAGCAAGATA
>NW_017728906.1:48115543-48141510 GCF_001723895.1 Crocodylus porosus | reverse complement strand
CGGCGGCTGCTGAGGGGGTGTCTGGGGGGCTTCGGGGGAGCGGGGGCACAGCGGGCTTCACCTGCGCATCTCTCACCGCTCTGGTGCCTAACTGAGCTTTTTTTTTTTTTTCCCCGTGTTTGGCAGGCCCTTTTAAACTGCGTGCATGCGCAGTGGGCCTGCCATCGGGGAACGCTGGTTTCTCAGGCCAGGGGGCCCTGCCCGGGATTTGGGGGGCCCTGCCCTACAGGAGGGGGACTGGTGAGTGCAACTGGTATAAGCATGGTGGCAAATGAACACGCCTTGCCTTCGGACATGGGAGGACAGAGGATGAGCTACAGGAGAAGGAAAGGAGAAAGAGAGAGAGACCCTGATCTGCAACCCCAAAGGACTCTGAGACCACAGGTCCCAGGAAGGTATGGCAGCTGATGAGAAGGCGGCGTACTCACCTGAGACCTGCAGCTGATCTGGTAAGTTTGGGGAAAAGCCGGGGAATTGGCATGCTGAGGAGAACTTGGAGTGATAGTGCTCCAAGGCAGCACGTGAGTGGAGAAAGCAGTTCTTGGCAATCCACCCCACCAGGACAGCGATGAACTAGCCGGGTCTACCATCCAGTAGAGAGGGAGCATCAGGGGCAGCTCCTGGTCCAGGACCCGTGGAGGTGCAAAGAACGTGCCCTGCTAATGAATCAAATAGCGGACAGGACACAGTGATACAGAGTAGCCTAAAGTATCTGGGTTGCCCAGGATCCCCATGTTCTTCTTATCAGCTATGCCAATGTTCCTTTGCTAATGAGATAATTAGCGAGGCAGGGACAACCCTATAACCTCCTGCTGGGGAATAAAACTTGCACCATGTGAGCTCACCACCTGGGTGGTATGTGGTGTTTTCTCACCCCAATATTAACACTGAACATGTCTTCTTTTTTATTCAAGTCGTGGCAGGCAAGTTCAGAGGGAAACCGAGCTAGACCCACCTCCCCCTCTCACAGTGATCTACTGATTTGGGTAGGCGGGTGGGTGTCATGAGTCATGACCCACTTCTATTCTCTGCCACTGATTCAGTCGGTGAGGATGGGCAAGTCACTTAGGGGAAAGTCTTTGCTGATACAAATCATCTGTTGTAGGTTCCAAAAGAGGCTCAGGTCAGTGAGGGCACTCAACAGACTTTCACAACAAGTGCCTAGTCATTTCTTCTCCATGCTATCCAAAGACTTAGTTTTAGGCCTTTGTGCCTGCACCTGGGTCCAAAAGCACACAAATTTCCTTACCTTTAAGACAGGCTGCAAGATCTTCAAGGGTAGTGAATGGTGGGAGTGGGAGTTTTCTCAGGGATTTGTTGCTGGCTGTTTTTAGCCAGTCATTGCAATTTAGGCCAGTGACAATGAGAGTTGTAAATGCTAACAGATGTGTTAATCAAGAGTGTCTGCAGCAACCTGGGCCCTCACAAGTTTATTTATACTTGTGTGAAATAAAAATGTACCACACTGGCTGCAAAGGACAAGCAGATTTGCAGGATACTCTAAGGCCCTGATCCCACAGATATGAGACTTGCTTTGCCCCTCTCTCCAAGAAGGAAATAAAAAACTGCTCTTGAATGCATTGGTTTGGGTCCTTGTGACCTCAGGGGGTGAGTTCAAGAGGTGCAGCACACAGGCATGGCTGCTTTTGTGGCAATTTTGCCTGGGCTGCCTCCGGACAGTTCTACAATCCCATGGTTCCCTGTGCAAGTGCCCATTACATTGACCCACAGAAGGCCATAAATGAAAAAAGGCTGCATAAGCCAGAGCTTGCCAACTCTAAGGGAATGCCCCCTGACTGGCTGCAACTATGTGACAATACAGCCATGTGAAAGTGAAGGATCCCCCCTAGACAGATTATTTTCATGCATTAAGAATAACCATGTAAGTCTCTGAAGATCAGCTCCTTGCAGTACAAATGACTTCAGATTTTTGATTGGACACTGGAGCCATATACCACTTTGTGTGCGTACCAGCCAAGCCATCTCAGAGGATGACTAAATTCTGCCACTGTTTCCCTGCTTGATTTTTCAGAATCAGATTTCACTGAATGAAGATTTCCTGAGGGTATGGTTTGAGAGTTTTAGTGGAGCAGGGAATAATTTATTATCCCCTGTATTGTTTGTCCCCATGTATATCAGAGGTAAAAAAAAAGGGGGGGGGGGCGGCTTCTTTACCTATTCTGCTCCTTGTACCCCCTGGGGAAAGATAAGCCTTCCGTAGACCCCTTCCCACAAGGGCTCTGGCTCTGTTTGGATGGCAGAAGTGTGCTCAGAGCAGTTCCAGCATTGTCTCTCTCATCCTGTCTGCAGATGGGAAATGAGACTTCCCAGCCACAACTCCCTGCCTCTAACATTGCTCTGGTAGAATGTACGATCCCTTCTCTCTCTCTCTCATGTGGTGTCAGGTATCAATTTCCAAATCTACGAGCCACTGTCTGGCATTATTGCTCAATGTGTGTATTCCATCTACGCCATCTGGGCATGTATAGAGATTGCAGCTTTCAATTAGGTGCTGTGCTATTTGTTGGATACCCCATATACACAGAGGGCTGTCCAAGATGGTCATCAAATTTGATGTTGATATGATCCCTTCGTGTCAGATGCAAAGGGGGGATCTCCAGAAGACATATAACCTGTAAAAGAATCTGTTTCTTGCAGACAAATCTGTCTAACCTCATTAGCTACAGAGACGCATGACCACTTTTCTCAGCTCAAAACAAGCTGAAGCAAATGTACCATAAGGATGCAGGGGTATCTCTGCTTAATCAAACCTGGAGTACACTAGGTTTTTTTTCCTTGAGATTTCCCTGCCTTTGCTTTCAGTAGGGTCTGCCTCTCCACTGGTGGTAAAAATGGTGGGAATCCCAACAGACAGGGTGCCATCCATTGTTTTAAACACCCTGTTGTGCAGATACTTTGAACAGGGTAAGGTGGCACAATACTTCACATACCACTGGCTGCCAGGAGTCCTGCCTCTTCCTACAGTTGCTCCCAACTGCGGAGCTGAGCCATTTGGAGCAACAGTGGAAACTGCTTTTTTTTTTAAAAACGTAGATATGGCAGGCCTGATTCTCTGGTCTACTTCAGTTCTCTGAAGCCGCTCTAATTTTCACTAGTGACCAAACTGGCCCTCAGCAGTCCTAAAAAGAAGAACCACAAAGAAATTAAGGTCTCTTTGGCCCCCTTTCTGACCCATTTTCTAGGCTAAACACAGATCACCTTGGCTAGAGGGATCCTACCCCTTAGTAAGGACTGGATGCAGTTAGTGAGACAGGGCTGTAGCAACCTCACATTCAAGCCAAGATGCTTCAACTCCCATCCTTAGTGGTCATGGAAGCTATTTTCATTTTCAGCTGCTACCGATTTGTTTCTGGGATGGTGGCTGCACTGAATGGCTGACACAGACCTGAGAATCAATCAAAAGTAATTGAAACAGAAGAGGCTCAGCAATCAACCTATTAGGTTGCTGGAGCCAGAAAAATGCCTCTACAAGGAAAAGGGAACTGGCTTTCCTTTTAAAAACTTGATGGGAGGAAAAAGCATCTCCTCTACAGCTGTTTTCTGATAAGGGTTAAAATCTGTGGAATATTCTTTCTGTTTTTTTCCCCTCAATCTCTTTATGAGGCAGGAAAAAAAGAAGAAGAAAAAAAAGAAACGATTCAACCTTTATTCAGGTGTAAAAAACAGCATCTCATTCTCTTTTCTTTCTCGCGTTTCCCCTCACAATAAAATGACTCTTTGCTCTCAATTGTTGTCTGCTGTAGCAGCCGTTGGGATGGCCTTTGTTTTTCTTCACTTCGCTGCTCAGAGTTTGCTGGGTCTAGCAACCTATTAAGCGGGTTGCTGGATCTTTGCTGGCTGACTAGAAACTCCAGTGCAGCCACAGTTCGGTTACTTTGAAGCCTGCGCGAATCAGCTCCTGCAAAGCCGAGCCTGGGAACCAATCTGCAGGCAGGAGAGCCGGGAGGTTAGGTGGGCTGCATCTGGCTCCTAATCAATATCCTGCACATAGTCAGTCGCCCACCCAACTCAGCTTCACAACCTCCTGGCAGAGGTGCCGAGGGGATTTGCACAGGAGTGCTTAAATATTTCATCTGAGTCATTAGACCAAAAAAGTAAAATTAAAGTTGATCTTTCATAAGGAAGGAGAGCCTTAGCCTGTGCACATTACCAGCATATATTTCCAATAAGGCACACAAAGAGAAAAGGAAACACTGAGAATTTTAATTTGAAAAGGACTTTTGTGCATGTCAATATTTTATTGGTTTCCTTGAAAAGCTAAAAGCTGAAGCCCATGCAACACCCTCTCCTAGACAGGTAGGGAGCCTGGATTGAATTACTTTGGTCACATAGGGTGCACTGACTTGACCCTGACACTAGACACTTCTGTTTACTCTGAGCACTGCACAACACAGCCTTGGTCAGATGAACTTATGTAATATAATAACCTTTAATCCCCATGTCTGAGCAATTTTTTTCCCCCCTTAAATTCTAATTTATTTGACTTGAATAAAAATCAAGTTTCCTTTCTTTCTCTGCTTGCCAAAAAGCAAAGCATAAGGGGGGGACCTCTGGGATTTAATATTTGATTAGTGATCTTGCCCTACATCCTATGAGGGAATTTTATCCCCAGGTGGCACTAAGCTTGGGAAAGAAAGGTCAAGGGAAGGTTATACGGTACTACTAGTCTGGGGATGGTAGGGTTAGCTCTGCCTCTAGAGCTGGTTAGAGTAGTCCTAAATTGTTCCCCAGCATTTATTATCCCTCTGAGCCTTGCGCAGCCACAGAATAGCCAGGGTACATGAATATCCTAAGCCGGAGTCCTCAATCTCTGGCCGATGGGCCAAATGCAGCCTTGAATATCCAGCCTTTGGAGCTCCCCACCAGTCAGGAAATGTGGCAGCTGGAGAGCGGTGGCAATACTACCACTGCACCCTGCTGCCAAAATCCCAAGCTGTACAGAGCGGGTCATAGCCAGGCCCCAACTCGACCCCCCGCCCAGCCAGATCAGTGCAGGATCACACCCCCTTCCCTCCACATGGTCAGGTTGGGGCTGGGCAGTGCCCCTGCCCCCCACCACGGACCAGCCCATGTCCCTTTCTCCCCACACCACCCCCCTCAAGGGGTTGAATTAGGGCCAGGTCATGCCTCTCCCCTCCCACAAGTCTCCTTCTCCTGTATGGCTGGATTGGAGCTGAGCTGCACCCTGCCCTGCTGCATACAGCCAGATGAGGCCCTGCCATACCTGCCCTAGTCACTGGATTGGGTCCACCAGTGGGATCCAGCCTGCAGAGGGATTGAATACTGCCTATCCAGCCTGCCAGATAAAAACGTTAAGCACCACTATCCTAAACTGTTGGCAGATGTTATATTTTTCTCATTATATGCATGGTTTTAGTGCAACAAAAGCAAGTTTCAATAAATTCACACCATTTGTTGTGCAAAAAACGGTGTGGGTCTGCAACAAAAAAGCTGATATTTCAAACAGCAACTTCTTTGTTGCCCAAAACTTTTCAGTGCCAAATTTAACATCCATACACATCTGAGAGACCCCCAGTATCTCACAAGCGCTCTGCTCTCCCTTTGTCCCTTCCAAGGCCACCAGGCTGTCGGGGAGCCCTGCTGGGGCTCTTCTACTGCAAACATGGGCAGATACAGGATTTAATGTAAGGGGGTACGGTGCACCGTACCACAAGACCTCTTACACCAAGATGGATGGGGTAAGGCATGACTGGAGCCCCTGGGGCAGCAAGGGACACCAGGAAGCCAGGCAGAAGGCAGGTTCATGAAGCAGGGGAGACCCACCAGCTGCTACCACCACTGCTACTGCCAACTGACCTGGGACAGGGGGAGCCCTATAGCTGCTCCTGCCCCCCTCTAGCCACCGTTTGTGAGGACCAGCTGCACAGGGAGCTGGACTCAGCCAGGGACAGCAGTGGCACCACAAAGGTTCTTCCTTCCAGCACCTGCTCCCTGCCTCCCTTCTCCCCACAGTGTCCTCCACAGGCCAGAAGCAGATGCTAGAAAGAAAAACCTGAACCCTGCCACTGCTGCTGTCCCTGGCACAATCTAGCACCCCACGGAGCCACATCCTGCAGCTCGAGCAGGGCAGGAGTGGGTTTGGGGTTTCCCAGGTGCTTGCATCACCTGGAGAGAGCAGTGGGGGGTGGTGGAGGGAGGAGGGTCCTACTTCCAGCTCTGGCTCCCAGCCAGCACAGATGAGAGCTGGAGAGTGGCAAGAAGCAGGTTCAGGAAGAGGAAACCTGTCCACTACTGCTGCTATCCCCAGTCAAGCCCAGCACTCTGTGCAGCCACAGCATCTGGCCGGAACAGGTAGAGGCAGCTTCAGGGCTTTCCCTGCATTTGGATGAGCCACTGGGGACAGTGGCAGCAGAATGGGAGTGAGACCACGCTGCCATGTGCCCTTGGATCCACCTCTGACTGCCACCATAAGTGCCAGGGCATGGGGTCTTGCTGGGACTCTGGCAGCAGCACACTGATGCAGCAGCAGTCTCCACTGTGGGATCAACTATTACTGCTACCACTTGCAGGTGGCCCCATCAGCTGCTGCTACCCTGTGATAACAGCTGATGGGGCTCCAGTGGCCCCCAGGATTGATGTAGCCCTTGCTGCTGCAGGTGGTTTTCAGCCAGCCCCATCACCTTTGCCTCCCAGGAACAGCTGCTCAGGAAAGCCTATCATTGGACCTGTCCGGCTCACTGACAGACTCTCTTGGAGCTAGGAGGAGCTATGGAGCAGCCTCCTATCATCCCCAGCTGGAGCATGTGCCTTTGTGGCAACTTGGTCATGCTTCAGCCAGGGGGCTGAACACCTGTGCATGCCCAACAGCACTCTATTGTTGTAGCACTACAAAAATAACACCTTGTCAAGAGCCCCAGGAAAATGGTGCAAAGGATTTTGCCACCCTAGGCAAATGGAATTTGGTCATCCTCCCTGGCAACACACCGGAGACCTAGCAAGGGCAGGCATCAGATAGAGCCCAGGTGCTGCAGCTTGGCAGTGCCCAGAGCTGCCCTGTTCACTTCTGTACATGGCCAGACTCCCACTGCAGCACTCAATGAGACATGCAAGGTGTGTGCATACCACTTTTGCCACACCCTTCAATTTACCACCCAAGGCGGCAACCTGGGTTGCCTGGCCAGTTAGGCTACGTCTGGCCCAAGCCAAGTCTCCATGCGTGCCTTGCAGGTACATATATGATCCACCCTGGAATGCCCCTACCTCAGAGAGTGTTCAGGGGCAGTGCAGAGCTATGGGGGACCTGCTGTGCGAGGCTGGATTCACGAAGAGGTCTGCTGAAAGCATTACAAGGCTGAAGGGCAATAATTAATGGGTTTGTGAACTATAAGCTCCCACTCTGCTTATTATTCTATGAGGGTCGTATTGAAATTGGCAGGGAAAGCTATAGGCATGGGCACCTCAGCTATTCATACAATAAATAGAAAAGCCCAGTCTAGCCAGCCCCTGCTGGCATACAAATGGGGGAAATTGCTGTCTCTCTCTCTCTCTCTCTCTCTCTCTCTCTCTCTCTCTCTCTCTCTATTATGCAAGAACTAGCCAAGAATACACCTTGTCTAGACCTGGCAAAGTTTCCACTCAGACAGAAATCCTCTTTTGAGCCTCAGGCACAACCCAGCCACTCTAAACTCATTTAGAGTGTCCCCTGCCCAGAGAATGAAGGGGGATTGATGAGAGGAGCTCTCTTTGTTAAAATGATGTCCCATTGCTGCTAAAGAATCCACAAACCTCCGAAGCAGGCAATTGCACTGCCTCACAAAGCACATATGGTACCACTTGACCCGGTATTACCCCAGAGTAGAAAAGAGAGTGATGCATTGCACTGTAAAATTCAAAGTGTAGCTGGTAGAGAACTAGTCCCTGGAATGAACTTCTGCTGGAAATGTTGAGTGGTCACAGGTAAAATACCTTGCCTGTTCTAGAAGCGATACCTGACAGGGGTACAATTAAACCACAAGTCAGGGAGCATATGTATTCAAACCCTGGGCCTGATATTTGCCCTCAACTGCTCAAAGCTTGAGGAATATCACACACAAAAACAAGTCTTCACCAGAGGTTCTCAGCATCTCTGACTTAAAATAGAATTATGGGTGAGCAGAATGTCTGTAAATGAGGCACTCAACCTCTCTGCCTGAGTTTTTCACACTGTAAAAAACTAGGATAACAGCTGACCAACCTCAAGATGCAGTATAAAGATTAATTAGTTAATATACAGACAGCACTTAAGAGAGTGTTGTTTTTCCTTTTAGACTTATTGTATGCAGCAGAAGGTTGGTAGGCATGCAGATGAAAAGGGGAAGGGAAAGGGGCTGATATTACTACTGGGAGTGTTGCTTAGTGATTGGGTTTTTTTTACAGACACCTTTATCGAATAAATGCATGGATTATATGCGCCATGAAGGAGTCATTCTGGACAAGTGATGTTTATTCCATCAAAGGGACACTCTTAAAGGACATGTAAAGTCTTCTAAACCTTCCAAGATTAGCAGTGAGTGACCTAACATCTCCTCCCAGCAGTGGCACTTCACACTTTACAAAAATGTATGCACAGTAGGTGACAACTTGTCATGAAATGCTCAACTTTATGTATCCCATCTTCCTGTAGAATTTTCTGCATAATATAAACACAAGGGGGTGGGGGAATTCTCAATGAAAGCTCCTGCCAACTCACATCTATTTCATTCTTTCCTTTTGAATAGAAACTTATTCCAGATGCTTTATAATTAGAATTTTTTTAATATATTGGGATAAGAAAAACTGAAAAGCACCAGAACCAGCCCTAGCATATTGTGTGTGTACTATATGGAAACTGCTGCACCAAGGCCCTGGGTACAGGGTTGGCTTCATAGAGAAACACTGGACTACAAGGGGCCTCCAAGGCCATTGAGTCCAGTCCCCTATGGCAACCATTTATCCAAAGATTCCCCAAATCAGCATTTCAGATTGCCTTGCACAATTACAAGGCACAATACTAAAGCATCAAGAATATGCTCCATGCCATAGGTAAGAGCAGGGGAGATGAGGACACTGCCAACACCCTGCCACTCTAGTGCAGGGTAGTAGTTTGCACTGATGGATCCAAGATTTATTAGAAGACACGTAAACTCTATGCAGTATACCGCTCCTGAAACTACGGGGGAATGGAAACAAGTTGTGGCCAAAGCCCCCAGGTCAGCAGGGGGTGCCAGGAAGCCAGGCAGGGAGCAGGTGCACAAAGGTGGGGACCCTTCCCTCCACACCTCCAAGTTTCCACCCCTCAAACAATACCACAGCTTCTGCCCCTGGCTGGCTTGAGTGGAAGGGACAGAGCTGCTCCTACTCCACTCCAGCTGTAGGGACCAGCTGTGCAAGGTTCTGGGCTTTGCTGGGACAGTGGTGGTTCCTCCTTACAGCCCCTTACTCCCTGCTTGCTCCTCCCCTGCCAGTGTCCCCCACTGGCCAGGAGCAGGCATTTGAAGTAGGAACCTGTAAACTGTCTCCAGTGCCCCTGGCTGACACAGGCATGAGGGATCCCCAGAACTGCTCCTGCCCCACTCCTCCCTGTTCCCTGTAGCATGGGGCAGGAGTGGCTCTGGGATCCCCTTTGTCTGTGTCAGCGAGGAACAGTGGTGGCAGCAAGGGATGGGTTCCTCCTTCTGGCACCTCCTCCCAGCCAGTCAGGGACATCTGCAGGGGAGGGGCAGGCAGGGAGCAGTCATTGATAGGAGGAACCTGCACAGTACCACTGCTATCCTCTGCCAAATCCAGCACTCCACACAGTTGCAACCTACAGCTGAGCGGGGCAGAAGAAACTCTGAGGCTCCCCCTGCACTCCAGAATCTGAGACCAGGCGGCAGCAGCAGAAGCAAGGTGCATCTGCACCACTGCTCCCTCCCAGATGCCAGTAATTTGCTAATATATGCTTAGAAGATCCTTCAAAAAGGACTATGCCCCACACTACAGAGGAAAGCTAAAACCCCCCTGTGAATGAAATCTAAAGGAAAAATTCCTTTCTGTCTCCAAAGTTGGCGATTGGTGTAACCCTGAGTGAAAGAGCAAAAAAACCCCACTACTCACAGAACTCTGGGTTTTCTCAGCACCAGGAAGTCTCATTGCATCTCAGTCAAAAACTCCCAGTCTCTGGTCAATGGCAAAATGGTTCAGAGGAAGGAAAAGAAAAGAGAGACAAATGGAGGAGATTAAAAAAAAAACTAAAACCAGTAGCATTCATGAGAGGAAAAGATTTTTTCCTGTCCCCTATAGGCATCCAGCAAATACCATGAAGCATGGCAGACATCTTCCCCACTACAAAAGAATTACTTCAGTATCCCAGCTTGGGCATTGGAAATGTATGATGCCACGTAGCACGCACACACTGATGGCTGAGCCCTCTCCTATCATAGAATCCCTTCCATCAACTTATCCAATTTGCTCTTTAAAGTGATTCAGGTCCTTTTGTCTTTCAGTTGCCACCACTGCTACAATTAGGCTGACAGAGTAGAAGTCAGTCTTGTTGTAACCACCTGGCCATGCCCGCTCTGAGCAGGGTATTACTTTGCTTGGAAGAATAATTACAAATTTCGCTTCCCTGATAGTTAAAAAAAATCTTCTGATTTCCAACGTAAATGTATCTGTAGCCAGTTGGTCTCCTTGGTGTTTTCAGCCAAAAAATGCTTCGCCTTCCCTCATACTCCCCCTATGAACGTACTTAGAAAGGGTGACCATGTCTTCATTTTGCTAAATTAAATGAGCCAAGCTCCTTTAATCTTCTTCCTCCTCTCTATTTTCTTTACCATTTAAGTGGCCATTCTTCAACTCCGTTCTAATTTAAGTTCATCTTTTTTGAACACTTGTGACCACAATTGCACACAGCATTCTAAATGGAGGCTCCCCAGTGCCTTACACAATGGCACTTGTACCTTCTTGTCTCTGCTTACCTAACCCACCCTGCGGCTGCATCCAGACGAGCATGGCCATGCTGTATGTGGCACCACAGATAATTCTATGGCACCACATACCGCACATTGAGATGTTCTCCGTGCTGCAAGGTAGCAGCCTGGGCCTGGGGGTGGGGCTTGACCCCAGGAGATCCTAAGGTAAAAAAAAACTGCAAAAGAAAAGTGGGGCGGCACATGCAGGGACAGCACAGGCCACCCAAAATCAGAGCCTACCTGGCCAGAGCCACACTCCAGCTGCTGGCCAGGCTCTGAGAGGCAGGATTTCTGCTGCTGCAGCCCCAAGAGGCCCCCAGGGCCCCAGGTGAGGCTGGCCCCAGCCTCCCTCTCCCCACCCGGGGTAACCTGCAATGCAGCAGAGGGCACATGGCACGGGTGTTCCTCAGGGACAGCTAGTAGTGGCACAAGGTGTGCCACTGCTTCTAGTCCCCAGGGAAACAAATGTCCACGCTCATGTGGATGCAGCCTAGAATTGTTTTGGCCTTTTTCACAATTGCACTGCACCACAGTTTATGACCATCCTCCAATAAACCCAGGTCCCACTCTTCCTCATTTTACTTCAACAAACCAACCAAGCAACCACGATAGTTTCTTCTAGGTTTATAAACCATGAAACCCATCTCGTGCTAGCCTGGGTATAGGAGTAGCATCTTGAGGAAGAGCGTTAGAAGATGTTACCCTTTGGCTGGGAAGGACTGGCCGGAAAGGAAAGTGAGTCCTCCTCCTCCATAGCCCTTGGGAACTCTGTAAGGGAAAGAGCTCCAGGAAGCATGCTGAGCTGGAGGATGAGCATGAGGGAGAGCTACAGATACCTGTTACTTATGTAAAAGTTTATTCTTAAACCCTTCAACAAGTGTCTGCTCAGGCACTCGGTCTCTTCTGGTTTCCACACAGATAATCACATTTAGCTTCCATGAAGCTGATGGTACAATTTGGGACAGAGTTTCTGTGGATGGAGAACTCATTCTTCCTAGTTATCCATCTCTCTGTTCTTTCCAGCACTACAATACCAATATGAGCAAACACCCACAGACTGATATTTGAGACCACTGCAGTCATTTCACTTGTGACCCACACAAGGTAATAACATAATCTCTACATTTCTATAAAACCTTCTGTCCGGAAGAATTAAAAGACATTGTATGAACTAGGCTGCACTGGACAAACGGAAGTTGCTATGCCCACCACTGAAATGCAGCCTCTTCTAGGGTGTGAGGACTACAGCCATATAGATAGCCAACACGCTGAAGAACATGTCAGCTGACAACAGTGGGACAAACCTCTGCTTTTACTAAAATACCAAAGGATCTTTGATGTCCATGCAGAGTAGGCAGGTCTTACCCAGTGGACATTTTCCACACTTAAATTACAGGGAAGTTATTTGATTGGCCTCTGAAGTCTACTCTGAAGTCTAAAGAGTTATATTTAGCCTACTGGGATTGAAACCCATAATTCTAGGGTATCTAGTTATTTTATTAAAATGTTGGTGTAGCAACCAACCAAGTAGACTCCTGTGGGTGGGGGGTCTGGCTGCTTGTTTGTTTTCAGTAGCTGGTTCTTTTGCCTCACCCTTTGCTGCATCATTCTGAGGATTTCTGGGAATTGTCATTGATGCTTTTTCTAAGACTACCGTTTTTGCAAGACAGAAAGGAAATGATGAAATTCTTGATAAAAGGAAATGATGCTAGTGCTCCCACACTAGGACAGTAGCCTGAGTTGTCTTTTTGTATTGTTTGAGATAAGGCACAAACAGCCCACAGGCCACATCCAACTTGTAGCTCAGTTTGCATGTCTCAGTGTCACCTAGCTCACTGCTTCCTCTTCACAAACCAGAAACCTGGTGCCTGAGCAGACACTTGTTACAGGATTTAAGAATAAACTTATACATAAGTAACAGGTATCCATAGTTCTCCTGCACACCTCACCTCCTGCCTAATGTGCGTCCTGAAGCTCTGTCCCTTACACAGTTGCCAAGGGCTATGAAGGAGGAGGACTCACTTTCTATTCTAGCCAGTCCTGCTTCCCAACCATGGGGTAAAAAACACCTAATGCTCTTCCTCAGGCTGCTGCTGCTCTTCCTGGGCTAGCAAGAGATGGCTTTTATAAATTATAAGGCCAGAAGGAACTATTATTATTACCTACTATTATTATTAACTACTACTATTATGCCTACTTTGCATGGACATCCTTCTGTATGGTGCAGGACATAGAACTTCCCTGATTTAATGCATTTGAACTTGAGCATTTCCTATAGAAAAGCATCCCATCTTGATTTGAAAACAGTCAGCACCTTCCTCCAGGCTGCTTTTCCTCAGTAGGAGGCAAAGGGTCCCCCTGGTTCCCCTTTCTTGTGAAGGTTGCTGTTGCTTCAGCTTGAGAAGGGATAGGACAGGATAACTTTTTGCTGTTCTCTCCCAGTGATTGATACATCCCTTCCTAGCAATCTCACCACCCTCTGTTGCTGTGGTTCCTGGCACTGATGCTGCTGAGATGCACAACCCAAGGCTTACAGGAACAGGTTGTGCTCCTCACCCATCTTCTCATATTTGATTTTTCTACCACCACCACCTCCAGAGAACAAGATACAGACAAGCAGCCCACTGCTTCTGTCAGCTGGGAAACCAGCCTCTTGCTGCATAAAAGTAATGGGGGAGGCATGAGCTAAGTGAAGAAGCACAGCCCAAAGACTGACCAGAATGCAAAGTAAGCCCCTCCCCTGCAGATTTGTTACTCTAGCCAAAGGGGGTGTAATTTAGCTCTGACCTTAGAGTAACTTGGAGTCTTGTTCCTTGCATGATGCTTCCAAAGTTGGTCCCAAGGAGCTGAAAAATCCCACTTCCATGACTATTTATTACATTAATTTATTACCATCATTAATACCTACAGTAAGCAGGCAAAAGGTGGCCACCACAACATCAGCACTAACCGCATCCTGCTCTGGCCATTGTTGTGATATCCTTTTTACACTTCTCCAGACCTGCAGGGAAAGCATGCAGTCTACTTCCTACTTAGACAGAAAGCCCCATAGACAGATGATCCTGCCTGGAGAAGGGGGTGGGACTAGATTTTTCAGGCCCCTGCTAGTCCTATTTGTTTTGGTCTCCCTCCATTTTTCCCCTTTTCTCTCATGGATGTTTCTTCTTTCAGTTATTACTACTGCTCCTATTACACTGACAGAGTAGAGGCCCGTGTTGTTTAAACCACCTGACCATGCCCATTCTGAATAGGGTAGAACTTCTCAGGTGAAAAACACTAAGGAAAAAAATTCAGAGACCATTTCCGCTACAGAGCAGACATGGTTAGCAGTTAATATTTGCAGAAACAGAGAGAGTGGGAAAGGGTACTGATCCAAATATCTAATTTCTGCAAGAAGCAGACGTATTTCTCCCAAACAAAACTGATCTAGTCTGTACAACATCAAAGTGCAAGGATAAATAATAAACAGTACCGCAGTTTGTCTCACAGTAGCAAGAACTAGAATCCAGTGGGAAAACGTAATTTGGAGAAAAGTCTCATATAGAAAAGATAAGGTAGTGTTGCACTAGCAAAATGAAACCATCCTGTGATTTATCAGTGACCACTGCATGTTCTGTATTTCTAGCGTATTTTCTTTATTCAAATAAAGCAGTGCCGGAATTCCTCAGAGATTACTTTTCAGCAACATTTAGCATGTTGCAGCGCAGGGCTGAGGGTCATGAGTTCAAGAGAGGACTTGTGTTCTTTTGTCCTCGGGCCACCCGATCTGAGCCACAGACATGACTTATTCAGCTGCGGTGATGCTGCTGGTGGTGGGAGGGAATAGTCTGCCTTGTGCATTAGCGTCTCCTGTAAATTATCCAACGAACAGAGCTGGTATAGCTACAGACTGAGGCAGGTTTGCTCCCATCCTAAGCTGGCACTGAGCTAGCACTGAGGACAGAAGGGGGGTAGGGAATAAGAGGGTGAAAAAAAGCACAGGTAATTTG
The DNA here is from genome assembly GCF_001723895.1 of Crocodylus porosus. NCBI lineage: Eukaryota > Metazoa > Chordata > Crocodylia > Crocodylidae > Crocodylus > Crocodylus porosus. Next base: position 48,126,572 of record NW_017728906.1, on the reverse strand, counting down.
TGGGCGAGTTTGCGGGGGAGAGGAGAGGGACAGGGCACAGGATTTTTAAACTGTGTTCTTTTCACAGCTACCCAGAAGAGTAAGTGCAGAAATATTAGAATATCCTATTCATCTTCAGCTGGAAACTATTCATGAAGATCAGCATTTAGTGCCACATTTTTTTTATTAGCATCCTACATTTTCTCTGCCTTTAACTGTAAATTGCTTTCCAATCAACATTTCGTGACAAGGCTAAGGAAGAGGAAGCCAGTGGCTGTGCAGCACAGGGGGCAGGCAGACGGAGATGACTCCCATTCACATTAGTGGCACCACAGTGTTATTTTTCTTACCTTTCCTGACCTTAAAGATCAGGGGGGCCTGACCATATTGCTTAGGCAGTGAAAAAGCACAGGTCCTGCTGGACTTGCAGGCTGGGGGAGAGACAACCTTAGAAACCGGGAAAGGAGCTGTCAGCCTTCATTATTAATATCCAGCTGTTAATATTTAATGTCATAAAACTGCAGCTCCCTCCGCAGCATAGTCATCAGGCATGCAGGGGTCACACGAGCTGGAATTCTTTAAACAGAAGATTCGGTGTCCCCTGTTTCTTTAGCTTCATGCCAGGACTGCTAAAGGTGTTCTAGATTATTTAAGATAAAATGTTGGGTGCTTAATAAAGCCTAAATGATAAAAAAGAAGAGGTTATGTTAATGCTTCCACAGCCAATCCTGCTCCTTGAATATTGACCCCATCCATTAAGCCAGAAGGTACACGCATCTTGTAAAAAATAAATATGGCACTAGACAAAGTAGGGCGGCATTAGCATATTAAGGATGCCACCATGACAGCTTAGTGTGTAGGATCAGAGTAGTGTCCCATGACTTGTGGTTGTGGGGCAGGCCAGGGGACAAGTGAACCCAATGTATGAGAGAGGCTGTATGGAAGAGGGAAGAATAAGCAGGGAATGTGTGGTCTCCTGGAGGCAGAAGAGGTTCCTGGTGGAAATGAACAGCCTAATCGACTCCAGTTTGGGTGTTTTCAGTTGCAGGAAGGGGGGGTGGAAAGGGAATGCAGGCCTTGAAAGTGCACGACTGGGCATGAGCACACTTTTCTTTTACTAAATGGCTGATTTGTTCATTTTGCAAACAGGGAGGAGGGGAGGCAGAGTGCATTAGCCTCTATCCGGGTGGGCATTGAGTGGTTATTTACAGAGCCTTCATCGTTACAACTTCATAGAAAGGTCAAAGAGAAATGCTGTTAGCGTGGAGCAAACTGTTTTCCTCTAGCCAGGAGTCCGAGTGCACCACCTCTGCTGGCTGAGAGCCAAAGATCCTGACTGTACCTCACTATCCTGGGTTCCCCTGCTAGCAGCTCAGTTTGCTCTGCCAGTGTGCCACTAAGCTGCCTCACAGCATTAATTTTTAAAGCATCCTCTCTCCTCCTGGGTATAGATTCAGATACAGCTCCATAAGCCCACATGTTCGTGTTGTATAGAAGCCACACAAGTTGAACAATATTTTAAAGAAAAATAACACAAGAAGAAATGTGGCCATTACATGGTGTCAGACAATTGGAAGATAAGTTTGCTATATTTTACATTTGCTACCCCTTGGCCTTTCCCCAACTATGCTGTCTCTAAAAGTCCTATATTTAGTATCTCTTTACAAACCGGATTTAAGTGCTAGTAAAACAGGGGTTACTATTGTCCATAGGAATGACATGTGATTAGCAGAACAAACCAGCCTCTTCTGTCACTGTCTTCCTATTGCTCCTCCTTCTCCCAGTTGTGGAAAAAGTGACCATTTACAGATAATAGTGTCACAGCCTGTGAACAACAGTGACTGCAGACAATTGCTGCAAACTAGGACAACATGAGAACTTCATCTGTTAATTACAGTAAATATTTACATAAAGTCTGGGGCCTTCAAATTTAGAAGGAATAGTTAATGCAAGGACATGCCCTTTAACCATCCCATTTTATTACATGAACCACTAGGGAGCCAAGCATACTAAGATTTGCAAATGAAGTGTTTGATATTGGCTGAGACATTAAACTACTTACCCAGTGCTATAAAATGCATAGGTACAGTACATCATCCTCTCATAGAAATTTCAACTCCTTTTTTTTTCAATTAACTCTTCATAGCACTTCATATTTTGAGTTATACAAAGAAACACAGTGCATAAACCTACAGAGCTATAGATTAGGCCTGTTTAATTTAAAATAAATCTTGTTTCCCCTTTTCTGTTAGTAAATTAGCATCATTCATGTAGCTTTTATTGCCTGGTCTAATCTACCTAGCATTTAAGATGTTCACCTGTTAACCATTTTAAAGTAGATATAGTTTATTCCACAAAAAAAACCTCCATGTAATTAAATTAGGTTCTTTAGTGAGGCAACATTTTCCCATCTGAAAGGATTTGGTTGTAATGAATGTCGTAGTAAGCTTGGTAATATTAAATGGTATAACTGAGATGGTGCAACTGAAGGTACTACATGGTACCAGCCTAAAAAGTAGTCCTATAAGGTCACACATCTAAGTCTGAGAATCAATGCCAAATGTTGGCAAGGTATCAATCAACAGAATGAGCATGTCTACACATGCAATTAATGCTACTAATCCCAACATCACCATCTACACGTGCATTTAAACGCAGTGATTTACTGCACTGCCAGATACCACTTGTATCTGACAGGACTATCCGGCAGCACAGTAAATTAGTCTACTGCACCCTAATTGCTGTGCATATATAGACAGTGACACTTTATTGCACAGCAAATTAGTCTGCTGCGCAGTAAAGCATCTCATGTAGACATGCCCAGGTAGACACATCCAGTGTGATCAACTTGAGGAGCAAGGAGAAAGAACCTTGTGTCTCTCAAGAGCAATCAGCTCCAGTTAATTGTTGGAGCAACTCTAACAAACTCAGAAGACAGAGTTGGTCCTGCATTCATGTATCATGGGTTTGGCTTTTCAGAGTTAAGTGGGAAGAAAAAAAAGATAAAGAGAGTGAAATAGGAATAATCCCAGAAAACACTGTCCTTGCTCCCTGCAAAAAATGTGTTTTACTCAACAAATCAAATATGAGAGAGGATGGTTGCCAGTATGTAATTTCAGATAGTATATACAGGGATTCTTGTTAATTAAATGTTTTCCCAGGTAGTATTCCCTGCTCTCTGACTTACATTCTAGAGGATTTTGTTTAACCTTTGGGGAAATTGCTGGAAAGTGTCTTAGGTCAAGGTACCAAAAACTGGTAAAAATTTTGCCTAGGAGGGAGGACTAAACTATCCAATTGTGTAAAGTGAGAAAGAGTAGGAAGGGAGTTGCAAGTGCCTCCTTTCCCCAAGATCTGAGCATGCTCCTGAAGCTGTCCCAAGGGATATAGATCCCCCTACTTTGCACTGCCAGGCTAGCCACTTATTATTTCAAAACATAAATATATTTTATAGAGAAATAAATTCTGCAGTTCTGAAAAGGGGAGTGCTTTCACACACCCGCTCCTCATTTAAAAGGGCCATGATTTGGCATCTCAGGTTAGAGTATGAAATTATGACACTAGAATTGACTTTAGGTGTTTCTGATGCTTCCTTGGATGATTGCTTCTATAACTTATAGAGACAGGAGAGCGTTTGTATTCAAGTGAACACATAAATTAATATCCATACATGAAAATGATGTGCAGGGAGCGGGGCTTGTTCAAGAATGAGTTTCCTATAATGCGCACCACACCATAGGAATGCTTGGCAGCACTGACTTAGACTATATTTGGAGTGCAGCTGTACCAGTGGGTGGGTAAAATAGAAACATTTTATACTTATACCTTCTAACATTGTTGAGAAACATAGCACTTTCAATCTTTGTGTCATTATGAAGGAGAAAATGCACTGATAAAAACAGTTATATCTCTTGTTCCTCAAGGACAGCTATAATTGTAATTATGGACTGGTTTCTGATACTCTTACACATGACATACAGTACTATACTGCATAACTCAGCCCATTGACCATCCGGCAGAAACGAGGGTATCAGAATCTGACCTTGTAACAAAAGGCTGTAAGGTTCTACTATTGCATCTACATATTACAAGGCTATACAGAGATATACATAGAAATATTCATACTCACTCTGTGTGTCAGAAAAAGAGAAGGCTGAGAGGGGACTTGGTATTAGCTGACCGCTACATCGGGGAGTACATCAAGGGCTCAACCAGGGCACCCTTAGGGAAAACCAGGAGTAATGGCCACAAACTCCTGGAAGACCATTTCAGGCTCAACATTAGGAAAAACTTCTTCACAATCAGGGTGTCCAGACTGTGGAATAAACTTCCTCCAGAGGTGGTGCAGTCACCTACCCTGGAAATCTTCAAGAGGAGACTGGAGAGTCACTTCGCTGGTGTCACCTGACCCCCCATTATCTTTCCTACCTAGTGCAGGGGGGGCTGGACCTGATGATCTTCCAAGGTTCCTTCCAGCCCCTAACAATATATGAATCTATGAATCAGCTCCTGAGCTGGAAGCAGTATACCCGCATAGAAATAGCATTGTACTGGGGCTAGCAAGCTGTGCTGAGAAACAAAATTCCCATGCTTGCTAATTGCTTCTATTTTACTCTCTCTCTCTCTCTCTTTCTCTCTCTCTCTCTCTCTCCCTCTCATGGCAATGACATTTTCTCTTTCTTTTCTAAATTCTTCTCCAAATGTATAACAGCAGCAATATAATAGCTGTTAAAAATAAATAAATACAGCCCAAATCCACCAATAAAAACCCTCAGAGCTAAGTTTGTCAATGACAAACTTAAAAAAGGAGAGGGTGAAATCTTAGACCTATTGCAGTTGATAGCAATATTCTCATTGCTTGCACAGGAGGCAAGGATTTTGCCCTGCATCCCTTGATACCATCTTATGTTGGAGACACCAACTGATATGTTTTGGGGGTTTTTTTACCCAACACTAAACTTTTTCAGGTTTAACCTAAAATTCTGTATTGGAAACATCAAAATGTGCAGGCACAAAGCAAATGCTGGCCTGCTACTGATCCTACAGAACTATTAAAGCTGTAGCAACAGCTCTTGCACCAGCCCAGCATTATAATCACCAAATCTCACTTCTGCCAAAAGCAAAGAAAGGGTTACATAACGTGCACTGGTGGATGAACCAGATGGCAGCTTTGGACTCATCTGAGTTCTCCTCAGATTTGATGACAAAGTCATATGCCAGTGTGTTAGACTACAGAGCTCAAAGTGATCCTGAGAGGAATCCTTATTCCACATAAACTGTCTGGAGCAGGGGCCTCTGCTATAATAATCACAAGCAGAAACATGCCAAATAGTTGCAGCCTGTTAAAAATAGGCAATGGAATAGCACATACATTGACTTAGTGAAGCTGTCAGGTCTAAGAGCAAACTGGACAGGACATTTTAGTACAGAGCTTCAGAACAGGATTTCAGTCTGATCTTGCAAATGGCTGACCTTTGTAGTGATCTGCTGATCCTAATCCTTGTTGAATTCCCTTTGTATATGCTGGAAATTAGCAGAAGAAAATCAAATGGAATTATTTGGTTGGCTCTGGTTTTTGTATGTCATAGGTACTAAGGCCAGCGTCTTGTAGCCAAAACCAAATACGGTGAGCATTGGAGCTTTTCCCTGTGGGTAAAACTGAAATAGGTTTACCTCACTACCAAATCCCTGCTTTGTTTAAATTACTCAAGGCAAAGTGTTGCTTCTCTGACTCCTACTGCACAAATTATCACAGAATAGTATAGTTGTACATGGCCTACCACATTTGAAGCTTGTACTATCACCATACAGATAGTGCATAATGTTATTGAGAGGCTTATAGATTAAAGTTCACCCATATAAGGATTCCTATAAACAACAGTTACAAGATTCTAGAAATCAAATAAAAGCTTTAAAAAAACTCTTACCACTTGTAACTACAGATTACATAAAACAACTGCAGGAATAGGAACTCTACATAGTTATTATATATGAAAAATGTGTTGATATATATAGATATATCTAGATAGATAGATAGATATACCTATATATATATATATGTATATATCTATGTATCCTCCTTCTTAATATTTCTGATGAATTAGGACCCAGGGACCCCAGACTGCCTCACAGCATTACAAACTGTGCCAATCCCTGTACAAATGTATGTAAAGCCATAATCCATTCTGCTATATAAGAAGACACACTATATGAAGTCTATACAAGATAGCTATCAGAAATCACCCCTATTTAAATATACACTTGGGGCTAGACTTTCAAAGGGATGCAGGCACTACAACACTGAGTTTTTAGCACACAGCTGCCAAATGGAATCTTCTACCTCAAGTGAGGCTGCATGGTGAGCATTAGGTACCTAAGAATGGGCTTCACCAAAGCCAGTAGACTGAAAGGGATAAGGCCACCTAAGCTAGTTCATAGAAAATGTCAAGGAAAGGCCTAAATTCTGTCTCTCAAATAAAGTCAGATGCCTAACACCAGGCTGGAGGGAGGATCCTATCTCTGTTAGGGATTCACTGCCACAAGCACCTGGACTCAAGTGCCTAAACCAGGTCAGCCCAGAGTGGTTAAGATGCTCAGCTGGGAGAAACCTTGTTCCAATCTCCACTCTGCTAGATTCTTTGAATCAGAGATTTGAACCCTTCTTTTCCTTTCTATAGAAAGAACTTGAGCTACTTTGAAAGCATTGAGCAACAGGGTTTCAGGTTGCAAAATTCATCTGTGATATAGTGGTGTCCCGTTGGCATCCTTGAGAGGTAAAGCCCACTTGCTTGGCTGAGTCAAACTTAGCCCTGCCCCAGCCAAAGAAGTAGGATTCTCAAACCCAAGCTCCCTGTGCTTTAAATGAGAGGCATAGGCCCCTAAGAACAGGACTCACATCACTCAGCACAATGAACAAAGAGGGGCCTAATCCAGGCAATAGAAGCTCCTGAAAAGAAGAGTGGGGCTGGAATCCTGTCTCCCTGCTGGATCTTCCTGCAGCCCTGAGTTGGGCACCTATTTAAGAGTAGAATTCACACCCTGAAACCTGCACCTAGTCTTCGGTGCCTAAATATTGTTTTTTTTGAGAACTAACAACTAACCTCCAAAGTAACAGAGCTATTGCCAGATTCTCTCAACTCCAGTTAACATATTTAATCATTATCAAGGGCAAAGGTCCACTCAAGCCTAACAGCCCATCAGTCCAGCATGGTCAAAGCACACCAGTTTCTGCACTCAACAGCACACAAAGGAGAGACGCTGCTAACATGATAGCTAGTTGCCTTGGATACCCCAGCCTTGAAGCAGGCCTTGGACATGATAGGCTAGTGGCAGACCTCCATTCTAGGCCCTCCTCAGCCTGAGAGGGTTCACACCAATGGCTCCCACTTCCTAAGACAGTACCTGTGCTAGCAGGTTGTAGGCTGTGCTAGGCTGGGCCAGAAGAACAAGCAAGAAGGAACTTGACTCTGTGGCTCACTGGTGGAGGCAACTCTTGGTTCTGGTTCCTGCTCTCAGTGCCATTTATTCATTTGATCTAATGACTACACAATGCAAATGGCAACTCCAGAAACAGAACCCAAGACCCACTTCTTTGAGTGAAGTGCCTTCATCACCTACTTGCATCACTGACCTAGTAGCCATGTTTTCTAATAGAAGTGTACATGGGCATGACACTCAAAATACAGTTCGTTTTTGGTAGGCTTCCCAGACTGGTCCCATTCAGCAGTATAAGCACAGACATTCCTAGTTTATGACAGCTACCTCAGTGCTCAGCCCAGCCAAGACAACGGTCCTTTGAGGACCAGTAAAGGAACTTTACATGCTTGTGGTGTCTCAGCTATCTACGGAAGTTGGGCAGGTCTCCACAAATCATTTTCTTGGATTTCATAGACATTAGGGCTGGAAGGGACCTCGGGAGATCGAGATTTGGAGGTATCAGTTCCACCTAAGTGCATTTGAGGTACCTGAGTCATACAGAAGTAACACTGGAAGGGACCTCCAGAGGTTATCTCTAGTCCAGTGGTTCTCAATCTTTCTTATACCAGGACGCATTTGGAAAAAAAAAAAAAAATGGCCAGCCCTGACCCAGTGCCCCGCACTCCCAACCTGCTGCCCCCAGGCCCCAGCCCCCCAGTGGGTGTGTGGGGTGGGTTGTGGGGTGGGAGGAACCCAAGCAGCCCCATGCAGGCTGGAACTCTGCCAGCCTGCAACAAAAAGGCACAATTTCCCACATGTTTCTCCTTTAAAGGAGAATCCGTTTTTAAAGTTTGTCGATCCATTTTTAAAGTTTGTTCATGACCCTTTCACAAATTCATGAGAATCACTTTCGGGTCACAACCCACGTGTTGAGAAATGCTGATCTAGTCCAACCCCCTGCCTGAGGCAGGACCATCCCTATCCAAACTATCCCATAAAACCATAATCTGAACTCTACATAAGACTACTGTCAACCCTGACACAACATAGACCTAGCACCCTAACCTACCATAGGTAAAGTAGGGGAACCATGGCAGTTAATATCCTGCTTCTATAAAATGTTATTAATATATGCTCAAGAGGTCCCAGGTAAAATTCCTTCCTGACCCCAAATATGACAATTGGTCTGACCCCGAATGGAGGGACAAGACCCTTTAGCCAGGAACCTCCAACTTTGCTCCCAGTAAGAGCATTGGCACAGCCCAGCTGAACTCCCCAGCCTTTTGAAGTCCTTTTGTGAAGCCTTTTGGATTAGCTAGCAACTGCATGGAGATCTCCAGGATTTCACTGGGGTGCCTAGATTTTGGATTTAGATAGCTAATTACCTTTCTGGATTTAGTCCTTAGTACTTATTTAAAACTTTACTGCTTTTCTGTATTAAATCAGATGAGACCCACTCTCCAGCATGTCTTTACAGAAAAGCTGGACAAACTGCCAGCATCCTTCTTTTTCTTTGCGTGGGAAGAGCTTGAGCTGATTTGTAAGCCTTGAGCAACAGGGTTTCAGGTTGCATAACTCCTGCGTAATACAGCCATGTCACTTTAGCATCCCTGAAAGCTGGAGCACACCTGCTTGGCTCTGAGTCAAACTCCCAACTGAACTTGTGTCAGCTGCACAAGTCAGCAAAAAAAACCCCCATGACTCAAGAACTAGGACTCATGGTTTAAAGAATGAAGCCATGAAATCACCCTGCGTATGGCTAGAATTTAAAAATGCATCATCACAATGCACGCATACATAAGGATCGAATGTACTAATTTACGCAGTTTGCTGGGAGCATAGTTTCTGGGTAGGTAGGGAAGCCCTAGCAACCACACTTCTGGAAAGTGGGTATAAGGTGTAAATCAAATCTACTTTTTACATGTTTTGCCTTTTATAAAAGCTTGATTTTCCTAAGAGCAAACTCTAGAGGAAGAAAAAATCACCAACAGCCTATTTCTTGCAAGTTATGATGAAGCCATTATGACTCTCACAGTACGTTTTGCTTATATGAAGCAGCTAACAGAGCTGCAGAGAGAACATTTAGTGGGAAATATTGTTAGTTGGCAGTCTCGGGCACTTGAGTACCCTCCATAACATGCATAACGGAATCAATTTAAACCTAGTGAAAGGGACATTGTCTGATAAAGTAATTCCTCTTTGAACACAAGATGGCAGCCTTAAATAAATGCAACCCCGCACAGCTTTTAATCTTACACATCATTAAATTCCTAATTTACACATTATGTTTTCATGGGCCAACCCATAACTCATTAGTGTTGAACTCATGAGTTGTAAAGACCAACACACTAGACAAGTGCTGGTTTCTTTACCTGCTTTTCTTTGGAAAACAGTGCTTGCTGTGAAATAAAAAGAAGGCTTCTGTTTTAATTTACTATAGAGAACCAAGCTTCAGATTCAACATTAAAGAAGGTTTTTGATCCTGTTTGCTTTATGCACCATTTTAACCTGATGAAAATCTTTCTGGCTGCCTACCCACACATTTCACTGACAGAGGTGGTTACAGAATAGTGCAGACTGAGTTCTTAGTTGTGCACGATGCGAGTGTCTTGGCAGGCATCTTTCTGTGGGAGGATTTCAAACAAGCCATGAAGACAGAAACTAAAGGGACTACAAAAAATGACATTTTAGGGTTTGCCCTTCCAACTTCCCTACAAAATTTGACACTTAAAACTGTTTTGTTCCTTCTTCCTTCCTTGCTCCCTTCAAAGCATTTGTTGAAACCAGATGCCCTCAAAATGTCAAGTGTACTACTAGCTTTTATAGGTTATACAGAAATCTAGCAGTAGCACGTTAATATTGTACGCTACTTTGTGAAGGCTCACAGCAGAGCCGTAGATGGAGAGAGAAGATAAACTTATCATCAGGGACAGAGTGAGAAACATCGTTGTTGCTGTGGGGTGGCCAGAAGTGCTTTATCACAAACTCTTTCTTGTGGCTGGGAGGCAGCTGCGTCACAGATTTCCAGGCCACCACGGGTTGTCTGGACTATGCTGTGTCTTGGCCAACTCAACTGAAAAATGGCTATGGTGCTACTTCGCCGACATTTCTGGTGCCACATACACACATCCTCCCCTACATACATACACTTCCCCCCATACACAGACCCTGTCCCCCTATTCCCTCCCTTACACACACACATATACACATACTCCACCCCTACACACACACCCATCCCCTACACACACACTCCTAGACACCCCCACCCCTACATACATACCCCTACACCTCCCACCCCTGTACACACATACATTTCCTTGACACATACACCCTCCCCTGAATACAAACACCCCACCCCTACACACATTCCCACACACAGCCCTACACCCCCACTACACACATACCCCTTCCCCTACATACACACACACTCTCTGCATCCCTACACACACATATCCCTCACCCCTACACACACACCCTGAGACACACACCCCCTCCCCTACATATACACCCCCCACCCCTACACACCCCCCACACACCTTTACACCCCCGCCACTCACACACCCCACCTCTGCACACACTCCCACCCCTACACACCCTTCCCTACACATACACACCCCACACTGTTACCCACACA
>NW_017728906.1:48111631-48115073 GCF_001723895.1 Crocodylus porosus | reverse complement strand
TGTGCACAGCTGGCACTGCTTCACACACCCCCACCCTGTTTATGCCCCCACATGCCCACCCCTATGCATACCCTTCCATATACACATACACATGCATCCTCCCCTACACATACACTCCCCTGCACACACACACATACATCCTCTACTACACACACACTCTTCCCCTATTATATATAAACATACTCCCTCCCCTACACACACACACACCCCATCTCCTGAAACTGTGCTATGCAAAGACTAGGCAGTGTATGGGTGGGCAGCCCTGCCAGGCTGTAGGAGAAGGTCTTTGTATCTAAGTCTCCAGCCAGGGTAGGATCATGGGTCAGATGTCCATAGGTAGGGGTTGGCTGTGTGCTTGTGTGCTAGCACCTAAGGTGGAGGGAGTATGTAGGGACACATATACACACTTAGCACTTCCACACCTATGTACACACTCTCATGCACAACCCCTTGCAGCCTCGTGTAGATTCCCATACACATTCACATCCTGTGAATCCCTGTAAACCTACTTCATTTTCACACATACACCCTCCCCATGCACTGCTAACCTGTGTCCATACAGCCCCCCACTTCCCTCTATGCTTGCACATACGCTTATGCGCGTTAGTATAGGCTTCAATACACCCCCACACAGCCTGCAGCGTGCACACTTATACTATCCTCATACACAGACCCCCAGACCCTCACTACCATACACCATCATACACTCGCTCACTGTCACACACATACCTGCATACACTTCCACACATCCACCCCTTCTTTTCACACAGTGCCCTAGAATATAGAATACATATTCACTGACATCCCTCCCCTATACACAGCTCCTCCAAACTCTTATATACTCATTGCTATATGCTCAACTCCCCCCGCCCCCCATTTCTGCTCTTCACATGCATTCCCACACAATTCTCCATGCACACTGTGTACACACTCCCATGCAGTCCTCCCATTTGCACACCACTCTTCCATACACACTCCTGTATGCTCTTTCTCATGCATGCCACCGTACATATTACAATGTTTCTCACCATCCAGCTGATTTCTTGTAAGTAACATAACCTCTGTACCAGCACTGCTAAAGGGTGCTGGGGTGCCCAGAGGTCACAAGTTCAAGGCCATAGCAGAAGCACTCATGGTGCAGCCTGTCAGATCTAACAAATCTGTGAATTCTGCTAAATGCCGTGTCACCAGGAAAAAGGAAGAAAGCACTGCTGAAGTATAAAAGAGACATGTTTCTAAGGTATGACTTACCAAAGATGACACATCACACCATATAAGGGACTTTATCCCCTGTGACCATGTACACACATTGACCTATACCCTCAGGATGACCTTCCTCACAGACAAACAAATCTACCTCAACATCCAGATATGTTATTTATGCTAATGTACACAGACTAGCTACAGCCTTCTCACCTACAGCCCTTTATCCTTACATAGGAACCCGCACACCTTCTTCCTTCAAATAATGCACACAATCTCTGTATACCCGCATATGTACGGCAAACCCATTAATAAACAGGCAGATGCTCTATATGCCCCTGAACATACATGCACCCATTTAAATCTTAAGTAATGAGTAATGTAATGTATCTTCATCCTTTACAGAAGGAGAAGCTGAGCAGAGATGCAGAAATCTAGCAACTTTTGTCAGGAGACGCAGCACAGTGATGGCATGGGGAGCGCTAGAAATCAGGGCACTCAAGCAGCACTGTAGTGTTATCCATTGCCACACTCAGGGCCAGATTAACCCTTTAGTGGGCCCTAGGCAGACAAACTTGAGGGCCCTGGGCTGGTGGAGGCTCCCTTCCCCACCCCGGTGCTGCCACGCACAGGGAGTGGGACTTAGAGCCACAGGTAGGAAGTAGCCGCTGTGGCAGCAAGGCCAGTGGAGGGGAGGGGAAGGGAAGAGAAGGAAAGGGGATGGGGTAATTAGTGCTGTCAGCACAGAGGGAAAGACTGGGGCCCCCCGCAGCTCTGGGCCCTAGACATGTGCCTAATTTGCCTATGTGTTAATCTGGTGCTGGCCACACTAATATTATTGCACCTGTACCCACACATGCACACCCACACACAACAGCTCCTTTACATTTTTTACTACACGCACCTCATAAGTATCCCGCAGATTATATATACACACACTCAGATAGGATAATGTGGACTCCTATACAAACGATGGACACCAATGAAAATGCAGGCCTCCTAACACACAACAAATGCAGCCCTCGACCTTACTTGCATACCATGCACAGACATTTTTCCAGTGTCTGTGTGCAAAAATCACATAAACACCCTATTTGCATGCACAGTATACACACTCCCTGCCTATTTTATCTACCACATACAATTTGTGATCCCTACATGCTGTGCAAACACATTATAAACTACCCCTCACATATTTTGTCCCACACTCACTCTCCATACACCTCTCACCTGCCACACATACAACTTCAAAAAAACCACACTAACCCAGCCAGCCTATCTGCTCACGTAGCTCATTTGCGATTCTATACAGTTCAGTTCAATAACTTAGCAGGCAAGGCAAATTATGCAACTGTTACCAAAGTATAAAAGAGACAGATTCCTCAAGTACCACTATTAGGCAGAAGGTAGGGTAGGTGACACCTTATTAGAGACTGACTCCCTTCTTCCTGGACTAACTGTTAACTCAAGTGTTCCTCAATGTGTTAACTTCCTTGTTCACTTCAACTGATCTAATCAACCTTGGAAGATACAACCTGCCCAAGATGGGGTTTCACTCTATCTAGGATTTTATCCCTTGTAGCCATTTGTCTATCGCTCATCCAGCAATGTTACCCTTGTATTACTTGCATGCTTGTAATGCCTGGGAATCCTACTTGTTGACCAGGACCCCTGGAGGCCAGGGGCTGCACAGAGCAAAAGATATCCATGCCCCAATGGAGTTTACAAAGCTCAATAGCGAATACAAGGGACCGTGACACAATATTGACCAGCTTGATTATTAGCAATGGCCTCATCCATCTTCCCCACGCAGAATTAGGTAGCCTTTACCTCTCACTTCTTCTTATTGATGGCTATACCCTGTACAGGAGAGATTGTGTAGCTAAAAGGGGCAGGGGTGTAGCTCTCTGTGTTAAGGAAAGCTACACGTCCCTGCAACCTGATCTTGGTGACCAGGGTGGATGACTGGAGACCCTCTGGGTTAAAATCCATGGGAAACACGGCACAGGGGACACAACAGTGGGAGTCTGCTACAGACCTCCCACCCAAAGTCCTGAGCTCGACCAAGAGTTCGCCCGGGAACTGGCTGAAGCCGCATGCTCCAGGACCATGGTTGTCATGGGTGACTTCAATTACCCGGACATCTCGTGGGAGGATTACTCAGCAAAAACTGAGCGGTCACAAAGCTTCCTCTTGTGCATGGATAACCTCTACCTGACTCAAGAAGTCTATGGGCCAA
>NW_017728906.1:48109033-48111620 GCF_001723895.1 Crocodylus porosus | reverse complement strand
AGCCCTGATGTCTATGAAATCTATGAATTCGTTAATAGTCTTTCTTGTCATCCTTGACCAAAAAAAATGCAATTTCTCACACTTCCCTGTTTAGGGCAGTAGGAAAGGAGGTAACTTTTCTTTACCGCTCTTCTTGCACAGATTTAATAACTCCTTGGCACAGCTCATGGTAATGAGGTAATCTACTAGCACAGTATGTCTGGAATAGTCAAGGTTGTTTTTCTCCAGATTTGATATGTTTGGTCTGTTAGGTGTTCTGGTACCTTGACCTTTTTTCTGTGTTGACTCAGGTTGTTTGTTGCTTTTGCACTGTTAAGAAGTTTAGTGTTGCTGGGACCAGGGAGTGATATATGAATTCATCGTGATTTCAACTGGATTTAATTTTTCATTCTCTAGTGCTTTGTGGTGAAAGGAGTGTTCGTTGCTGTAACTGCAAAGACCAGACATTTATGTTCTGTTCTCTGCAAGGACTTGGGCTGACATTCTGTTCTGTGCCTGTTCTTCAGCAGCGGAGAATACACGGTGCAGGGCAAGAGAGAGGAAGCAAAGATGGCCTTAGGCTGCCCTTATGCCCTTCTGGCTCTGGCTGCTCCAACGGACAGTATACAGCCCTGCCACCCTCCAACATAAATTAGAGCAGCCCAGGATTGCTCTTATTTATGTCAGTCCTCTTTCCCCTGGCTTGTCCTTGGTTTGCCTTGCAGCTACATGTTGGTTCCTTAGAACGCAGAGCCACAGACACTCCTCTGACATGGCCCCTGCCCTAGGGATTGCAGAAGGGACAGCATAAAGCCACAATAAATATCTCTGCACAGTTTCTCCACCAAATGCCTTCACACCATCAGCCCCAATGAGCCTGAAGTGGTGTACACTGGCTTCAGAAGACAGGAGGAATTCCTTCCATGAATCATTTATGTTTAAACCACTTGAGCATACTAGCCCTGATCAATTGTTCTCAACTGGCTGCCCCTGGCTCTGGCTCCGGCCCAGTCTGACCCAGTAAAGCTGCTTTGGTGAAGACAGATCTGTCAGGACTAGAAATGGGGAAAGGAGACATTTCTGGAGCAGGGTCTTTAAGCGAAGACATTATTCAGGTCTGTAAATGTCAGGGGTCTGTGCCCACCTCAACCACTCACGTCCCAGAAACCCAGTCTATGGCAGGCATCCTCAAGTACCATTAAGAAGAATGTAGGGTTGAGTGACCCCTTTAGAAACCAATTTCCAGTTCTACCTGGATTAGCAGTTAACTTGTTGCCCTGTGGGGTCAGGCCAACTCTCAGGATCACAATATTGCACTGTTAGACAGGAAGGTGTGACACAATTGCACATATATAAACACACAAATAAATTAGGTGCATACACACACACATCTAAACCAGCCTAGGCACATGCATACCTATCACCAATTCAACCACATATATTTCCACCCCAAAAGTTAGACACAGATCACTAATTTGTATATCATGTACACAATGGTATATATATATATATATATATATATACACACACACACAAACAACCCACCTACACATACACCCATGTAACTTCCTACCTTGGATGGTACAGGTGTATGTGTGTGCTTGGGGTACCTGGGATACTTGGGGGAAGGTTAAGGTGAGAAAAAGAGTTAAAGTGTAGGGAGCGAAAGTTGCCAGAACCGTGATTAGAGATAAGTTGGCTGAGGAGCTGAGGCTTGGGTTTACTTAAGGTAGACTGGGGCTGGAAACTGTGCCAGATAGCTGAGCTATTGCAGGGGGCAGATAAGTCATGGCAAGGAGAAGACAGCCAGGAAAGAAACTGAGGCAGACTGAGTTGCTCAGGGGAAAAGGAAAAGGCGGTGGGGGTAAGACAGTGGCAAAGAAACAGGGGGTTTGGAGGCAGAGAGGAGCTCAGGACAGGTGTTGCAGGTGGCAGTGAGCCAGAAGCAGATAGAAGTTAGAGGGGTGAGGAGCAGAGACTGGAGCAGGACTGAACCGTAGTAAAGCACAACCCAACTCAGGGGTCCAAATAACAGGTTTATTAAACAGACAACACACTACACAGCCCCATGAAGTTACTGGTTCACATACAAACACTCACAATGGCAACAGGAGAAAGAGATTCAGTGGAAGGGTTGGAGTCCAGGTAGGGAAGAGAAGCACAGTCCAAGTCCTTGGTTGAAGAGGGGGTAGGAGGTGATAGCTACCTATCCAGGCTGGAAAGGGGTCTTTGTCCAGCAGGTGTTATCCAGAGGGGGGTCGCCAGCAGGGCCTCTGAGTGGATAGGTGGTGTGGCATGGTGCTGGCCCAGATGGAGAGGACATCCCAAGGAGTCAGTCTTCACTACCCCTTTTATGGGAAGACTACCTCTGATCTCCGATGGGGAGGGCCTGTCCAGGCAAGGTCAGTCCTGTTCTAGAGGGCTCCAGGTGTTCTTACTGAGCATGTGCTCAGCCTTAGCATAATGGTGGGTTGCCTCATCTTTTGTTTCTTGAATGCTGAGGGTGGTTCCAAGGGCTGGGTCATTGGTTCAGATATTGGTGTTGATGGTTCAGCCATTCCGAGGGAGCTATTTTTAGACCTACTGCCATTGTCTCTCAAGCACCCTC
>NW_017728906.1:48037759-48108888 GCF_001723895.1 Crocodylus porosus | reverse complement strand
TAACTTACATATGTAGGCCTAAATCATATAGTACCAGTAAAACAGTAATATAGAACAGTAAAAATCAATATAAACATAATAATTATGCAATATAAAGAAGGAGAAAAAACAAAATCAATATAACTTGCTACCAAAATAAAATGCTGAAGCTTATCCTATATCTTAGCTCACTTATACTTATCTATAGGGAATAGAGAGGGAAAGAAAAAGTCAGAAATGGTTGGGGAAGGGAAAAAAAAGAAAAACTGGTGGTTTTGCTACAAATTCAAGTGTCACCCCAAAGTGTTAATTCCCTTGTTCACCTCAACTGATCCAATCAACCCATTTCTTACTTCTCTCAGTATCCACTTCCCCTGTCCCTTTCCCTTCTATATATATGGAACTGGTATCCTTGCTCCTTAGATCCAGGTATAGTAAAATGGTTCTGCATCATTTGGGCCAGTACCTTTCTTCTCACGGTGTTCAAACTGAGCCCAGAATGACTTAGGCTCAAATTCTGTAACCTAC
Source organism: Crocodylus porosus (assembly GCF_001723895.1). NCBI lineage: Eukaryota > Metazoa > Chordata > Crocodylia > Crocodylidae > Crocodylus > Crocodylus porosus. The sequence continues at coordinate 48,108,381 of NW_017728906.1, read as the reverse complement.
ATTAGCCTGGTTGATAAAGGAATTGGGGTGGGGGTGGAGATTGTAGAGGAATCAGAGTTGTTTCACAGCTGTGCTGTGGGAACAAATGCTGGTTAGCTCAGTAAGGTGCTCTGGTTCAGACAAGGTTTTTGAATCCTTTGTATGTTCATTAAGAAGAGGAATCAGCCCTTCTTGTTTTTCAGCCATTGCTAGCAATCAGTAATAGGCAATATCTGCAGAACCACAAATAAGGTTTTATGGAGAAGTCTCGTTCCAAAAGCTGTAGTTGACTGTTTACCTTGGGGCCCCAAGCTTCACTCCCACAAAGTAAAGGGGACTAAATTAAGTTGTCAGATACTTTTTAGCAGTAATTTTATAGAAGGGCTGTATCTCTCTAGTGGTTTCTTTCTGGCATACAAGGTCTGTAGAGCTGTTCCTTGCAATGCTTTTATAGCCCATCTTGAATCTCCTTGATGCATTTATCATGAAGCCAAGGAATGTATATTTAGGGTATCTGTAAAATAAAAATGATTTTGTCTTGAAGGTTTTTTTTCCTGAAATATCTTTTTTTTCCAGGCTAGCCTTTAGGATCTATGTAGCACAGTAAGTGACCGCTTCTTTAGAAATCACCTTACAGGTGACTGTACAAATGAGTTTATAACTCTGTGCTAGATGTTTCACCTAACATACGTTTAGCAGGGGCCCTGGATTTGGATATTGGTCCCAAAAGCCAATAAATTTGGGGGCATAAATGTTGGGAAGAGTCTCCATTTAAAGGTACATGCCCATGTTCTTCATTGTTTGTAGATGTATGTATGTATTTATTTATTTATTGCAAAACAGCTCTTAACAAGTTGATTGTTTTTAATGAGGTCATAATTTTTTTTTCTTCTAGATCTATTTTGTGGCAACATGTAGGTCAGCACTGGTGGACCAAGGGGAATCAAACTAAGTAGGCAAGTGTGTCACTTTTTTATTTATGTTTTTACCTCAGGGGTGGGGTAAAGGTGAGATCGGGGATCATTTTGCAGGGAGCAATCCAACAGAAACACTTTGTTGTTGGTCAGGTATTGCCTTTTCATTGCTGTTTAAGGAAAAAGTTGTCCCATTGGTTAGGGAAGTGGTTGTCAACCTTTTTAGACTCAAACCACTGCTTGCTAAATACAAAGCACCCCTTGGAAATTGCTGGGTTTTGGTTTTCACTTGATTTTTGACTACAGGAAAAACTAGAGCAATTCTTCTGTTGCAAAAAACTTGGAAAGCTCACAACAGGTCAGAATGCTTTTAACACCATGGATTTCTACTTGGAATCTCTGGGTTTATCTTGTGAACCATGTTTGCACACCTAGCAGTGCTAACATTGCATGGCACTCCACGACACCCCTGAATAGTGGCTCTCTGGTGGAGAATCACTGGGTTAGGGGCTGGACCAGAACCTGGGACACTGTCGTCCAAGTCCTTGCCCTGCTGCAGATTTTCTGAGAGACCTTGGTGCTTAAATGATTTTGGAAATCTTCCCATTAGCATGTGCTCAGTCTGTAAAATGGGAATAAACAGAACACCCTGGCTTCATAGGGGAAGTATGAGGATAAATGCTTTACAGATTGCACAGCTCTCACTTGCCAATATAATGGGCACTATAAAAGTACCTAATATAATAATATCTGTTATACGGATGCTACAGAATAATTTGCAGATAATCATGCTAACACAGTTTCTTCTATAGTTACAATGACTGAGCTTGCTTTTAATTAGTCCAATTGACCATTCCTCAGGGAAATGTCTGCACTGAAGTACCTGAGGATATGATAGCATGATTAGGTCATCTAAAATAAAGGAGTGATGTTGTAGCCATTATGGTTCAGGAATTATGCAACGGGCAAGGATTTTTGTGGGTGATATTTTTTATTGGACCAACTGCATGTTGGGATAAAGTTAGACAAGCCTTTGAACACAATGCATTCATAATCAAATCCTGACCCCCATCTAAGACAGAGCACAGCCATTCACACCCTACCTGCTGCTTAAAGTCAATCCAGAAATCAGACCTAAAAGCTGTTTTCTTTGCAGGGCCCATTTCTCTAGACAGTTCATCCTCACATTCTCCTACAGATGCAGTACCACCAAAAATTTCTAAGATTTGGGATCTGGAGCTTAAAAAGGCCCTCCCACATCAAATAAAGAAGGTCTCAGGTTAGTCAGTTTTGGGTTGAATTCACTGTGGTTTGGAAACAGAGAATTAAGTCCAGCATGGAGACATGTGAGATGGAGAAGGGGAGGCAGCACAAGCTAGCAAAGGTATTTATGGGGTTGTGTGGTTGGATTGATATGAGCTAGGAAGAGCAAGAGAGGAATCAAAAACACTTCCCAGCAACTGGGAACATTGTGGCCCACCTCCAAGAAGGGCTTCACATCTGGGAAGAAACTGCCTGCGGGTAATTGGGTTTGCTAGAGTTGCCGCTCTAATTAATAAGTGATTTGACTTGGAGATTGGAAATAATAGTTGAAATGATGGCAGAAGCACAGGGGCATTGGGGCTGCTGCTGCGCTATTAAGAAAGGACTTCCCTGCAAAACCTAATGACACTCTATGGCAGTTTGAGGAATGTGAAGTTGTTTGCCCAGGAGACCAACAATGTGATAATATTGGCATATAACCTTCTAGTATTTGAGTAATTAGTTGCTTAGCTACTTTGGATAGGTCATTATTTTGAAAACTAGAAACATTTGCAAGTGGTGATATTTTCCTCCTGTATGGTGAAAGAGCTAAACCTATTCTGGCAGTGTTCGACTCCTAGAAATATATATGCATAAATTGTTTCTAATGAGACCATCTGCCTTTTATAGCCCCTTTGGAACTAAATAGTACCCAAAGACCACTCTGTCTTTTAGATATCCATGGTCAGAAAGTCTGCTTTTGGCTGTAAAGTGTATGGGGTATTGCCGATAAAGAAGCTGTTTGATTCCTACAATTCAAAGAGAGCGAGAGCGAGAGGAGAGAGAGAGAGAGAGAGAGAGAGAGAGAGAGAGTGTGTGTGTGTGTGTGTGTGGGTGAGAGGGAGAGATATTGCTTATGTTTGTTAAAATTATTAGAAATTACTGACCTGCATCTCTAAAGAAACAGCACCTGGTTACTTTCATGCTAAGTTAGGTAGCATCTGAAAGCTAACATAAATTCTGATCTTTCAGTTAAACATGAGGGAAGCCTTGTAAAAATTTTTTGTTTGGGTAGTATAACCCCCACTTGGCAAAGAAGCAGTCTTGTTTTAAAAGAGCACTCTCAGTTTAAAAATCATGTCCCAAATTTTCAAACTGGGCTCCTAAATGTTATTTCTTATACCTGGTGTGTCTACATGAGATGCTTAATGCATAGAAAACTAAGTCTACTACACATTAGCACAGCTGGCAAAAACCATGCTAATTGGCAGTAAACTTAGTCTAATGCACATTAATGTCACAAAAAAGTGTTCATCTGTGGTAATGCACAGTAGCACCGATTACGGTGCATTAACTTAGTACCTGTTATTATGTACCTGATAATGTGTAATTATAGCACATTAAAGAACGTGTAGATGTATCCACAGAGACCAGAATCACAAATTTCTGATTTTCCAAAGTATTGCACACACACAGGTCCCACTAAAGTCAGATCTGTTTCACTGCTATCACTGGGAGGTGCAAAAGTTCAAAATCTCTGAAAATCAGGCTGATTTAATTTAGGCTTACAAATATGACTTTAGAGATCTGGGTGAAAATTTTTACTGTTATTTTTAAAAGAAACTAGTTCTTTACTTGTGTTCAGAATTGCCTACCTGCTATATGAAACGTTAAGATTTTTACTTGCACACAATAAATAAAGTCCATTTTTCTGACTTTTAATTTTTTTGGCCATTTCTCTTGCAAATTCTTTTTTTACTAATGAGGATGTTTAAAAACTTCCACTGGATTTTTGGCTTGCTCTTTCTTGTTTTGTTTTTTGATGTTCTCAGTAGGTGATATTTGCACTGGTCTCGGTTCGTATGAAAGCGTATTTTACAAAACTAAAACTTTGGTCTAAACTATACGTGGCAGTGTTTCTCTAAACATTCTTTGCAGCTTTTCATGGCTGTATCTGAGAAACAAGCTGGTAAGTGGAAAGTCAATGTGTTCCATATTTTGACTGAAGCTCTAAGACAGTGGTTTTCAACCATTTTTGTACCAAGAGCCATTTGTAAACATCAGCAGCTAGTCTGGACCCAGTGCCACTCTCCAGACCCACTGGCCCACCACTCCCAGGCCCCAGCCCCTCAGTGTGTGGTGCAGGGGTGGGCACAAGCAGGCCCTAGCAGCCCCTTGCAGACTGAAACTCTGCTAACCTGTAAGGGGAAAGCCATGGTTTCCCAACGTTTTTCTCCTTTAAAGAAGAATCCATTTTTAAAGTTTGTTGGTCCATTTCTGTTCGTGACCCTTTCAAATATTCTTGCAACCCACTTTTGGGTCACAACCCGTGGATTGAGAAACGCTGCTCTAGGAAACATTAATGGTTTTTGTGTGGGACAATACAGGGTGATTTTACTTAGGCACTTGAAATAATATGTTATCCTGGTTATTCGAATACATGGGGCATCTGTTTTACTAGCACAGGAATGCAGCAACGATTGTCAAATGGGCCTAACCTTAAATCTCCTTCTCCATCACTTGTATTCCTGCCTACCTGCCTCCACACCCCCAAACAAGACACACACACATACTTTTTTTTTTATCACTCCAATTCTACTTTAGTAGCATACTTGGAAGCATTAGTGTCTGCATTATTGCACTTCACTGAACCAACTGAATGTAAAGAAAATGCACTGGCTCCAGGTAGCACACAATGTAGCTGCACCTATACTATGTAAGCCACAATGGTCTGAGCCACTGGTGGTCAAACTTCGGTGCATGGGGTTAGTTAATTGTTACAATCCAAGGCACCAGCCCAGCCCTGCACACCAGATCTGTCCACTCAGTGGCCCAACCCCATGTGCCAGATCAGCTGAGCCAAGTACAGACATACTTTTACCAGTATAAGTGACCAGAAATTGGTCTAAATCCATAACAGAACAGAAGTTCAGCACGCAGACTGGTTTAAAAATGGCAGAACCCAGTCTAAGATAGGTAGTCTGCATGCCCACTACCCTCTTGCCCTCTCCCCAAACAAAGGGCAAATGTGTGTTCTGTTCACTACTGATTTAAACTACATCACTTACAGAAAACTGCATAACTTAAATCAGTTCTGCCTCTGGCTTTTTGAATGTTTGTACCTAGTCCTGGAGACCACTGTGCACTCACAAGATTTAGCATGCAAGGCCTTGTTATCTGGCCCATGGGACTCCCCAGAGGTCAGGAAGTTTGTCAGCAAGGAAGCAGCAATGAGCTGCCACTACTCCCCTACCACCAAATTTCACAACCCATTGGGCAACCCACAGAGCAGTTGATATGGTCTCGCAAGCTGGTTCTGACCCACAGGTTGGAGATTGAGCACTATTGGTCTGGACTCTCCTAAATCAAGCAGGCTTGCTTGTGTTCACATCCCTGCTCTAGCTCTGATGCCCTTTTGATGTCCTGCTTCTGTGCTGTTAATGACTCAAGCCTCAGCTACATTAAAAAGCAAATTTTGAGCACAACAACAGAGACAGCTGTGCTCCTCTGGGACAATGAAAATCACAAAGCACAGGACAAAGCAAATGAGAACTGAGGACAAAGCAGTCTCTGTGGAGGGGATCTGGCTATTGAACAAACTTCCAGATGAGATTAGGCAAATCCTGAGTCTGACCAGCTTTAGGCAATGCCACTAAACCTTCCTTCTGGAGAACGCTTTGTCACTATAGCAAGCCTGACCCTTAGCTGAGACAAACCCTCCTACCCAAATGAAAACTTTAGAAAACCTCTAATTAATCAACCAACCCAAAATAAAACATATTTTCCCTCAAATGTTGAGTTTAGTTGATCCCAGAAAGGTAGATATTTTGCAACGTCCACTAAGAACATCACTGGTACTACTGAGGTTACACAGAAGGGGCTGAAATATTATAGTGATGGCAGCATTATAAAATCCTAATATAAAGCCATACATAGAGTGACCACCAGCATTTTAACCACCATATTGACTAGCCCTGTTCAGCTCAGATCTGGTTGGTAAGCACTGGTGGCCAGTCCACACTTGCACTCCCACCTTTGTAGTATCCTGGAAAAAATCCTAGCATAGACACGGCCTTAAAACCGCTTCTGGATTACGCCTATTAAGTGTGCTGCAGTTAGCTCATCACTCAGTGTTTACATGCCAGCACATACGTGGATTTCTAGGGTGTGCCTACTAAGTGATGATCCCTGAGTAAGTTGCACATTTTGGTGACACTCTGTCTTGAATTGAATATTACCTGCCAGGTCATATTAATTAACATTCCATCTGTCATAACACAGCAGGACAGTGAGCCGAGGGTGGGAGAAAAAACACTTTCCTACTCACTGTCTACTGCTAATTAGTGTAAGGTTTTTGGGTTGTTGTTGTTGGGGGGGTTTTTTAAGGCTGTCCTTGTATGTGAGTGTGTTGGAGTGGAGAGAAGCTGATGAGCTTCTCTGGACTCCACTTCTAGAACACCCATGATTAATTAAAACCTTTAGAGAGTGAACCTGGTGCCTGTCTATCCCTAGGGGAATTCTTTTTCCCTTTGTGTGTCTAATTGGCAGTTTTCTAGCTGCCTAAAAGCGTTTTTGCCACTTATGCACAGTTTATTATTCTATTTCCCCTGCAACGTGGACATGTAAGTATACACATGTAGACTCAGCCTGCTTTGTTGACTGCTCACTGATTGGGTATGTATGTGGCTACAACCCATTCTGATGCATCTCCCTGTGTCCCAGGTCACAGAAACACGGCCAGTCAAAAACCCATGACTAATAGGTGTCAGGAGGAGGAGGGGAACAACCTTCCCATGTTTTAACCCCAATAGCTAAGCAATTAGAGCACCTGCCCACAAAGCCAGAAACCTGAGCTCTAACCTCCCCTTCCTTGATCCAGAAGAGCTTTCAGCCTGTATAGCTCTGAATTCCCAGCATAATATTCTAACTATCACACCACAGGCTAGGATATTTCGCCAGTTTCCTCCTTGCTTTCCTTCTGAAGCTGGCCCCTGGCCAGCCAAGAGAGAGATAAGAAAAGAACAAGTTAGATGGGGTGTGGTTCATTTAAAAGTTATTTCAACATATTTGCGTATGACCGGTGTTTATACATGTTTTAGAGGGCAAAATGATACGTGGGTGATGCTGTAAGGGAGATGGAGGCCACATCTACATAGCCCCTTTGGCAGAAATCCACAATGTTAGTCAGGGCCCTGAAGAGGAGGGGTCAGTTACTGACATACCTGTGGCTGGAAGAAACCCCCCTCATTTGGACATAGTTAAAATGGTGTGTTTACTGGAACTGCTTGTTTCATTTGTTGGGGGTGGTTTTTACTATATTTGTGCGAAGCTGAAAGAACTACATACCAGGAGCTTTTTGCTGGTAAAGTAGATCAGCACTCCAATCCCAGTAAAGTGTTCCCAGTGTAGACATTGCCTGAGAGGGACTGATAAAAGACTGGATCTGGGCAAGAGGCTGGATCCTATAGCTGTTTATTTCCAGACAATGGGCTTTTTTTTTTAAAAGGTGCTGACTTTTTCCTTTTGTTTTGGGGGGGAGAGGGGCGTTTAAAAGCTTACATGACCTTGGTTATGGCTGTTAGCTGGGTTTCACTGAAACACACTTCTAGCTTCTTTTCTGAGAGGCATTTTGCTTGCAAATACACTGTAACTATCATCAGTGTAGGCCTGCAAGAGAAATGCACCTTAATGCATTTGAAGACAATCCATAGACAGGCACCAAAGACAAAAAAGTTACCATCTGGTTTGGAAACCACAACCACTGGGAGCCCAGAGATGCTTCCCTCACAGTTTTTGTCATGGTTCCAAGCTGCCTTCCTTCGGACTTTCCTTCAGCACAGACTGTTGGTGATTTTATTTTGCACCTTTTATTTTTAAATCAGAGAGCAGAAAATCACACATTGATCAAGAAGAGAAACGAAATTACCCTGAGCAAATTGTTTCATTTATATTTAGTACGTTACAGGCAAGAGAAGTGCTATGTACACAAATGAAATAAGGACATCCAGAAGGAATTAGAAATAAAATCCCCTAAAGAAATCTCAGTACATACCCTGGACAAGGACCTCTCCCATCTAATGAACACTTGTATAGTGGTAAATGTACAAGTGAGAGCGCCAACAAATTCAACTGTAAGTAGTGCAGTGATGGTTCAACTTCACCATCCATTCTTTCACACCAGGATTTGTGGATGTTACGTGTTATTTGGGAAAAACTTTTGATGACTGTAACGGTAAATGAACATAAAATAAGAAATAAGAAGGCTGAACTCCTGGCTCCATTCAGAACCATGGAAAAGTTCCCATTGACTTCAGTGGAAACAGGATTTCTCTCAAGGAAACATTAGCAAAGGAGTCTTAGCTTGCTTGACAAGATACTCTTATCACACACAGCCTTACTGCTTCTTTTCAAAAAGGAAGCAAAATATGAGCGCTCTTTCAAACAGATAGTTTTATTCCTCTCAGTGGGACTGGGCATTGGACAGTGGAATCCAAATTTGGGGAGTAATTGCTCTCTTGTGGTGTGTCACGGGGATGCACAGCATGTATGAATGTTTTACTTTACCCCATCTCTACTGTCAGTGCCGCTTACCAGGAAACATTTACTGGCATGTCTATACCACTGTGTATTCTGAAAAGTGAACAAAGTAAGTGGGTTGGGGGTTTTTTTATAGAAAATATCTCTCTCTTGTATGTGGTGGTGCAGTGTACTTCATCTGTAATCAGGTTGACAGTCTTACATTGAAAGAAGCCTAATGAATACTTCTGAGTAGCAGGAAGGCTAGGGATGTATACTTCTGGCAGTTAATATGATGCAAGATTACAATCCTACACTTCAGCAAGCACTGGAGGCTTAGAGTGTTAGTGAGTCACATGCAGTGTCATCTGAACACCAGAAGGTAAATTTTTGTAATTAAAGAGACATCATACTGATCATAGAATGTTAAAACTGTCCTCATCTAACCTCTTCGATATTTAGTCCTGTTTTGCAGGCAGTGGACAAACTGAAATGACTTGTCTAGAGAGTATATTTAAAGTTTCACTTAACTAATCCTCAAATGGTGCCTAAATAAAACATGGAATCAGAACTGGCCTAGTAGCGTTATGGGTAACCATCTTTAGAATCGTCTTTTTAAACTTTATATGAGTGCTTTTTACCAAAGGCACACTGGAAGAGCTTCTCCTGCATACACGCAGTATATGACATTCAACTTCCCCAAAAGAAAATTTTGCTGAGTGCTAGCATCTCAGGCAGGGTCATGGCAAGCAAGAGAGATCATGGCCCCTCACCTTTCAGGTCTGACAAGACACTCAGACTTTTTCTAAATACTAGACACAGCAAAACCCCATTAAATCATAGATTCAAAAATCTCACCCAGAATAACTTGTATATTTCCTCTATTCTTTCTCTTCTCATTCTTCACCTTTATTTCCATCCCAATGTTTTTCTTCAGCTTTTTCAGTGTCCTTCTTCTAGAATTTTTCATTCTCTTTACAATTATTTTTTTCTCTGTTCAAAGGCATTTTTCTCTTTTCACTTATCCTTCTCCCCAGCTATTTTTGCCTTTGCTTTGTCCTTTCCCCACTCTGAGTTTCTCCTTATTATATCTCTTCCCTAGCCACTGTCCTTTTCCTAGTCCCCCCGCAACACAAACTTCATGTGATGAAGGACAGCCTGTGATTCCTGACTGCTTTTTTCTAAGGATGTGGTAATCATTTTGGAGAGTCAGTTTTGGACAGTGGATGTTGCCCTCTAACTACAGATCAGTGACAGCCCCGGGCATGGGAAGTTCTTATCCAGACTTTGCAGAACCCATGACTGCCAAACAATTCTTGTGCTAGTAGGAAATGCTTCTTGCTTTTTTACTTGCTCCAACTGTATCATCCTTCTGCTAAAATTGACAGGGCATTGAGCTTTAGTTAGCATGCTACTTACTGACTGCTGTGTGTCCAGAGTAAGTCACTGGATTCTCTCTAAAGCAGATCGCCTCTGAAGAGGAATTCTTTTTCCTTGCCCTTCTATCATTGTAGGTATGGACAATTCACAGCTGCTATCCTCATTGTGTTAATAAATAAGAGAGCACCAGATCTCTTGTCTAGTAATTCACAGTTGTCTGAACGTACTCCACGTGGCTGTTTATACTCTCAATTTCCCCTGGGACTTTGTGGATAGCAAAGAATCTATAAACTACATTGTTTAAAAATATAGGTGATCACACCTGCCATCAGCCCTGGTAACTGCCCCGCAATTGCTCTTTCATTCGGCTTGCTCAGGCTGCCTGTCAGCCTCCCTGCTTTTCAAGTCATGTTCTCAGTGCAACTGTATCTTTAAAACCCATATCCTCGTGTGGATATCGGCGCTTTGAGGTTGCGTGCTCTCTCCTCCAGGCCGTAGATTCTCTCTCGGCAGGATGTCAGCTGTCCTTCTTGTCTCCTCCCTTCTGTGGGATGGCCTCCTTTGCTCTGGCTGCGATAAGAGTTTGTTTTCTTCTCTCTCACACCCTGGGCTACTGCTACGCTCAGCGTTTTTCTGCTTTGATACCTGCATTTATTTTCTTATTTCTCTCCTGAGGTCAGCCGCCGTTCTTTCTTCATCCAAAGCAGGCCTGAAGAGCTCAGCTATATGACAGCTAGAACTAACAGACCACTGTTTAAATGAAGCAGGATTCAATTTACCCTTTTACAGAGACTAACTGAAAGTTAGCATAAGCAAGAAACTTTCCAGCCTGAGATTTACTTGTGACTGTGTTTAAAGGGCTTCCCTAATCGATTACTGCCATGGGACTGGGCAATGGGAGGTCTGCGTCTTACCTGAAACTGTTAGCCTTCGCAGACACTTTTCACACAGTTACATTCTATATACAAAAGCATGTCTACACATGGGAGACAGTGGACAGATAGTGCCAGCAGGATTTCACCTCCACACTACCTTCTGGTGTGGACTTTCTAGCCACATCTGCACTACCCTGTTAATCACATCTTCAGTTGTGACCCAGCCACATGTTCAATCGATTAACGGTGTGATAAAATAAGGAATACGCCACAAAGTTATTCCACAAAAAACATGTAATAACACTGCTGCTGTTTCTTATCATGCCATTAACTGAACCTGTGGCCACGTGCATTCCCGTGGCTGGGAGCTGTCAGCCATAGGGATGCACCATGCGCTGCCCGAGCTGAGTCTCACAGCTGATGAGGCTTGCAGCTGCAGCAGCATCACATGCGCTGCTGTGGCTATCTTAGTTCACTGTGCAGCTTACTCCACTTGCAATCAGTTCATACTAAGGGCTAAACTCTATGACATTTTACATGCCCAAAAGGCACATTCACTGCTATGGAACAGCAGGTTTTGGCACTTTCACTCCATCTAGAATTGCATGTCACCCCATGGCAAGATAGAAGCACTCCACGCATATACCTGAAGGAAACTAAAGAGAACCCTCCCATGCTGCTTTAATCTAAAAACCTAATGGTTACTGTACTTGCCTAGGAAACAGAAAGCTGCTCTCTTCCCTGCTTACCCAGAGAGGGTTTGAACTTCATCTCCCGCTTCCCAGAAAAGTGTTCTCAACATCAGGCCAGGGCTTAAATATTACACTCTCCTGCCAGACCCTTGGTGGTATCCTTTTCCCCTCACATTTAATATTCCTTGGGAAAAATTCTGCCCCAGGAGGAGGAGGAGCTCAGGTTAGAACCCAGAGGAGCATCTGTCTGAACCCCTCAAACCCTCTGGCTTATCTGCTGCCTTTTGCCCCCAAATAGCTCCTTGTCTTGGCTGCCCAGTGGGCCAGTTTCAACAAAGGGGCTAGAGAAAGACCTGCATAATGCCTAACCTGTGTCCTGTTAGTTAGTGCTCTGCACTAAGAAGCAAGCAATGAAGGTTCAATCCGCTTGTGGTGAAGAGGGAGAGACTAGAATCCAGGTCCTCTGCTCCCTTGGGCAAGGGCCCTAAGCCTTGAGCTGTCAGGCTAAAAGGTAGGAGAAGTCTTCTTTCCAATTGCTAGTTATGGGATTTTCTTCATTAAATTCTCAGGACTTAGTTGGCCTCATGCACATACCCAGGCAATTCTATTTTGTTGTACAGCTGCCAATCCAAACCACAGCCCCACCAAGCATGCTCAGTGGGTGTATGCACACTTGCACACCCGGAGCTGAATTGCAGAAGTGCCACAAACTGATGTTAAACTGCATGCCATTTAAGGAACTAGAATTTAGTTCTAAGTATGTCTACCCCAGGAGCTCACGCTGAGCAGCTAGCATACTGTAAATTCACACCTGATCACTGCACGCTAACTTCTCCATGATTACAAGCCCCAAGTGCAGGAGTTAGCTACTCCTGGAAATCCTCCACACTGCTATGTTGAGATTGGTTCTGATTTTGGAGTGAAGAGATAGACCCCCTTTCTGTGGTCTGAACTGTGGCAGCATATTTCGTTCCAGAACAGAGTCCAGCTGCTGGAAAAGAGCCATCTGAGCTCAGCTGAGCAGGCTACTCACTGGCTGGAGCGATCATGGAGGATTCTTGTGCTGGAGTAATACAGCAGCAAGCCACAGACCCACTGAGACCTTCTACGCCCAAGAGCCATTAGGAACAAATCCATTTTTATGCCTAAACGTTAGGTCTTTTTACGGCTTTTGAAACCTGTACAAAAGCTGTTGTGTGCCACATGTGGCCTTCAACTGCTCTGTGAAATAGCCCTTGGATTTTAGCAGGCACCTATTCATAGCTTGGTATTAAAAGAGGCGTTCAAAGTAATGAAAATAGGCTGCTTTTATACGAGCCCTGTAACAAAATAAATTGAGGGGAATGTGTTAACTTTTGTTTTATTTAACTTTGCCAACTTTCAAGTCAGCTCTCAAGCACCCAGAAGGTTTTAGAAAATGTTTAATCTAGCTCAGACAATTTCCTGTACTCCCTAACTGGACCACCCCATTTTCTGAAACATTGCCAAATCGTCTTAGTTACTCGATGGCCGGGGCTTGCTCCTCTTTCACAATTTCTTGCTGTCCTCTCACCCCCGCCCTCAAGCCGTTGCATCCGCCTTAATATAACCCAAAAGAGGAACCTCCTAGAATTTACTGTGAACACCTGATTAAACAAACCACTAGCAATTGCCACTAAGTGTCACACAAGCCCTATCTACTGGAGAACTGCAGCAGCCTCCTGGCAGGATGAAAGTGGTTTGAGCATGACAGTGCAGCCTGTCTGCACTCTCCTCCCTGATGCAAGTATCCACAGCACACCATGCTTCGTCACAGCTAGTGAAGGGCCTGTGAATTGTTTTGCCTGCATCCTTAGTTCCCTGAAGCAGGTGCCAAGGGTCTGTGGCTAAGCACCTGTTCGCGTGCTCCGTTTGTTTCACTGCACATCTTGAATGGTTCCACCCTTCTCCAGAAGCCACATGTGTGCTGCAAGGGGCAGATATACCCTCCTACCTCACACCTGCAGTGCAGATGTCAAGGTGAAGAGTCCACAGGTTTCTGCTAGCTGGGAACCACTGTATGCCTAAATTACATGAGGATACGCAGCAGCAACTGGGGAGGTAAAGTGCTTGATTTCATTCATCTTGCTCCTTTAGTCAGCAATTCTTGTGGATGTCCATTTGCTGCTCTTTGGCCTTGTTTTGACCTTGTAGCTGGACTCAAACTTTGTTTCTTGCTTATGAGGCCTTCTATCCACCCCTCCCACATTGTAAATCCCAAGCAAGACCACTTCACTTCCATGGTTCTCCACCACCCACTTGTGGCTCCCCCCCCAACTCCCAACCCCTCTGCATTGCTCATGCAGGAGGAAGAGGAAGAGGAAGAGGAAGAGGAAGAGGAAGAGGAGCTGGCTGTGTTTCATGGAGTCCTGAAGAGAAGCATTCCCTCCAGACCTGGGTCTGGCTCCCTTCTATCATTGGATCCTAAACAGCAACACAAGAAGGGAAGTTAGTTCAGCTGCACACCAAGCCAAAAAGAGAACTGGAGGGCTTGGGAAGAGGACCAACAATATTCAAGTTAAAAATAGCAAAGCCTCTATTTCTATGGCCCTGCCACCCAAAACAGGGAGGTCTCATTGGGGTCTCCAGGCCCAGGCCATGTTCAGAGCTGCAGACGGCTGGTGCTTGTTTAGCCCAGTTTCTTCTGGATGCGGCAGCTTCCACAGCTGCCTGAGTCGGACAGATTTGAGTGGTGAACCATTATCATTTGCCTGAGTTTATTCACCCAATGAAGGTGGAAAGGCATTTTTGGAGAGGAGCCAGAGCCAAGAGGAAGACAGCAGGAAGTAAAACATATCTAATTGGGAGAGGTCTTGTTAGGATCTAAGAGGTCTCTAGGAACATTATGGACCTACAGGCTTCATATTCAGATATTCAGGATGCATGGGTTTCCTAGTGGAGTTAAGAGCATTTAATGTCTTAAAAGCCCAAACCTCCTACCCCCTCCACCTGCACCCCTTTCCTCTGTCAGGGGTTCTATGGAGGATATCCTAAGACCCACTATACAGTATGTAAATCATATTTGGAAGAAAGCTATAGGTTAAAAAATAATTTCCCATGGCTGTTAGAGCTGTTGAATATCTTGAAATAAACTCTAGTACATTTATTGAAGAAACCAACTTCCCCTCCTTTAGACTGAAGCTGCACTGTTCATTATTTTACCCTGTTGCTGCTATAGAATTGTTCTCCAGGTCACCCAAGAACCTACCCCTAGGTTATAAATAAAACTGCCTTTAATTATAGTGTTTTATGCTTTAGATATTTGTATTTGATCAGTAAACAGTACTGCAAAATTTGGGGCATGGTAAATAAGAAACCTTGTCCAGTTTAGGTATTTTGAACATCCACATCCCAAAAGATCTCTGCACCCAATGTGAAGGGGATGTTTGAACCCTACAGAGGGTGCGTCTACATGAGATACTACTGTGCAGTCATTACCGTGCATTTATTTACTATTTCTACTAGCAAGTACTAAATAAATGCACCGTAACCAGAGTTACTGAGCAGTAGCGCTGGCAAACATCTTTTAGGTGACACTACTGCGCAGTAACCTGATAATACTGCGCAGTAGCACATTAGCACTGTCCATGCTGTGATGTGCTGCTGCGCAGTATTTTTTGGTTACTGTGCAGTCAGCATCTTGTGTAGATGTGCCCAGAGTCTGCAAATTGCTAAGTCGACCTCCCAGTTTTTGACCCCAGGAAACCACTTAAAACATATGTCTGCCAAGAGCAAATATGAACTTTTTTACAATAGTACTGTTATTGTGAACTTCTGTATGCATATATCTCACATATCCTGCTGCCTCTAAGTGATATGTATAAAATGCTCTGCTAAACTGGATACCTGCTGTTGTAGCTTCAAGAATCCCTAAGCTACACAGTTAAACCTGTGGCACTAGGGTGAGGCATTTCTGGACACTGGCTACTATGGCTAGTAGCTCCAGGAGGCTGCATTTTAAGATTAGTGCCAGGAAATCAGCTCTCCTGATGTCATGAGGTTAAACAAATGCCTGATAAAGAAATAAACCTGTCAAATAAATTTACTTTACAGAGAAACTGGGCACTGGAGGGGTCTCCAGTGTGCAGTTGGAAAAAAAAATCTGCATGTTTACTCACAAAGGGGTTGATACTGCATGACTGTCTTTAAGAGAAAACTGACAGATGAGGTGTGGAATTAAGTTGCAAGTTATCCCTTTTTGTGATTAAAAGAATTATCATCAGGCAGAGGGAATCACTTCCTCTGCAGTGCTGTGTTAAGGAACATGGACCCACCTGGCTCTACTCCCAAGGCACTTCTCTGTGTTCCTCACAAGTGTTCAGCACATTTGGATGTTACTGCAGTATAAATAATAATAATACCAGTGTTGTGAAGCAGAACAACATTCAAAAGCTACCTGGCCCTGCAAAATGCTATTGAATCACATACTTAAGACACATAGACAAGGCAAAACAAGTGCATTTGTAATTGCAAACACTCACCTCATCCTGGAACTGGCTTTTCCAGTGCCTCAGTCCTGCTTCAACTCCATTGAAACTCCTGCAGCATCCTGGATATAACCAAGCATTTCAACAAGCTGGAGCCCCAAATGGGTAAATTTTGATTGCCTTCTAGCAGCAGTAGTTTGCTACAGAATAACCTTGGAGATAGAAAAACTGTTCGGTGTAGGTGAAGAAATGAGCTGGTCTGAATCACTAGTGCTTTTAGATTAACGCACCCTTTTCTATGCTCCCCTGCACCAGCAATCACTGCCTGCCTCTGAGGACAGTCACTTGAAAAATACCAAAGCACCTTGTTGATGTAATGTATTTGCATCTCTTTGTTGACTTTGCTAATCAAACGTAAGTCTCTGAGAGCAAAGGTAATCAAAGGAATGCTGGTTCTCTGGATAGACCTTACATTTAATTCACTAACCCCCTGAGGACTGGACAAAATTGGACAACCTTTTGGCCTGTGGACTGCTAGGGGGCTACACCAATTGACAAATCGAGGTCTTCATCCCAGGAGCAGAGCTGCCGCTGCTCAGCATCTGGAGTCACATGACTTTGTTCATTTTTGATCCCTTGTTAATTGGGCTCCACTGAGAGTGCAGTTGAATGAGCGCATGTAGGAAGCGATTGGTACTGTGGTGAACTGGTTGCACCAGAGTCTACCCTTGCAGTAAGAGGCCTGCATTCTGAAAGACATTTAACCGAGTGGGGGTACCTCAGCATTGTGGAGCAAGGCTGAACTGCAAGCACAGAAAGCAGCCTCAGGCATGTGACAGCCTTGAATATACAGCTCATCAGCGTGACTCAGAGTAAGAAAAAATGAGGCAGTCAAAAGCGCTCCTAGCTTTGATTGTGTGCTCTCCTCTTCAGCATCCTCTGGTAATCTGGGAAGGGAAAGTGGCAGCTGTAACTATGGTACCTGCTCACTGCTGGACCAAGTGTTAGGAGGCAGGATTGTGGGGGAGGAGGATTAATCACAGAAGTATTCAGAACTGATCCTTGCTCTCGAGAAATCTTATTACCAGGAGATTGATGACATCATGCACTGCCAGGTTCCTGCCCCCTTCGTATTGCATAGCAGTTTTCAACCACAGTTCTCAAAAGGGATAACCGTGGGACAGAGTAAGCAGCGTGCCCAAGATCACATGCTCTCTCAGTGGTGGAGTTAGTGTTAGACATTCCCCACCTCCCACAGATCCCTGGGCTCCCAGCAGTGCTCCATCAATGAAGACTTATAGCTTCCTTTTAATCAGTATGCCACCGGAGCTAGGAGCCTTTGCATCATTCTAGCTCTTGTTAAATTTGCATACTGTATTTGCCAAGGGTTATTAATGTTGATCAGCTGTTAAATAACCTGTCCTTTTCATTTCTGGTAGCCTGTCAGGACATGCCTTTATGCCAGTTTTACATAAACAAGAGTTTTATGGCCTGCTAGAACAGAGTTTCCATTAGAGAGCCCTTTCCTTGAAATTCCTGCAGCTACGTATATTGAATGCTATCTCTGCCATCGTGACTGTCTGCTACCTGTGTTGACAAACTCTGTACATCCTCAGCACATTAAAATGGCTCTGGCTAAGAGCACTGAGATGAGATCAAGCTGGAGAAACCTCTGACAAAACACAGGCAGGAATTCCTGTTTCTAAGAGGGAAGAACCTGGTAGATGAGAGGGAGATAAGAACATCTGCCCTTGAAAGTGAAACCATCTCCTTCTAGACAGAGTGGTTGGGAAACAGCAGGTGGGAAATGTTGTTTAAAAACCACCTCCAAGTACCCCATCCCCTAAGGGGCTCCTGCCACTCAGATTACAGCCCCTAGTACAAGTTCTTCAGAGAGAGTGGAGTCACACCTCTCCACTCCTTGAGGTTAGCCAGGCTGCACTGGGGAGTGTTTTAAATGATTGGCCTGGAAACGGTGATGCTGAATGAGAATAGCAGAAAAAAAGGAAAAGTTGTAGAGACCATTTCCAGTCTATTTGCTTCGTAGCTCTAGAAAGTCAGCTGGAAACTCTAGAAAGAGAAAATATGTTGTGAGGATTGAGTGGGAACACTGCAGTAACCACTTTGTACCCATGCATCTAGTTACATTCAATTTACGTAACATTTACAGAGCCAGAAAGGAAAGCAGACATAAGCTTCCTGAGGATTTAATAAAGTGTTCAGTATACACAGAGCCTGTTTTTAAATGGACCCGTAGAAAAGAAAACATTGCTGTGTTGGAAGTGACCCTCACAGATGACACATCAATGAACCATGATACAACTGGACAATACACAACTAACTCCTCCTCGTGCCAGCCATTCCCTCTCCTCTCCCCTTGCCGTGCCAGCGTACTTCAAGTAAGTACTGCATTTTGTAGTTGTTAAACTGATTTTTCTTTTGAGTCGTAAGTAACAATGGTAGCTAAAGAGCATATCGCTTGTACATGGGTGTTTTCTCTCCTTTCCCTCACCCTCCCTCCACGGTTTTGTATTGGTGGGTCAGGGATGAAACGGAGGTGGTAGCAGGACTAGAGCAGAGACATTACAAGTAGCACCTTTCCCAACACTGGCTGGCATATAGGATGCAGACTCCACCTCTGGCTGAGCCTTAAGTATCCCCAGTGGCCAACCTCTTTAAAAAGCTTAGACCTATTTTACAATGAATACATTCAACCACTACAATAATGTTGCAGACATATATACTGCCCTCAGTGTGTGGGACTGACTTAACAGAACAATGGTAAATGTCAACAGATTCCACGTGGGGAGTGCCTGACTGCAGAGATAAGGGGGAGTGGTGTGGGTCCCTGCTAAACCTAATAGAAATATTTCCCCAACCCATGACAGTAAAGAGGAGGATATGGTGAAGTGTGAGTAAGATGAAACCGTAGAAACAAACAATGCCTGCTGAGCCGGTCAGTTCAGTGGTGAGTGACTTCTCACCAGCAGCTCTGTGTGCTGCAGGAGAACTCCTGGGTGCGCAGAGCTGCCTTATTCCATTGAAAGAATAGGCACTTCTCTAAACACACAGCATCTGTGAATGCTTGGGCAAGAGGGATGCTGTTTTTTTACTTCTCTTCCCTTCCTCTGCCCCAAGCAGTGATGCACACTGTCACCGACCAAGGAAGGGAAAACACAACAGAGCCTCAAACTTTGACCTGTAATTCCCTTTCTCCAGTGCGAACCACAAAATCCAGAACCAGCTAATCTGCCTATTGCTCACTCCGCCGTTTAAGAGATTCCCAGGCCGTTGCTGACAGGGCATGTATAACACTCATTAGATGACAAAGCAGGAAGTTAAAATTCATAAATTGATTCTTACATTAAGTAGCTATTCCTGTTCAATTATTGACAATTTTGTTAATGGATTATTATTTAAATTATTCTGATTTTTAAAATTACATGTTATTTTATAGATGCATATTTACTTTTAGAAAAAAACAACTGCATCTATTAACATATTAAAGAGAGAATAAAACAGCCAGGCTGGTGTAATGTACTTTGGGTGCTTCCTAAGCTAGGAAGATCTTATTTGTTTAATAATAAGTTGGTCATGAATATGCAAATCTGCATCAGTGCAGTACCTCACTTCTGTCACCATTAATGAGTTGCAAATTAATGTGACAACAAAAGGAAAATCTATTTAGTGGCAGAACTGTAGTTCATACCTGGTGCAAGAGAGCCATTTCCATTCACTTTACCCTTCTGGAGCAAAGTGTATGCATGTGGGTGGGGGAGGCTAACATCTGGACAGTCAGCATCACACACTATCAGTAGTACAGTTGGTATGAGTTAACGGTAATATACCATTTTTCAAGCCTTTTTCATCTGGGCCCTCTACAAAACATCACCACCACCAATTGCCAGATCAAGGAAATTGAGGTAGAAACATTGTTGGGTGAGAAAAAAGAGGAGGCTAAAATGAATTGTGTTTGGGGTCTGAGCTAAAAATCAAAAGTAGCAAAATGCTTCTAAAAAACTCCTTAATTAATAATGCTCCTTGCAGCAGTTTGTTATGGCTCTAACGTGTAGGAAGATACATTCTCTCCTCTCTACGGTCAAAGGAACCAGTGTAAAGCACACACAACGTTAAATGCAAAACTAGATTGACTAAACTAGGAGTGAAATATATATATATATGTATATTTGGAAGCATTACTTGCAAATTACCCTATTTCCTCTACATGGGGGAGGGAGGAAGGGGTCATTTTTTTCACCTGAGTCAACACAAGTTCTTGGAAGATGACCTGTTTTCTTTAAGTTATGCCCCCTACAAAACAGATATTCCTTTGCTGCATAAAATAGAGAAGTGATAAGGAAAATACAACTTTGGTCCAGTAAAAAATAGAAAGTGTATCACCATAAATCTGGCATCAAAGCCCCTACCTTGCATGGAAACCCAAAACACCTTTCATCCTGTGAAACAGCATAAAAGGAAAAAGACAATGCTCTCACACAATCATAGGTGGAACTGACACTATATTTTTAGCTTCTTACAGTGTACAAGTTAAAAATAGTAACGCACTCAATTTTCTTTCATGAAATTAAGCAATCTTAGGATTTGAAGGGAGGTCCATAGTGCATTGCTAAATCTGTTTGCAAGTAGAGCGACCGGTGTCTACATGTATCTTTTTCTGACACATCAGTTCACTTTAATATAAAGCCTGGGAGTCTGATCCCCAGTTATTCCATTTTGTGCTTAGCAAAATAAGGGCCAGCATGGTCTCCAGCAGCAGCTGTCCTGATTTTACTCCCTGCTTCCCACGGTCACACCTTCCATGTAGAGAGCTGGTACAGAGCTTCCCCAGTAGCTTTGTGCTGCAAGGGTGCTCTCTGATACAGAATGTACTCTCCACAAGGCCACTTTCTTCCTCCTTCAAGCCACCAGACACCTTTGGGCTTCAGATTTCGTGGCTCCAGTCATTCAGTCACCAGCTTAGGAAGAGGGCTTCAGTCAGATGACTGAATTCTAGAGAACAGCCTGGGTTGCTTCTGGAGAAGGAAATGGAGGCATGCGTTTAGGGAGATGGGAAAGTGCACCTCCAGGTGGCCCTACCTGAAGAGATCTTCAACCTCATTGAGAGTTGGATGGAGAAGACAACTGAGGGACGTTTATGTCCCATTTTAAGGAAACATTACCATTTTCTCCAGGACCTACCATGCTCTCCACCTCACTTGAAATAAGGTGTTGCCTGGAATTCCCCACCCATCATCACACAGACCTCAACCAAAATAAACTGCAAGCTGGGAGTCTCATGTTTCTGCTCTTGTACTCTTGCTGAGTACATCTTTCACCAGCACAACAGCAATTCCTCCTTCTGCAGGCCCTCGAAAGCAGAGCAGCAGAGGCACCCCAGCTGTTCCTACAGGGCTCTATAATCAACTAAATCTGACTGACTGAATTCAGGGGAAACTCTGCCATAGAAAACACCAGATCTTGAATACCACGGTCCTAGAGAGAAATGAGGTTGCACTCAAAGAATGAAGAGAAGCTTCCTCTACAAGACATTGTTTTACAAATAAACCTAAGCTAAGAGGTGGGAATCCTGGGAAACAAGCTATGGACCAAGAGTTAAAGGATTGGGAGGGAAAAACCACTTCAAGAGCTAAGATGAGCAAGAATGGTAGTGGCCTTTTGACCTAATCAACACTATGCTCTGGTTTGAGCTAGTTCTAGTTCAATATTTGTCATCAGGCAGAGCTGTCCTTGGGCTGCTCATGCCAGTTGTTAGGCAGTGATACTACAGCACTATCCCTGCCAGATATTTCTCTTAAAGTCCACTGTCCTGTTTGGAACCAGGCTACCAGCCTTTCACAACCTTGCTGTAACTATCCACACTGGAGTTTGTCAACTGCAAATAAATAAATAAATATCAGAAATGTCCAGACATCTGGTTACATGACACATATTAGTGCTGCTCTGCTTTGCATTGCAGGTGGGATCTCATGGCACCAAAGCCTCACTCTGTCTCCAAATTCTTCTACCTTGGTCTCTCATAGGCTTCAGCCCAGTTCAGTCTTCAAAAACACATCTGGAATTTATGTGCCATAACTGAGATAGCTGTTTAACTAGATCAAGGGTAATAGCATTGTAAAGAGTTCTCCCATGACAGCTGCATTTATCCAGTGTATGTAGGGCCTACACCAGTGATTGTGAACCAGGGTGCCATACAATATTGACACTGTTAGGTGTGAAAACACATGTACCTGATTCACAAAAACCCAGAGATTCAAAATAGGAATCCATAGTGTCAAAAAATATTCTGATCTGCTGTGGTCTTTCTAAGTTTTCTGCAAAAGAAGAATTGCTTTATTATTTTTCCATAGTCAGTGAAGGAGAGAAAGCTAAGAGCTGGCAGTTTTGGAAGGATATCTTGAGTCTAACAAAGTTGAGAACCCTGGCTAGGAACAGACAGTCAAAAAGTCCGAGGCTGAAACAATTCAGTCTTTGCAAGTTAGCCTATACTGTGTAGATTGAACAGATAAGCAAGTGAACAGACATTCACTTTTGATTCTGGAAATGTAGCCTCATTCCTGAAGTGGCCCAGGCCAGAAGCTGGGGGGTGCTGGAGTATGCCTCCCTGCTTACCTGGAGCAGACAGCTTGGGTGGGCCAAGCTAGCTCACCCACCCAGCAAAGGGTGGGGGGCGGAGCTTGCAGATGAGGCGCAAAGTATTGTAGGATGCTGGGGGACTAAGTTAACTTGAATCTGGAGGGAATCTGGGACAGAAGTTCAATAAACTAATTTAACCTAAATCAGCTAAGTCTGATACTGCATCCCCATTCAGGCTATCTTAAACTGGCTTTGGCCATTTTGGAAGTGGTTTAGTGCACTGAACTTCTGTTATGTTACAAATTTGAGCCAGTTTCCAATCACTTATATCAGCTTACATGTAATTTCTGTTCCTAGTCCTTAGGCTAGATTTAAAAATTTATAATGATAATGTGTAAGGAGGGGTGCCTGCTCCCATGCAGGCAGGCTTTGTCTCCTTAGCAGCCCCATGGTCAGTTTAAACAAGAGCCCATAACACAAAGAAAGTCCCTAGCCCAAACAAATTAGCAAATTAAAGATATTTACCCTTTCTCCAGGCAACAGGAGGCCCTTTAGCTCTGGTTCTTCATAGAAGTGAGCCCCTCTGGGTTCAGTCTGCCTCCTTTCCCAGCTCAAGTTGCTTGCACTTTCTCCCCTGGGGCTTTTACACTGCCAGCTGGGCTCCTATCCCAGGACAGTCTGCCTCCTTTGAAGGGTCGGGCTGTACTGTGTTGATTTGTAACTGTATTTGAAAGTGGCTATGAGTCCCAGTGAGGATTAAGCCCCGTATGCAGAACATGCAAGGAAGAACTCCAATGAGAGATGAGGGCTCTGACTCAGCAGGTATCTGGAGGGCACATCTTTTCTTCCCAACTCCCACCTTGTAAATCAGGAGCTAGAACCAAGTCTAAAGTTGAACCTTTCTTATAGCTTTGCCAGCTATAGAGATGCTCCATGAAGGGATATTCTCAGGGTCTCATGTCTACTACCCACCTTTCACCATTCCCTTTACTCTGCCAGAGCGGTGAGAAAGAGGCCTCCTGTAACTGGGTCTTAACTGACCAGCAGGAACATACTAATATTGCTACCTGTAGAACTATAGCGTATGAAATATACAGGATATCATACTAGAGGAGCTACAAATCGTTCCAAGTATCCATAATGGATGTAAAGCAGAAAAAACCCACAACCTGCTGAGTTTCAAATACTCCTTGTATGCTGAAAAATTTAGATTTTCCAGTTGTTAAAAGCAAACCAAAAATACTGCCCACACACATAAACCTGCAACCCTCAGACAATTATAACAGGTACTACACCATGCACGTTTTCTATATTTCCCCACAACTAAATGCAACAGAAGTGTCATAGAACAACAGCACAAAAATACCCAAGAAGAAGTTATACTAGGTCTAAGGAAATCCAGGATTTTTGTCAGGCCCAGAGCCTATTCTAACTAATATAAAGTGGGAGAGGACACTTCAGATGCTGACATATTTTCATTGCTTTAGCTTTGGTGTACAGACCATTCATTTGTATTTTTCTGTAAGAAACCAGAAAAGAAAATTCAATCAGTCCAACCAACTTAAAAATAAGAAGTGGAGGAAGACTTGCATAAATTCACCACTTCTAACCTACAAGATAACCCAGAGAACCCCCTATAAATGGAGATGTTATGGGAGAAAAGCTTGATTTGTTTCTGTTCCATATAAAACTTCCAATATTTTCTCCTGGCCTTGTTAGGCCAACTTGAATCCAACATCAGATTTTATAAGCTGCTTCCCAGCACCTGTATCCGTCCTCCTTAGCTCCAGTAACACTCCATTTATGTAACCATCACAAAGTCAGCAGTTCAATTTTAAAATCATGCACAGAATTAAAGGAAGCCACATCAACTTCTTCATTTCTCAACAGTTTTATTGCCTTTAAGAAAATTTTTGTAAAATATAAATACAAAGGCAGGAGAATTTACTTACAAAGTTAAAACACAGATCTCAAACATAAAACACACAATTCAAAAATTTTAGTTTATGTACAGTTTCAAGCAACTTCAACATATGTTAGTTTTTCAATATCTTACAAGGTACAGAAAAAATAGTTCAAAGTCTTCTTTAAATAAAGAGCATAAAATGTTTAAACATATATAAACAATCCGGTTTGATGTGTGAAAACTAAATTTCACAGCTTTTAAATTAGGATACAAAAGTTCATACAATTAGTTGATGTGTATGGATATGGGTTTTAATTTATATTACAAACTACTGAATTATATTCAATAGTGCTTACCTGGCCAAAGCAGGTAATTCTGTAAACAAAAAAACCAAAAATAATATCATGAAGTGCCTTACCAAATTCTATCTCCCAAACAAGCCACATGACTTTGATCACATCACCTATAAAAGTATGTTCTGTGTAATCAGTGCTTTGTATGAAACAAAGTCAACGTGTGGGCGTGTTCTTTTTGTGTTTTTTTTAAAAAAAAAATGTGTTCCAAGTAAAAACAAACTTATCCCAAAGCCTGTGTGCATTTAAAGAAACATTTATATAACAACTTTGTAAAAACCGATTAAAGTTTAAAAAAAAAATCTTCCAAAATCCATCCAATTGGAATTCAGTTCTCTTATATAAAGGAAAGATATTTTCATATTTAATAGTGTCCTTTCTTTACAGAAACAATTGCATTTTAAACACATATACATAAAGAATTAACTTTATAAGATACTGTACATTAAGTGGCCTGGTGGTTCACCAATGAATATCCAAGGGATGGTCATCAGCTGGATGCACCCACTCAAGTGAGGATCCAAGCAAAGTCTTAAGATCATTCGTAAACTCTACTAAGTCCAACAGTTCCTTGCTTTCTGGATTAAAAGCTCCAAGGTCCTCAGCGCAAGAGAACAACTGACTTAAAGAAACCTGTTTGTAAAACTCTGCCTCTGTGATTGTGACAACTTCCAGCTTAGGGAAGTTGCAACGGAATATGCGAGATGACATTTTCAGCCTCTTTACCACGTCCGAGAGCAGTAGCCAGTTCCGTGGTCTGTAGAACAAAGGAAAGGGAGGGTTCAAACAACTGCCATGAAGTTTCCATCATCCTGATTATGCAAGAAGTAGCTTTTCCTTATGTCTCACATCTCAGTCATTGTACCCATGCAAATAGTCCCACTGAAATCAATAGTACTACTGGTAGTACGTCCACATGGAAATAGCTACCCATATTATATCCAACCATGGCTTTGGGGGGCGGCAGTCTAGCCATATGATGAATTAACGGAGATCCAGGTCCTGTAAACACAGAGGTATATACCTTTACACATGTTAATAGTCACGCTGATGACTACTCGCATGTGTTAAGTCTTTACATGATTGAGCGTTCCTTTGTATTTAGCAGCTAGCAAATGGCTTATTAAATAATTAAAACCTGCAGCAACTTAGAATTTTAAAGCAGCCAATAGTGAAAAAATCAATTAGTTGGATTTTTCAGATTTTTTTTTTCAATTTGATCTCCACATATATCAGTTTTGATTGGTTTAAAATGCCTTATTATCTTTTAAGATACACAGCTGCTACAAACCAGAACAGTGCTTGTTTACTGAGCTAAGACATATTTAGGAGATACTACATAATTATAACCGTCAGGTCTGTGTGATCAACAGCATTACAGTATGTGTGTACAACCACAGTGTGCTATAAGTCGTTTCTCTATTTGTGTGAGCCACAGGTCAAATTTGTTTTGCATGAGAATGATGGAGCTGTAGTTATGCTGCCATTTTGTCATCCACGTGAAAACATCCATTTAGCAGTAGTGATATGCAAATTAAAAAGGGGAAATTTCACCAAGATAAATACAATTAACATTACTTTCTTAATCTGCTTGAAGTATACACATGCATTTGGGTCATTTTTTAGGTAGTGAACATAAGTTTGATGCGTCTTGTGTTCAATCATTAGTTCACTGTTTTTTGAGATGTACAAAAATAAATAGTAAACTACCTTTTATGTTAACTGCAATTTATAAAGCACCTTATACTTTTTATTTTCTAAAAAGACAGTATAAGAATACTGACTGAAATTCCTTTTGCTGTTTGGAATTCCACACTCCTACTGACAAATCCTGCTGACCCCTCTTACCTCCCACAGCATAACATTTTTATTTAAAAACTATGCTACACAATTCTTTAAATTCTAAATGGTGGTACTCTAATACCAGCAATAGCTCCAGATTATGGATGTACTGCCACATCCAACAGATTATTTCAGCTATTTTTTCAATGAAGTTCTATCTGTTCTTACCCCTGAGAAAGAGACACTTGAATGTTGTAACATGGCAAGAGAGGCCCATCTGAAAATTCAAATTCAAAAACATCGCTAAAGCCATCTTCATCATCATCACTTGCACCTGGGGGGTTTGCCAAGATGTCAAATCCAGATTCATCTTTTGGATCTAGTTTTTTAAAACAAAGCAAAAAATACCAATCAGCATTACAAGAATAGTAAAGCAAAACCTGCAATATATCCATTAAATCTAAGCAGTAAATAAAATTAGATGCTTCCCTTCTAACTTCCTCTACCACAAAACCAAACAAAATCCCAGACATGCTATATAATGTTTTGAAGCTCCTTCACATACAAAAAATAAAGGATAACATTTGCTCACCACACACAGAGCTGCCATGGAAATCCCAGTACAAACCAGGGTCATCAACACTTCGACCTTGCAGGTCAGTTAAATACTCTAGAGAGGAAAAACAACAACAAAAAACATACAGATCAGAAAAACAAAAAGCTGGCAAGTTTAGCAGACAGTGTGTCATAGGGTCTCAATATGCATACTTCAGACCTCCCTTCAAATAATCCACAAAACAGTCTTCACATACATAATACGAAGAACAGCATGTACATACCAGTCCTGTGAATATTCCTGGAATATACTTTCCCCATAGGCCCCTTTCCTACCCCTGACTCCACCCATAAAAAGTTGTATTCTTACACAAATCGCTGTGACAGACCATAGCCCAGGGAGTCCTGAGCTTTGACTTGTAGTAACTTATTAGTACTTTTCTCCCTACACAATTCCTGGAGATAAGGAATTTGGAACATAAAATGTAGACATGAAAAGACTAGAAAAGGGGGTATTACAGTAAGATCCCATCACTTCTAAGCTGTTTTTAACTAGTGTATAGCCTTAGCATGTGGGATTTGCCAGTGAATTACACTGCAACATGTTGAAATTCATTTGAGAGCTTCAGCCTGTTGGACTTCAGGACAGTGCAGACATCTCCCTGCTCTCTAAAAGGAATCCTTTAGATTTGATACACAAGTAGCTGAAATTTAGTGATTATAAATAATAAAAAGGTCCCATAAATGACAAAAGATTTCAACCATATTTACCCCAAAATTAATAGGGAAAATAAGAACCTATTAAAATGTTTCCATACATTTTAGTGCATTTATATATTGAATAGCTTGATTTCATAGGTTTGTAAACAAAAAATAGTAGGTTGAACTTTTTAAAAGGTGAAAGCAGAGGGGGGAATAAATCACTAAAACTTAAAAACTAAGACATATGAATAGATGTAATTAATTATCCGTAACACACAGCGATTATATTTGGCAATTTTCTTATTTTAGTTTAAACAGATTTTTGTGTACTCATAGTAACTACTCTGATCAGGGTCCAAACAGCTGGTCTCTCAATAATAAAATCTGATGACAACACATTACACACCATACTAGAAACTTCAGATAGCATACAAGTCAGTGTCCACAGCCTTGCTCCCAATTTTTACTTCTCACTTGTTTTTGGCACACAAAATATTGAGTCACTTAAGTGTATTATAGTAACTATTTACAATGAACAATCAAACTTTGGTTGGTTGGGGCTTCAGAGGCAGGAAATGCCTCAGTGAAATCATGGTACCAGGACAAAAACAAACAAAAAACACAGGGAAACATACCTGTCAGAAATGTTTCCATTAGCTCACTGTGTGTCATTTTCACAATGGTTCTACCTGAGTATGTAGCAAGCGTTGGATCAGCGCCATAAGAAAGTAGCAAGCGGACAATTTCTAAATGATCATTTTCCACTGCATCATGGACAGGCCTAGAAAAAACAGATTTCTTAGACTTAAACTTTTAAAACATGCTAGTGTTAAACCAGTGTAAATTTGAAATCAGTGCAGAGTCACTGTTGTCGCCTTATTTATAAATTGTACCTCTGCCAGGCAAGCACAACTAAGTAAAACAAAAAACAAAGTCATCACAGAATTATCAACAGGGCCATTAGTCCATGAGTTGCTTATTTTACTTGGTTATCGGTTCTCGTTTCTTTACACTTTGCCTGTCTTTGCAGAGTCATAGCCATTTGAGGGAGCCTGTACACTACCTAGTGCACCTATTCCAGATGCTCCAACAAAAGTTACACTGATGTTACTAAACACACTGAGGTTGGCAGAATATGTGTTATCACTATAAAGTACTTCACTTTAGGCAAACCACTACAACATTCCAACTGTCAGCCAATGTAACTTAACCAGACCAGCTGGGGAGGACAGACTCATTGAACTGTTGTCTGGGTAGATGGATAAATTAAAGTTACCTAACAGTTCTAAATTATGTATGCAGGAGTCATTTGTGAAAACTTGCCATGAATTAATCTGCAGCAATATCTATATATTTAAGTAGTAATTAATATATTCATGGAACAATTCAGATACTCCACTTGTAGAATGGGGTCAGTCCAAAAATCAAAGCATATGACTGTTTTGATGTTATTCTCTATGATCTCTTAGATGGCAACATTACACATTTTATGGACATCATCAATGTATAAAAACAGATGCATATTTTGAGACTTTGGAAATCATATATAGTAATGAATATGCATGCATGTAAGTCCAAGTTAAGTTTCTATAAAATTGTAGGAAATTTCTGTCTTTAAAACACTGAGCGCACACAACCGGAGTTATCTGCAACAGAACATGTAGCCTCTAATGGAAACAGGTCTTAAAACAAAAAAACTCAAAAGGAGGTGAGCAGGAGAGTGGCTGCAGAGAGGATATTAAATTCAGTGGCCTCTAATTACAACAATTAAATTCATTTTCTCCAAAAGATAATACTCCTTTGTACTCCCCTATGTTCAGCATCCTAGGCATCTACACAGTTGCTACCAAAGAAGACACACCAGACACTAAAACTTTCAGACTCAACTATTTCAGAAGAGACATAAAGACATATAGTGACATAGGACTTTCCTGCAAAATCCTTAAAATATTAAATCATTCAAAAAATAGACACCTGGAACTTAGCAAACAATCGTCACCCTACGCCCCGCATCCCAACTTGTCCCACCAACAACCCAGGAAGAGTTTCACCCCCACACAGGCCATCAACAAAAGGACTGTGCGCACCTGCATCTTCCAAACAAGATGGCTTCCATCCTGACCAAACAGAGCTAATTACGGTGCAATTTCTGACGAACTTAACGTGAGGTCACGGGTATGAAAGCAGGCAGGATCACAGGTATGGGAGCAGCTTGGAATGGAAGATGTAGTGATCCTCTTCCAGAAGAGTCATGGCTTGTCTAGTGGATGAGGGGGACTTGGGTGTCATGCTTACAGAATAATTTGTTTGAGCACAACTGGGTGCAGACAGACACGCAGCTCCCAGCAGGAACTCAGAAGGATTTCTGCAAAGCAGTCTGAGTTACAATGTTAGGCAGGGCCAAACAGAAGTTCACTGTTGGTCCCAGGGGGGGAGAGGAATCCAGCTGCGGGCTGGGAGCCTGCAGCCATGTTCCCATAGCAATGGCCATGGCTCTCTGCCAGTGCTCCGTTTTCAGAATCAGAGGAGGGAAACAGCAGAAGGACCTTGTTCTTGGGGCTCCCCAGCTGGTGCTGAAGGGTAGAGTCTGGTTGGGGGGGGGGTTTCCAATATCCAACCCACCCTCCAGGGAGGCTGAAACAACCCCTCCCCCATCTGAACTCCCTCTGCTCCCTTTCCCCCCTCCTATTCTGATAACAGGACAGACCTGGAGCTCCCCAGACACACGTTACAAAAGACGCTACATTTTTAAATGTCTTCATTTGATACTTCATGCAATGAAGGGTCAGATTTTCACCCAATCGGCCATTTTTAAGCTGTTTGCAGCCATGTACTTGTGTTTGGTCACAGCTGTAAATTGCTTTCTGTGACCAGATCAGGAAAAAATTGTCACTTCTGTCTGCAATTGGATTCACTTTCATGCTGTCTTACAGCCCTCTTCACCAAAGCATCTGTATGCCTTCTAATAGCATATTAAACAATGTGACTGTCACACACAAGGCGCCTGTTCTCTTTCTGTGCTGGAAGCATGGCACATCAATTGTTTTATGTTTTATATACACCATGCTACATGCTTATATTAGAGATGCAGGACCAAAGGAAGTACATCTTAAACTAGCAATAAAAACTGGCAAAGTCTCTGTTAATTCTCAGTCCCTGGGGAGTTGCTCATCCCACTGTCTCTAACCTGCTCATAAGAAAGCTCTGGTTCTTGCACAGGCCAGATCTCCCTTGGTACTGACACCTAAGACTGTACTAAGGGAACAAGCCACAATTTTCATTCCCAGCCTTTATGTTCTCTCTAAGTTATCCTGACATCTTTTAGATATTGAATGCCTAGAAAATAAGGACTGTGGCCTTCCAACCAGACTTGGTATTCTAAGGAAAGCCAGTGTCAAACCCTATATGTGTAGATTTTTAAGACTGGAAGGGATCGTGGATGATCGTGTCTAACCCTCTGCATACAGCAGGCCAGAGAATGCCAGCTGCTAATTTCTGCATCAAACCCACAATGTAGAGAACACAGAAGTAGTTCAATGTGCTTGGGGAAAGAGTACTGAGGAGACATGCTGCTACTGCTACTTTTATCTTTTATTCTCTCTGTATCTATCTAATGTCTCTTGTCTCAGACAGTCAGCCTTCTTGTGCAGAGACTGTTCTTTGATTTGTACAGGGTGGGTAAAGGGGGAACTGTCCTGGCTCTGGTAACTATATATTCTGTGGGGTAGTAAGAAACATGTAATAAAATGTGGTGCTGCTAGGGAAGTGACAAGGAAATGCTTGTGATTCTTGCTGTCACCAGGTAACTGAAGTGAAGACTGGTGGCACGTGTGCAAGTGCGGTGGATGCTATGCTACGATAGGAAAGGGGGACAGTCTGTGACCCACAGTGAAAAGATGCAAATAAAGTGTGGAGCCTGCTGGGCAAAAAGCAGACCTTAGTTTCAGGTTGCGGGGGAAAGGTGGGGGGGACAGGACAGGACATTGGCAGCCAGCCAGACCTGAAGAAATTATATATAGATTTACTAACTCTTTTATTTAAGTCTTAAAACTTTGAATATTTGGATCTTCTATATTATTTTTAAAAAATCAGGATTTTCTAACTGTTTTCTTTAAAAAGAAACCCCCCCCCCACATTTACAGGCTTAACTGAGCTTTTAAAAGAAGTTGTTGGTCTGACAGGCTCCCTAAAGCCCATCTGCATTGGAAATATTGTCCAAAACCCACACACTGATGCCATCATATTGATTTACTGACCCCAGCACACACTTCTTAAAAGATAGGCTGGCCCCTTAGGAGGCCCAGGAAGGGGAAGCAGCATCAGATCTGCTGTACATGATTACTGGAGCCTACTCCCCTCCTCCCTGGGTTACCCAGTTTGCAAAGGTCTGGTATGGCAGATCTGGCCAAAGCCAAGAGGGATCAGAGTAACTGCTACATTTGTTTTGTTTTTTTTTCCTCTGGGAATGGGCTTGGTGGAAGTGACTGATATTTGCTGGGAGGCCAGGGTGGTTCCTGCCTCTCCTCAAGTGCACACCAGCTCAGGCTATGGCTCCCCAGGCAGAGCAGCTTCCTAGCTCAGCTCAGTTCAGCGCAGCAGCCGTGCCTCCCCCTCACACCCCTGGTTGCAGTGACCTGCAGGAACTGCTTCCCCTGCTCTAGTGTTGCAGGAAGCCTGCACAGGAAGCAGCTGCTTTTCAGGCCTCAGAGCCCTATCTTTTTTGTGCACATACACACACCCCCACCAGTGGCAAGGAGAACTGTTTGAGCTTCCTGACCCACCCTCAGACCCCATCAAAGAGCAGCTCCTCTATATTTGTCTTCTATAACTGCTTGCAATTGGTGGGAGAGGAGGCTTTCAAAAACATAACAGGAGTTCAAAACATGAAGGGGAAAGCTCAGCGCAAGGGAGGAAGCAAGAGAAGGAAAGAGCAAAAAAAAAAAAGGAAGAAAAAAAAGGAAATGGTGCCCAGAGATGAGGAAGAAAAAGCAGAGTTAAAAGGTGGGTGAGTAAACGTGGACAGAGAGAGCACCATAAGCGTATTTGCCGACAGAGCCCCTGCCAAGTGCAGCCTAAAAGCACAATCAAGTACTAACATTTTACTCAGGGTGACATGTAAAGAAGTCTTCACATTTCTGTCGATGTTCATCTCTCTGGAAATGGCAAAAAACCTCTACCAATAAATTACAACTTCCTCCAATAATCCATAACAAATCACACCAATTTGTAATTAATTAAAGAGAGAGAGAGAAAGAATCCTCTGGAATCCACTACAGGGCTTTATTCACTCAGCCAAATGATTTATTTTCTGGAAA
This sequence comes from Crocodylus porosus, assembly GCF_001723895.1. Lineage (NCBI taxonomy): Eukaryota > Metazoa > Chordata > Crocodylia > Crocodylidae > Crocodylus > Crocodylus porosus. The sequence continues at coordinate 48,075,131 of NW_017728906.1, read as the reverse complement.
TTTCAGAAGCAGTGATTACCTATGCCCAATGCTGTAGGTAAAGCAGTATAACCTGCATTTAATAAGCCCTTAGAAAGACCTCTCTTTGTAAGCTTCAGAAGGGAGCTCTGAAGGAATACTATCCTATATGAAGGCAAGGATCCAGATTCTCTACCTTGTGCTAATTCAGGCTACTTCTTAAATTAGAAAAACTTGCAATTGAAGTTTCCCAATTCCCTCACAGGGTGCTGGCAATTACCAGGCCATTCAAGGTTTACTCTTCATCATTAAGACACCCCCAGAATTCCCTTGTTGCAAAGAAAGGCCTGCAAGTCTGCTGTTTGTTATTTATTGTACGATGCAATGACTTGATGCTAGACTTTCATTTCAGTGCATGCTGTTATTTAAGGCTGCTGCAGAGAACACAAGGTGCAAGCTGTTGGAGGATGGCTAAGCCAGTTAACACTCCTCTAATAAAATGAGCTGTTGCAGGATATCATCCTGCCAAGAAGAACAAAAGGCAGAAAGCCATTCTGGCAGGGCCCTCTTAGCAAGAGACCAGCTTAATTCAGCTGCCAAAAGAGCAAAATAACCTGGCTGGGGAAAGCCATTCTCTCTGGCTTAGTGCATTGACCAGTCTACCAGGCAATGCAGAGAGCTCATGGTTAACAGGTAAGGTGCAATAGTTAGAAAACAGCACCCACAGCCTATATTTACGTAGGCTTTATATATAGAACAGTCACGCTTCATTTGAAAAATGTCTATTTTTGTCATGAAGGGGAGGGGGGACACACTGGTGATTAAAACCAAAGAATCAGAAGGCATGGTCTAACAAGGCAATAATGGTGCTTGCTTAATATCAGATAGTTGATCACCTTAAGCTCTTTGTTGAGCAAAGACATTTATTGGGCTCTGCCAAAAAAAAGAAAATGTTTACCAGGGCTCATTTATGGGGAACTACAATTAAGACCTTAGTGACTGCAGCATATTTGAGATGAGACTTAGATCTCAAATCCTTCTCCAATAATCTTTTATTATTAGTTCAGCAATAGAACAGACGTGTATCTCCAGGGGCTGACAGCACAACCGCAATGGCTAGTATTCTGGAGAATACATGTTAAGTGTTGAAAAACAGATGGCAGTAACTAGGACAGATCTTAACAATGGTAGACTGCGACCATGCTGGAAGCCAAGATACATACTAGAGAAACACAAAGTGCATGCAGATATACCACTATGGCTTGGCCTCCTGGGAGTCACTTCTACAATCTTGAAATGGAACTCCAAAAGTATGTTGTTATTTCATTGCTGTTTGGCAACTTGAAAATTCTTTGGATATTGTGCTTGCTGAATGGCACAGAGGGCAGACTAGGCATATTCAGCTTAGGCAAAAGCAGAGTACTATGACATTTCAGATGTGAATGCCGTTCCTTGTTTAAATGGCTAGAAAGCTTGGGAATTCTAGTAAAGAAGTAAAAGAACTGAGGGAGACCAGGTGCATGCTTCTTACTTTTTTCCTCTTTAAAATCCGAAGGGACACAGACCATTATTAAGTCTTCACAGGAGAAACAGGATTTGTCTTACGAAAGTCCTAATTTTCTTTCGCTGGGACAGAAATCTTATGCAAACCAAAAAAGCAGGGGCTGCTCTACAAGGTCCTTTACTCTGTTCTTTATTCTTCAGACTCCTCCTGGGTAACAACAGTAGATTGTCTGTTTTGAGATGGGCCAGGTATGGAGAGGCTTTTCAAGAAGTTAAACCTGCTACCAGTAAGTGAAAGGAGTTCTGCCTGTAATACCTGTGATCATGTTGTTGAGATTTGGCGATGTATTTATTTCTAAGGTGTCTTCCCCCTCCCCCCCCTGCAAGCAACATATCAAAAAGACACAACTGAAGTCCTCAGTGTGCATGTAGCTAATTTCTTTCCTGGCATGGCAGAAATAATTGGCATTTGTGAACTGAAATAGAAGAAGGTGGCATCTGAATTTATACATGCTACTGAATATTTGGAAACTTTCTCAGATTAGTTTTCTGTAAGATTGTCCTGGCAAATGAAACAAACAATTTAGCATGCTTTTCATGATGGCCTATCTATTTCTACTTAGGAATGACACTGATTCAGAGAAAGAGGTACCAAAAAACAATTTTAGGTGCCTTGGAGGGATTTGGGTTGTTTTTGTTTGGATGGTTACCATTTTCTCCCTTTATCTGTCTTAGATAGCAGAGAAAGGGAAGGGATCTTTCTATTCAGCCCTGGTTTTAATGTTTTTTCCAGAAACCTCTCCTTTCTCTACTGATGTGCTGGTAATGGTGCTCATCATCATCATCTAAGGAACCATTTTCACCAGGGCTCTTGGTGCTTTGTTTTCCCAAGTTCTCCCCACCCAACTGTTTTTCAAGTTGATACACAAAGACTTTAGAAACAAAAGAAACAGATTTAGTTATGCTGCTTTTTAGGTATGGGTTATTTGGATGGTGATAACTTGAATACTTTATCACATTTTGCTAACTAACTGCAGGTGCCCCTTAGAATATAAAATGACCTGCCCTACTGCTCTTCAAAGCACTGAAGGGAAAAAAGCTCCCCAGGAAAAAAAAAGATGAAGCATTTAAGATTAGATAATGAACTTCTTGTACTTAACAATATGCACTAAATGCTAAAGAAATCATGCAGAACAACCTCCTCAACCCCCACAACACAGGAAAAAAAGTTCACCTCTACCCCAAAACAGGAACTAAAATATCTATGGTACTGATGAAGGTAAAAACTGCCGGTGTCAGCAGAGGAAGAAAAGCATATAAGCAGGCAGACTTTTTTACAAAACCATCTCAATTATTGAATGACAAAAAGAAAGTTGTAAAATAACCAAGAGCACCAACACACTGAATCACAACTAATGCACAAGGTACTTGCAAATGCAGTGCTTCCTGGCACCAACTCTAATAAAGCAAACAACATTTCGGCAAAAATAAAGGACCTAGAATGTATAAATAGGATCATAACCTACAGGTAGCATTTCTTTTGACTGCTCAATTAAAAACTTTATAAAGATCCAGAATTGAAAAAAGTGTATAATAATACACTTTTATTTTTCTAAAAACTATCATGGACACTAATAAAACAGAACGAATGAACTGCACACCAAACAAACTGCAATTAAAAAAATGTGCTTCCTCAGTCCATAAAAAAAAGTGTGGGGGGAATTACATGAGTGAGGAGTCTGTCATTTCCCTCTTCATACCTGGCATGACTAGCAATTAGAAACACGGCAAAGTGGAATTGTACCTTATAGACTAACTAATCAGATGTATAGTGTAAGCAGCCAGACTGCTTCCCCAGATACTAGATATGCTAACGAAACATGCAACAGCTATTTCAAAAGTATTCTAAATTTCTACTTGAAGTAAACTAGTCAACTCCAGAACTTACAAAACCAAAGAGCCAGACATCATCTAGGATACCAACATTTGGAAGACAAGTTGCTTTAACCATTCTTTTCTTTTTTCTTTTTTTTTGGGAAAGAAAGCGGACCTCGGACATGCATAACATTATCTGGTCATTTGTTATTCCGTTAGTCTGCTACAAAGTACTACCTATTTATCTTTGTAATCATAACGTTGCTAACCTGGTTCCATCCTGAGCGCTGCAGTTAACGTCAGCCCCGTACTCGAGGAGATGTCGCACGATGCTCAGCCAGCCTCTGGCGCAGGCCTCATGCAGGGCACAATAACCTGCATTGTCACGATGATTTACATCACAGACCTTGTTTTCCAAACAATAGAGTACCACTTCCTGGAAACAGAGAAAGGGAAAATAGATAGATCAAGTTATTTGTTGCTGTGGAGATGTGCATACCTTTTCTTTAACATGTTTAGGTTATGGTTGGGTTACCTCTCTTTGAATAGGCTGTCTCCTGTCTGGAAAGGAAAGGGAGATAGAGACAGTTGTATAGTTTTTAATTCCTCTTGAGGGAGAAGTGTAACTTTGAAAGCCAGCGACAGTAATTTTTTCACAAGCACAACAGCTTTGTAATAAGCAGAAGTGAGCTCTTTATGCACACAAAAGGGATTTGTCTGTACTGGCTAACGTCACAAAGCACAGAAAAGATGCCCACATTTTAAGAACTAAAATATGGCCTCTACAGTAAAAGCTCTGTTATCCAGGAATGGGGGATGCTGGATAACAAAATATGCCAGTTAATTGAGTGGCCCTGGCTGCCGCTTCTCCCGCTCCGCCCCTCCCGCTGCATCTCCGCCCCTCCTGCGGGACAGGGAGGTGGGCCCCGCACAGCCCCACGCAGCCTGTTATGCCCCTGGGCTGTGCTTTGCTTCAGGCTGTGGGCGCTCGGAGAAACTGGAAGTGCCACAGTGGGCACTTCCGGTTTCACTTTTCCTTAAAAGCTGGCATGCTGGTTAACAGAGCATGCCAGCTTGTAAAGTGCCGGTTACCAGAGAGTTTACTGTATTTATGTGTTTTAATCTGACTGCTAAATATACATAATTTGGCACAAAAATATTCCAAGTACACCGGTAATCAAGTGAGTTTGATGAAGAAAGGGGTTGCTTGTTTTTTTAGATGTGTTAAGCAGCGGTTCCCCAAGCTCTTAACAGATTGCGCACCACCAATTTAAAATGATACAACCTTAAGTACCACCAGCAATTTTTTGTCATATAAAGTAATTATAATAAATCTGTTAACGTGTACCACTGTCAGGATGTCCATGCACCACTGGTGGTACCTGTACCACAGATTGGAAACCGCTGGTGTAAGGGACAATGTTTGCCACTAGAAAACTAATCCTAGGAAAATTCTAGCTCCTTTAAAGTCAGTGAAGCCCAGTTTTCAACCACAGTGATTTCCTTCATTCAGAAGTAGACCCCGATGCTAGTTTTCTGTAACTAACCTATGCTGTGTGAAGTCATGTGTATTTAACACAATTCATCTTGCAGTCAAATGTACCATGGTTGACGGCCTAGGTCATCCTCAACTCTACGCTCTCATGCAACCTTGAAACAATGACTGCTCCATCACTCAACCAAAAATGTGGGATGGTACAAGTCTCATTCAGTTTGTGTTGGATGACGACACCCCCCCCCCATCTGTAAAATGATTCAAAACGTACTGAGGGGAACTGCAATCCATTTATGTGTATCCTTTACTTTTAAAGCATAAGCACTGGTTTTGTAAACTAATTGCATGTTTATCTGAAAGCAAGGTGGGGGGGGTTGTTTGCTTTCCCAAAAGAATAAAATATATGCTGGCTAAAATGCATTTTTTCTTTCAGTTTCAGAATCTACCGGAAAGCCCACAATAATCTGTGTTCTTGGTATATCTGACCCGAGAACTGGTATCTAGGATACAGCATGAAGCTGTTCTTTTAGCAGGCCCTCACTAACCAGAGTAAAGTGGATAGCAGCAAGTTAATGAGCTGTCTGTCCCAGCTAAGGAAAGAAACCCAGTCACATGACATTGGGATCAAGTGCATCAGCCACTTACTGCTGGTGCACAGATCAATTTACCCTAGATCCCAGCAGTCTGATGCCTTACCAATCAAAAGCTTTATTGCCCCTATTAATAATTCTGAAGGCTGAAATCAGTCTAGGAAGTCAGATCCTTGTTGGCACTGTCCCATGCCTACCCAAGAGATCTAAGTGCAATTAAAATTCTGGAAGCAAGAATTCCCTTTGAAACAGAAACATTCTAGTTGTAAGTTTTTTTAGGCAAAAGCTGATTTATTTTGGTGGGAAAATGTTCTTAAGCAGAAAGATGTATTTAAATGAATAACAGAAAGACAAAGAGAAGAAGCTATGTGAAACTCTTTTAGCAATTTTTCCCCTTTTAAAAAAGAAAAAATTCAGAAAAAGCCCACAATGGTATAATTTATTTTTCAAATCTAATAAGGCTCATAAGAGACATGCTGAAATACCAGGGGACACAGTCTGCCCTCAGGTCTGCATGTGCTGTTTTGAAGGTGGAATGAAGCATGCTGTCCTTAAAAGGTGGCAGCAATGAGCCCACCCACCAGACCTAACACAAAGGCCTCACTGGTAGCAAGCTAGATGACTCTCAAGAGAATGCTGTGGGTTAGCGTATCCAGCTGTCATTCTAAAACCTTTTAAAATCATTATGGATCTGAATTCAGTTTTCTTTTTTTTTAAAAAAAGGAAATAGCCGTTCTTTGATGGAACGCCCATTGACTGGACACAAAAAAGCTAATTCTGTTGGGCAATTCCATGTTAGAAATGTCACTAGCTACAAAATGTAACTATGAAGACCATAAAACTCTACATTGTTAATTAATTAAATGCCTCATTAACTTTTTTAACATGATTTATTCAATTCATAGAAAAATTAACTGTCATTGCTGAATGCAGGAACATGTGGCAGCATAAACACGTTTCATAAGTGTGTATCTCTTTAACCTTAGAGAGGTTGTGAAGCTTGCATGGGGCAATTTAGATCTAGTCAGGTGATCTATTTAAAGCAGCCATCTGAAAATTACTCTTAAATTAATCCAAAGAGTCAGCTAGCTTGCTGCCAGCAAGAGCTTTGCCATAGCTGTTTTTCTTGCTGCAGTTTCTTTAGCCAAGTAGTTAACCTTAAATGTTAAACAACAGTTTTAATCCCAATCTGACCTATACACAAAAAAGAAAAGATGCCCCTGATTTCAGTATATTTCAAATATACAAAATCAGGCACCCCGCCTAGGTCTCAATGCATGTAGGGTCATTGTGCTCCCTAACTCTAGATGCTGAAAACATTTGTTTCTCCTCCATCCAACCCTACAGGGAAACCTCTACCCAAGATAGAGCCCAGACCCTGATGATCTTTTCTAGTGAGCCACTCTTCACCTATGAAGTAACCCCCGCTCACAAACTTTAAGGGGGATCAGGGGAACTGATCAGCACAACTCCAGGGCAGCCTCAGCAAAAAGGAAGAGCTACACAGAGCTGGGGAGTTGCTGAGAAGCACAAGGCTCTGGATAGATGCCTTCAAAGCACCATGAGTATCTATGGATTATGCAGGTGAAATCTACTGCACGATCTACTGATAAAATGCTGTGGAAAATCTAGGTGGGAAGAAGGGGGAGCCATAGTCTGCCTTCAATAGCGAGTGTCCAAGGAACATGCATCTGTCCTCAAATCACTGGGTTTTTCTCTAATTTCGCTTCCTTTCTGGTTGTGATCTAATCCTAAAATCACTAAAAAGCGCTGAAAAGTTTGACAGTACAAAACACTTCCACTAAAAAGCACTAGGGAGAATATAAAATAGCATTTCATCCTGCATCAAACTTACACAAACTTAATTTCCTCCCCTCTCTCACCCCCCATGTCTTTAGGGTCCTTATAGGCAAAAAACAGTATTGCTAAAATTATACTTTACCAAACGTAAGCCATTTAAAGATTTGTTCTGAAAGGGGAAATTTCCTAGATCCAAAAGGGAGATTACATTGCACAGTGCTACTGTCCGCATTTGCCAAGGACCTGATTCAAAGTCTGCTGAAATGAAAGCAAGACTCGCATGAACTTTTCAATAGTTCATGAGTCAATGAGTCAACTGAGTCAGGCCCTCAAGACGCATCCTTGCTCCAACTTTTCTGCACGCTCACAGACCCAGAAACAAAAAGCTGAAATCTAGGCAAGCTTATTTGGTCATCGCCATTGAGAATATATTAGTCAAGAGTAATGCCAGAAAATATGTTCAAATACAGTCCGGGAAGTGAACTGGGGTGGAGGGGTGGAGGTGGGGAGTTTAGAAAAACTTTACAGCTACTGGTGCTGGTTTCTGCTCCTACATCTCTCCTGCCAAACAAAACCACTAGGGTTTTTAGGCCTCCATGCATATTCTTCACACTGTCTTCCCACAGCAGGGTCTGATGCTGGGACTATAAATCATCATTCAGAATGGGAAGGTGTGTGGGAAGACAACAGACAAAGCATATTACCTGCTAAGAAGTGCAGAGGGTAGAAACCATTTTATCAAAGGCTTGCATACAGGGCTACATATGCTGCCTTCGTTACATCAGTTTTGTACCCTCTTTAGCATTATTTATGACCCCCAAGGAACCTACCCTACTTTTCAACTTCACTTTGCAGTGCCGAATTGGCATGGGGACGAGTCATGATAACTGAGAATCACTACGCACAAGGGTAGCAAAAAGGAGATCTGACCATTTCTCCGGACGAACTTAAAATTTCCACTTCACCATGATTCTCTGCTGCTGTTTGGCTGTTTGTTACTAGATGCAGCATCAACAGGATGGTACTGTCTGGCTTATGCGATGCATCACTCAGCCACATGCCTGCTGAAGGCCTCCCAGCATGTGCATGCGCATATACTTATTTCAGCAGATGCAGCGCCAGAGGTTGGATTGCAAAGGGAGGACCTGGTCACAGGTGGAGATGGAGCTGAAGAGGGCTTCCCATGGTTTTGCTCTAGAGCTAGCCCTACAAAGAGAAACTGATGAAATACATTGGTGTCATCTGATGTCAGCTTATAGCAGTGGAAGCCAAGCTTTTTGGTAAGCATGCCACAAATTAAATCTGTACCCTCTGTAAGTGCCACTCTGATCCCCTTCCTCTGCCTAATCTGCTTCTCTGGGCTGGGAGCAGAAAGCAGTATGCTGCCCTGCTTTCTGTTTCATTCCCTGCGCTCCCTGCCTGATCTCCTACTCTGCCTTCTGCTTCCTGCTCTGTCCTCTCCTGTGCTGCCTGTCCCCTCCCTGATCTTGCACATGCTGCATGCAGAGGCTACCCCTGCCACTTGTGGTACTTGCACTGAGCGTTGCCCCCCTGCCCCGTTTTACAGAATGCTAATCTAAGCTCTTGGTCGATATGAATGTATCTCTTCAGTAATGAAAAGCAACTTGTTAAATGTCTTAGCTGATCTGCAGCTGCAGAACTGCATGCAATTCCATACACCCTGCCATAGTGGCTGATTTCAGCAAGGCTCAGAAAGTCACGCCACTGGCAGACATGGCAACAAGACAGAATTACAAGGCATGAGGGAGGGCCTAAAGCCAATGCATACCAGTGGCACAGCCAGTGTTTTCCCACTGTTGGGGAGGGCAGGGGGTAGCAGTGGTTTCGAAAAGGGGTATATCTTTGCATGTCCTCTAACATTTTGTTCCTGCTACTCATCACCTTTCCTGAGAGACAGAGAATCTACTTCCTGGAATGCAAGTGCTTTGCTTGTGAGAGGGGAAGCAGCCTGACAGCTTCTCTGAGTGATCAAACTAACAAGGTGTCACAAACTGAGCTCTCGTGGAGTGAGACTACCTCAGGTCTGTTCCTCAAAGGAAATCCCTAAGCTGTACCACAGCCGCTTACACCTGGGATTTTTCTTACCAAACTTTCTTCCCTTTCTCACAGTGCAAACACCAACTGCTTTGCACACTGAAAAAAGCTACATTCACTAGAGTTTTTAGAGTCGATTTGATCTAAGGGCGCTGCTCTGTTTAAAAATATATATACGTGTATAGAGAATTATATATAATCAGATCCCAAATCAAACCAAAAATGTCTGGAGACCAAAAGGAAGTTATTTATAAGCCCCAGGGTCTTCACTCCGATCCAGTCAAAATCCCAGGTAACTGGGTCAGGGAAACAAGAGCCTTTTTGAACTAAAAGACAGTTCAATGTTGCAGTTCATTTGTTTACTTTATGGCTGGAGAGGGTTTTAGGCCTTGACCCTATCAAGACTCAGGCATGCAAGTGAACTTCTCCCCTGCAAGTAATCCTGTTGGCTTCAGGAAGGACTACTTGGTGAAGAAAGTCAAGTCATGAATGTCACATGGCAGTATGAAAGAGGCTCCAGTGTGCACTTACTTTTGTACACATAGTCTTCTGTACATACAAAATGCAGTTTTTATTTCAGTTCTAATGGATGTTAAAAAGAAAAATAAATATATAGTTTACAAAGCTGCTACAGGAATCGTCACAATCAGTATCTCCTGGCAAAAAGTAAAAGCACCCAGAGTTAGGACTACTAGCTTTTGCCTAGGCCAAGTGATGCTTTTATCCAGCAGGCCAAATGGACAGTGCCTGATCCCTCTGCAGGTCAAATCCAACTGGTGTACCCAATATGGAGACCGGGGCAGGTGTGGTGGGCTGCCATCCAGATGCACGGAGGTGAGCAGTCTGATCCTGATCCAGACAGGTGGGAGAAGGAATCCACCCCCAGGGGTGGCATGACCTGGCCCCAACCCGGCTGGACAGAGGGAAGGGGATGGGGCCTAACCCCGCAGAAGGGGCATGGGTTGGCTCCAAACCAGTCACGCAGGGGGAGGGGGCATAGCCCAGCCCCAACCCAGCCACATGGAGGGAAGGGAGTTTGGGCTTGCCCTGATCTGGCCATGCAGGGGCGTTCATGGCCTGGCTCCAACCCGCCCCGTGGAGTTTGGGATTTTGGCAGCGGGGTGGGGTGGCAGTACTGCCATTGCTGCACTGCCACCAAATTTCCTGACTGGTGGGGAGCCCTATGGACTGGATTTCAAGGCTCTGCAGGCCACATTTGTTCTACAGGCCAGAGGTTGAGCACCTCTGGTCTAGACCAGCGTTTATCAACCTGTGGGTCATGACTCAAAAGTGGATCATAAGAATATATGAAAGGATCACAAACAAGATTTTAAAAACGGATTCTCCTTTCAAACAGAAAACCATGGGAAACTGGCTTTTCCCTTGCAGGATGGCAGAGTCCTAGCCTCCTGCCCCACACAGGGGGGGCTGGAGCCCGCAGGTTGGGAGTGAAGGGCACTGGGTCAGGACTGGCCATCAATATTTACCAATGGGTCCTGGTACAAAAAAAATGTTGAGAACCACTGATCTAGATTAATGGAAGTCTCTCCAGATTAACTTACAAAGGTGGAAAAGACCTCTACTGAAACAAATTCCCAGACTAAACCAAGTTTTTCAGGTGGCAGGCAGTCTTTGAAGCAGGACAGGCCTCTGCCAAGCACAACAGTTTCTCTCAAAGCTAAGGCAAACTTTATCATTCCACTCCGACAGCAAAATCAGTTGTCTCTCTCAACGACGGACCACTTCATTATGGTAATTCTCTGCAGAACTGAAGATTTAATTTGAGGAAAATGACTCCATGCTATCATATCCTCTTTCCCCCAACAAGAAAACATAAACATGTCTCAAAACAGCAGAGCTGAAGAATTCAGCCATTACATTTTTTTTTTAATAGAAACAGCACCTGAGTAGAGTGGGATTGTCTAACTGTGCTGAAAAGCTTCACACTCCAAAGACGGTTAGAATCCTTTCTGCAACCTATTCAAATACCCATAAGAACATACCTACCATTATGTTCGTTATCATATAAAAAATCCCAAAACTTCCTTTTCAAACTAACCATCCTTAGCATAAGCCACAAGTAAAAACAATACAACTCATTAAGCTCTCCATACATAGTATAGGAAATCAACATTTAACAGCTTATAACAACCTCCAGTAGTGGGTTTTCAAATCTCTACAAAATCTCACTATGAAAGAACAGGCCCTGAAAGGTGCTGGCTGCTTTCAATCCCTCTTAGCTATGACAGCAGTGGAGGGTATGCAGCACCAGAGGTTCAGGTCTTTATCATACAAACCCTGTGTAACCAGAGTTGAACAGCTTCATTCTTCACAGCCACAGAAGAGCAGACAAAGAAAAGTATGACTTAGTGAAGACATGCAATAACTATCCCAAGTATACAAATGGGCAAGGTAGAAATTGTTTGGGGTTTTTTGAGTATTTTTTCAGTGCACTAAGCTTATATGAACCAGAACTGCAAAGTCTTTGAGCCATATGCACAAATACAAGATTTTTTAAAACAAATGAACAAACAAATAAAAAAAGAAAGAATTGCAATTGCTGCATCTTAATTCAGAGTATTTAAAAGGAAGCTTGCCTCATATCCCAGACGAGCTGCCCTTTGCAGAAGAGTTTCCCCAGCATTCTTATTGACAATAAGCCTTCGCGCTTCAGGCGGCATGGGACGACTTGGGGTGGTCTCCTGAGGGGGGCTTGCAATCTGCAGCTGCGAGGGCTGAGAGACAGGTAATAATGAGGGAGTCTGCTGCAGGCGATCATACAGCTTCTGCTCATGTGATTTTGCTGGCGAGGAGTCACAGTCTGAAGTAGGCTCTGGTCGCTTTCTGAATTTTCTTGTTACCGTGACCTGTCAAAATAATTATTGGATTTTTTTCCCCCACTTTTAATAATACACCAATGGGAATATATTTTACCAGTTAAGAATTACGTTTCTGTTCTCATTAGAAAAATCTACTACTTCTACTAATTGTACAACTCATCAGTCTTTACAGCTACAATAGGCAGACTAAGAACAGATTCAAAGCATGCAAATAGTAAAACAGGAGGAGTTTGAATTGAAATACTATTACAGCATGCTACTGTGTTAGTTTTAAGCAGGCTGGCTCTGCTGTACAACCTGTGATGTTAGTGGACGATTAAGTCTAAATAAAGATACCTTATCTTCAGCATTTTCAATATCTGTAGTGTCATCCCCTGTCAGGGATGACCTCCTTCTCCTCTCCTGTAGTGCCAAGTGTTTTGTTTTACACTGACGTTTCCCTGATGGCTTCTCACACTCGCTGTATTTCTGCAGCAGAGATGCAGCTTGGAAATCCTCCTCCTCTTCTGTGCACAGCCCATCTGTCTTCCGGCTCTCTTTAATTTTCTGCTGTTTGGCAACCAACCTCAAGGCTGGAGCGGAGCTTGGCTGAGTCTGCCTTTTGCTGTTTGCACTGGGAGAAGACAGGCCCTTCATGTGCGGAGACACCGGGAAGAGAGGCAAGCCTACATGGGAGGAAAGGCATCACACGTTGCATGGTGTGTTGAAAGGAAAACATATGGTTATCACCGAACACAAGCTCTTGCCCTGGTTAAGAGATTCACTGATTACATTTGCAAATCATTAATATTTTAAATATTCCATATTCAAAATTGTAAATAAGCTAGCTCACAATGCACTATGTTTAAAGTAGTTGTAATTGCTCTGATAAACTTGCTCCATGACATTTTCTGTTACTACTGTGCCTAAGCTCTGCAGGGACTGAATAGTAAGTATCCTACTATACTGTGAAAATGATGCAACGCAACTTCTAGCATCAATGGGCAAAGCTGAGAGTCTCAACTGGAAATGTCCTGGCTTGGATGAATGTGAAAGACAAAATTTGTTTCCTTACCTGTAAACTGTCTTATCTGAATGGGAACTAACTTTTGCCTTTATGCTTGGAACTGCTGTTTTTTTCTGCTTTTTCCATGTTTAAGTGACAGGCCAGAGGTATGGATTTGGGAGGGGTGGAGGAAGAGCAGCAAGGAGGAATAATTAAGGTGAAGTTTCTTTCCAGGAGAGAACCAGCAGAATACCGAAAGGACTCTATGCTCAAAGATGACAATGAACAGAGAAAGCAACATGTCCCTTTTTTACTGCTTTTGAATAATTGTAAGGAATTTAAAGAAGCATTTTTCAAAGAGGCTCTGTGTGACACTCTACAAAATATTTGTGTCCCTTGTGGAGTAAATAACTTTAGATGACTCTGATCTGCCTTGTAACACTGGCTGATTTAGCCCACCTACAGATAAAAATATTTTGATGCACTGTTCCTTCTTCTAGGCTTCCCATAGCATCCAGATTCCTCCATTGCTTTGTTCTAAGCACGTACAATTTTACAGCCCTACTAGATGTAAAATGTATAGCTGCTTTTGCAGGTATGCGAAAGCTTAGAAAAAAGTAAAGGTAAAGGAAGCTGACTGAGTGGAAGTCTGAATTTCCTTTTGGAACACAGTTGGGGCTGATTTCAGAACTGCCTTCTTGGGAGGTATGATGGGGTAGAGAGTGAAAGGGAAGGAGGGAGAGAGGGAACTGACAAAGAAAGCACATAGACACACTAAAGTAAAAGCGCTGGATGGAAAGGAGAAAAAATCTGCCAGACCAACAGCAAAAAGACAGAGGATGCCAAAACATCTTTTGAAGTTGTGAGGTAACCATGACTGAGGTTCCTTTGTTCCCAAGAACCTCAAAAGTATGTCTCTCTCAAATGATACTGCTTTTAGAAAAGGACAGATGTGGATGAAACAACATGGTGGAACTGGAATGGACAGGTTACCCTGCACCCAGCACAGAAACCTGCCCTTGAAGAAATTTAACCTGGCAAGAAGTCCAGAATCTCTTTTGCAGGCAGCTTCAAGTGTTTGCCTTCCTTCCCCACTCCCTTTCTCCCACCCCCAATAAATATAGTATGTAAAAGACTTTTCAAATCTGTGAGGATGGAAGTTCCTGAGGGCAGCCATATTCCAAGAGACACATCTCAAACATGCGATTCATGGGTCAGATTTGGCTCACTTGATGCATTGGTGGCCCACATGACAAATGCGTATTGTAAAGGGGCTATACTTTTATTTAAGTTTCTAGACTTCACATTGCAAAGGTCAAATAGTCAATAAATTTCTCCTTTTTTCAGGAATTGGAATAAAGGAGGGAAGGTGGAATGGCTGCATATAAAAAACATAGCTAGAAAAGATGGCAGAAAAAGAGAGGCCGGCAGAAAGACAGCTGTTTTCCCCCCTCAGTGATGCTACGTGAAACAATAGGACACTGAACAAACAAAAGTTTAACTACTTCTCACAGGCTAAATGCTACCCTTAAATTTTATGCAAATCTCTTGTAGACATCACTGAGGAGATCCATTGTTGACCATCCTAAATTTATAATGCAGAACAGGGACTGAAGTTAAAAGTCCTTCATGAATAAGGTTTGAAGAGACTGACCATATCCAGAGCAGATGTGTGCACCAGACTGGGACAGCCAGGCATGACCAGTTCTGAAATCTTGTCTGATCTGTATGACCAGACACTTGTTCAGCCGCTCTCCTCCTACACCTAGCCTATAGCTACTGTCAGTTAGCCTGTTGGTCTTACAGTGGATATGTGCAGCTCAGAGTTATTCCAAGTGCAGAAGAATCCTTCCAACTTCCCTGTTCAGGTTTTTGTTCTTGTTTTGCCTGGATAGCATCAGCTAACAGAACCATCATGGGGTTTTTTCAAGTCATGCAAGGACTTGGCTGAGTTCCCCAATCTAAGAGATCAGCACCAATCATCATGCAAGCTGCTATGACGTCTAGCAAGGGCCGATCCTTGGAGGGACCACAGGGTGAATATCCCCATGAAAAAGGAGCTGTCTCGGACCTAGAGGGATTGTCAGGCAATTCATATCCAGAGTCTGATAGATATCTACTGCCTGATCCCTGACACCCTAAAAGGAGCAGCAGGGGACCACAATCAAAGGATCATTTGCCATAGACCACCACTGTGCCAAACAGCTGAACGCACTGATGTGCCAGGGAATTGCTTAAATAAAAACTCGTATTTTGTCAAATTTCTCCTCTGGCAATACTATGAAACTCAGGTGAATTCTTACTAGAAGCAATTCCCCTAGATTCAGCAAGTCCAGGGTCAGGTAACAAAGCTCTTCTGATCACTCTCTCTCAAAGTGTTTCAGGACCAGTGTGGTAGTATACATTGTATGAAACAGAGCCTTCATGAGCAGATCCTGCAGGATAGGGAAGACTTAATGCCCTGCCCAATTCCTGAGATGGCCATCAGAACTGTGAAGTCCCGAGCTGAGGATGACATGTTAACCTGCACGGTTCGTTCCCACTTGCAAAACACAGCTACTGCCAGTATCAGGGGAACAGAGACACACTGTAGCAGAAAGATAAGTTTGCTTGAGTTCTGGGAAGCCTAAGAAAAGCTGAGTGAGTATTCATGGACCAGAAGAACTCAGCTCTCCTGCTTTAAGTCCTGTGTAGAGGAGACCTCTCTGGCTGATATTGGAAAAGAATATCCTATTCCTGGTGAACTGAGATTAAAATAAAAAGAAAGGGGGGCAAGGATTTGAGCATAAATGTGTCAGTAGGGAGGGAAGTAATAGTTGCAGCAAAATAAATGGCAAACTCTTGAGTGTCCCTTCCTAATGAACGGCTGGGTCTGTTTTAGTTGGAGATTAGGTGCTGTTAAGAGTCTTTTCCCAAGAAAACCAAGAGTTCTACACTGCCAAAGAAAGGGTGGCTCTGGAAACAGTATTTGAACCTACAGACACACATTTCTTTGAGCCAAAGTACAAGAGAAAGGAGGCAATACCACAGGAGGCACTGCAGAGGAGAGCTACCATCTTTGGACTGTTTGGGAACAACAACAAAAACAATCCACCACAAAGAATATCTGATTCAGAGGGCTCAAGACAGGCAACCCATTCCCCTTTACCCTCCAAAAAACTGAAGAGATGTCCTCAGAAAAGGAGGTTCACCTGGGTTTTGGGGGTGAAAGGGAATGAAGGAAATATTCTTGTATAGTCTTTAATCTACAAATCCTGCAAGAACAAAAAGGAGACCTTCCACCTATTTGGTTATATGGACATGATGGGGCAGGGGAAATGTGGAATGGAGGATCTGCAACCAGAACAGCCTCATGGTTTGTGTTTGCAGGAAGCCAGACAGATAGAGAGCATGAAGCAGGTTCAGGGTCCAGTGAGGATCGTATCTGTACCTAGAACTGTCTGTGCAGAAGTACTCCCCACCCCAGGCACTACTGAGGTATCAGATCACTTGGGATTTGAGAGCTAAAGCAGGGCTGGGAGGGAAGACCTCTTAGATGAAGGGTAAATGGTGGCAACAGGAGGTCAGCAAAGCATGGAAAGAATAACAGTGCCTGAACCCCTTCCTAGAGAAGAGTGAAAACAGCTGGGAGTTGACCACTGTAAAGGTAAGGAAGATGCCATACAGTCCATATGGCCTTCCATCACTGGCTTAACTGACAAGCTGCTGGCTGGCATGGTGTAAAAAGCAGAAGAGGGTAAATGAGGGAGAAGATGTGCCATACCCTCAGAACAAATTTACAGAAACTCAGGTTGTATGGAAGCAAAAGAGATTGCCAAAGTGTATGGAGCAGAGCTCAGAAACAGGAGCAGTGGGTGAAGGGGGTAATGGGTAGAATCTGCCATTACAAAGAGGAGAAGGTACGGGACGGATGGCGAGGAATCTGTTATTAGCCAAAGTGCTCCCCCCTCTAAGAGCAAAACTGAAACGTGGAGAGAGAAGAAAAAGTGGAAAATTTCCTGAGGTGCAGAGACCAAGGAAACCCTTGCACATATATGTGTGCACAGAGAAATGCCACGGCAGAACACTGGGCCTGTCTGTTAGAAAAGCAGGCAGGTAAACTCCACGAACAAGGGGAACCCTCCTGGCTACTCCTAAGCCTTAGAAAAGGCAGAAAAGCACAGTAGTTCTAAGACAGATGGAGCAGTGGGCTCCCAGGATAGAGAACCAGATTTGTTGTTCTGCTCAGAAAGTTGTTTTTTAAACTACACCCTGAGGCACTAATAAGTTTAGCTGTACAAGTGGTAAGAACTCTTATATGGACTAACAAGCAGTCATTTTATGCTAAGTTATCAGAACACCAAAACACCTCTGCAGACACAAAACTTCAATGTTTGTATATCTATTACAGGATGGTACATTATTTAAACCACAATAAAATTAAAAAGAAAAAAAAACACAACACACAAAAACCCCACAAAAATACACACAAACACACACACCAACACGCTCCCTTGTCTGCCAGATTTCAGCTACAATGACTTTTTATACTGGAGCTGTCAGTCCTTATATATATATATATACATACACATACATACATACATATATATGGACTTCTGTAAAAACTGTTGACAATTCCTTAACATTGGTGGCAGCATGCGTCACTATAAATGCTAAGTTAGCTGGTTTCCCTAATAGTCTCTGCATACCTTGTTCATTGTCACTTGTTTTGAGGGACTCTTCAGACCAACTTCTATTGCTTTTGACCTCTGACCTTTTCTTGGTGTGCCTTTCTTCTGTGCAGTCTTTGACCTTTGCAGTGGCCTCTGGCTGAACAGCCTCAGCTAAATCTTTCCTGCTTTGCCGGCCCAACTTGCCGGACGGGGATCTCTCTGGTGACACCTGCTGCTCCCATAGTTCCCTAAGATGCTGCAGGTGACGCTGCTTTTTGGGATGGAGCCCTGTTAATTCAATGCACACCTTCAGGTTGGTCACCTCATTACAATTGGGCTCTTCTAAGTGGTTAGAGGAATTGTTTGTCATTTCCCTCTCAGGCCAGTCATCTAATGGAAAAATAACTAAAAATTAATCAAAAAGCCCCCTCAACTTAAAACAAAAGCTACATTTCACTTTTGGGGCATATAGTCTCAGCTTTACCACCACACTATGCATTGTAAAGGTTTCTTATTAAGGGTTACATGCACTATAGTAACTTGCATTGCTATGTCTACAGTGTCCCATGACTAGTGCTTTATCCTTACATACCAAGATATTATTTTTAAGTGAAATGACAGTGCTCACATTGGTAACCATCAAGTTCATAAATGGAAACACTAATTAAGTCCTAGGGATGCTCCTTTCACAAGGCATTCCTTAAGAGAAACCAAAGCAAGCTGTCTACCTTTGGAGTTCTTTCTCTTTTTTGCCTTTGATACAGCTTCATCTTGCAGTTCATCCACAAAGTTTTCACCTGGGCTGCCATCATCCTGCACTTTCTCACCAGAGTGTCTACGCTTTCTCTCCAGACGTGGACATGCATGCTGACTGATATTTTCTGGTAATGGATCTTCTGCCTTTTCATATACGGAATGTCTCTCCAAATAACATTTCTCAATTTGAGAATCTTTTTCCTCTGAAGTTTCAAGAAAATGACCTTGGTTGTTTACGTCACTATTAAAATCACCTAAAAACAAAATAAATAAATATAGTTTAACAAATGCAGAAATCTATTGTGAACTAACTTCTCCAAGAGCAGTGTCAACCTCTTATCACTTTATCATGATTGTGGTTTCTAAAACATATAGATAAAAAATTAATTTAGATTAACATTTTAAATTCACTTTGCTAGAATCAACCCTAAAACAAGTTATGCCATAAGTTAAGCACAAAATCAATATAGTGTTCAAATTTTCAGCATTCAAATTTTTAGCCAGCTTCTGAACAGACACTTCACCATACAGATATCCAAAAAACACCACAATATGCTTATGTTTTATTTACAAGAGAGAGACAGACAGACACCTTTAGGTATGAAAAGCCATTCTTTCTGAAAAGCAACCTTGATGTTTGATAAGTAGTAACTCAAGCTTCCTCTCTGCAGTGACTTTATAAAAATTAGTTTCTGCTGCTCTGATAATGTACAAGTCTTTCACTGACTTAGCATGGCAAACTGCCGAGTCTGATGACAAGAGTTCAATCCTGTTACTGCATGTCATTGGACATATGATTGGGGAACACAAACAAATACACGTTCTAGAAGTCATGCAAGTAGGAAAAATGCTCAGAATAACTGTGTAATTATAAAAAATTACATGAATTTAAGGTTGTAGG
Organism: Crocodylus porosus; assembly: GCF_001723895.1. Lineage (NCBI taxonomy): Eukaryota > Metazoa > Chordata > Crocodylia > Crocodylidae > Crocodylus > Crocodylus porosus. Next base: position 48,055,721 of record NW_017728906.1, on the reverse strand, counting down.
CAGCCTTTGCATTTAAAGTACTCTGAGAATCACTGTATGCCAAGCTACCTCTTACCTCAAGACTGTAGCTCCCCTTACCTGTGAAGTTTTCTGGCGATAGTGGCCACATAAATCTTTAGAAAATGCTAACTTGGGGAATAAAGGCCAAAGAAAAATACCTGTGTTGCCACCCCCTTGTCCCACAATGCCCCCAGTTCAAAAAGCATGCATTTCACTTTAAAAATATGCTTGAATTCAGTGAAACACAAGCCATGTTTTGAATAGGGATAATTTCCAGAACTGGAGCCTAAATGATAACAAAAAACAGTCTTGTACGACTTAAAGTATGTTGTGCACAAGCCTAACATTGTCAATCAACTTCCTTTTAAAATACATTTATAAATATAACTTATTTTCCTCATATTCCTTATCCTTCCTAACTCCACTTTTTTTGGCCTTTCCAGTACTTAGGCAATTTCCTCTTTTCATTTTGCCCTCACCTCCCAACATTTCATACCTCTTTGACTTTATCATGCATTGCCTTCTTTTCCTGCTCCATCTCTGTTATGTCTCTCCCAGCTCTCTATCTTAATTGCTCTCACAGGCACATAAATACATGTATTTTCTACATATTGTAGCAGTTCCCTCCCTTCCCCAACCCTGTCCACCCCCATATGACCCCTTCCTTACACTTACTGCTGTCCTACTTATTCCTTTACATCGGGGTGTCAAACTCATCTGGCCCTGAGCTCTGAACAAATGCAAAACCATCCCTGTGGGCCAAAACAGGCCCACAAACCTATCCCTTCCAATCTGGGACCCAGCGGGAAGAGGTCCAGCATCCTGGGCACTTGGCTGCGGCTGTGGGAACAAGCCTCAGCATCAGGCTTTTTCCTGCAGTACTGCTGGGGCTCCAGCATCCTGGTTCTTGCCCAGGTGGTTGTTATCAAGGCTACAAGCTGGCTGACTTGACCCACATGCCATATTTGACACCCCTGCTTTACACCATCCCGTCTTGAAATGTGAACCAGACCCCTCAACATCCAAGAACTAAATGAAGTGGCCCCACAATCCTTCTACAGTTTCCAAAGAAGCAGTGGCATCATGCTAAACCAACCAAGAAAGGCAGGTAGTGAGCAAAGCTGGCTCTTTAACTACTCCATGAGCTGACACCGTCTTCACTACATACTCCTGAATGTAAGCTGTCATTTTAAAAAAGCACTAGGCCTAATGGCTGCAAAGAAATTGTTCAAAATGCAAGACCAGATCTAAACCATGGCAATGATATCTGCCTAAGCCTGTAGACAGCAGGAACTACACAGCATTTTGGCATGCTATTTAAGTAGATGCTGACTCCAGAGCCTAATGTAGGCATTTACTCCTTCACTCCTGTTCAAAGCATTCAGAGGACAATCCAACAAAGAAACGACAAAAATTTTGTTACAGACTGCACATCATATTGGTATTTTGAAGGGGCAGAGCTTGGAACAGTGTCACTGCTTACTTTCCACTTGGGTAAAAGAGGATGGGGATGGGGAAACTGGTTTCCCTACAAGACTGCTATCTCTGGACTGCACTTAAGGGATTTATTCTTCATAGCCTGTAGTTCAACAGGTCTCAAATTTGGGGGAGAAGGGACCAACAGACGACTGTTAAGCCTCAACATTTCTGACAAGTCACCAGGCACCATTACCATAAAGCTTTCAACTGGGCAGGAAGTCCCCGTGGTTGCCAGATAATTTATCGTAGTCTTGAAGACCACGACACAGACCACAATTTGGGTATCACTGCTCTAGTGAATGGGTGCCTGATAAAAGTTAGGCTGCTTGAGCAGTGGGGGCCCTAACTAATGGAAGACCTGATTCCTCGTGTCCTGACCCAGAGCTTTCCAAACATCACCAAATACATCCCTCCTCAGCAATCATCTAGGTTCTTTCTACAAAATGAATCGCTTCAGAACTTCCTGCAACTGCTTAGTTTTTTCCAGGTTGCAGCAAAGCTAAACTTTTCCAATGCTTGTCAGTTCTCCTGCTTTCCCAAAGCTTTCCATTACTAGCAGTGACAACTAAATAGCCTCTGGTTAGTCGTTGCTTCACTGGAAAAAAGTCTTAAGCAGCAGCAAAGGCACTGGAGCAGCCTACAGATTCCAAAAGACAACACAGCATCATTTGACATAGTTTGCAAAGTTGCCCACACAGTCAATTAAAAAAGAAAGGAAAAAAGATAGATGCTAAAGGCACGTGCCCAAGAAAGCTTTGGCCAATTGAATCTAGGCCAATTGAATGTTCTGCCCCTGATCATAAGTGTGAGTGACCATCTGTCTGTCTGGTTGGCATTTTATCCACTCATTTTTTAAACTGTAAACTGTAACTATGTGGTGCAATTCACCTAGTATACCAGCGGTTCTCAACCATGGTGCCTTGAGAGCCTTTCAAGGCTGCCATAGGGTATAGATACCACAGTGTTATCACTGTTAGGCATGCAAATATGACTCATGAGATAGACCTAGAGATTTCAAATAGGAATCTATAGCATTAAAACCATTCTAACCTGTTGTGGGCTTTCTGAGTCTTTTGCAACAAAAGAATGGCTCTGTTATTTTTCTATAGTCAAAAAGTGAGTGAAAATTAAGAGCTGTCATTTTCCAACAGGTCCTTAAGTCTAAAATGGGGTTCCTTGAGTCTAAAAAGGTTGAAAACCACTGTAGTATACAAACACTAATATATCTCTATAAAAAGGAAAGACTTAAATAATAAAGCAGGTCCCTTGGTTTATTGTACAATCTGTCCTGACAACGACTGGCCAAAAACAGAATGCATTTGTGAACACTGGACACACGTACATTTTTTGTAAACATAGCCAGAATATTTGCCCTATAAGCAACAACAGTGTTTGTATAATCACCTCAATACAATAATCCATTTTCTTCTGCACAATTTAAAAGAAGCTAAACCAGCAGTGTTAAAGATATAAAAACTTCAAAAATGTCTGCATTAGATTTTAATTTCTGTTTTTACTGGGACCTGCACATTCTCTTTCATTAAAAAAAAAAAAAAAAAAAAACACATGATGGCTCTGTGTCTAATTCCCTTAACAGATCAGGTAAGAAAGCCCTTCACCACATTTCCAGTGCTTAAATTCTTTAGGTTTCTGACCATACCAGAAGTTATGTACTGTGTTTCACCCTGAAAGCCACTGTGTTGAGACAGTCTCCCTGTTCAGGTTCCTCTCTTGAATGAGAAAAGGCAGGCAACATCCCAATTATCTCCCAAAGACTCTTGTTAGGACCAGAAAGAGGCACTAGTGCTTGCATGGGCAGATCCAGGTTTTTGTAAATGGGAGTGCAGGATCAGTGACCAGCACTACAAGGAGGATTGAACCTCCACTCCCAGCTCCCCCACCACCACTGGAAAGGGTGACTGCACTGTGGGAACTTTTTTTCCCCTAAAGTCCCCAAATCAGGTAAGAATCTCCCCAGCCTCCACTCCCAACACCATTTTCCTTCCCCTTTGCTCAGCAGCCCCTCCTCACTCTTCCATTTCCCCCCTCTCTCACCTGCTACCACTGCCCCCAGGAGAGAAAGATTAGCAGGAGAGCTCTAGAGCCACTTCTACCCTGCTCCAGCCACAGCTGGACTCAGATGGGGACAGTGACAGCAGCAAGTGAGTGGCAGCAGGTGGGTCTTCCATCCCTGACCCTGCTGCCAGGCTGCCAGAAGAAGGGGGGTTAGTGGGGTTTGGGCAGGGTGGGAGAACCTGTTTGCTGCCACTGCTGCTGCTGTCCCTACCAGAGCCCAGCTCCCCATGCAGCTTGGCTGGAGTGCGGCAGGAGCAGCTCCCCCCAGCCCCACAGCAGCTGGGGAGGGTAGGAAGGAGAGGGGAGGGGACATGCCACTGAGCAGGAGGGAAAGAAAGAAGGGGGAATTCTTACCTGTTTAAAGGACTTAAAAAAATTCCCCAGCTCCCACAGCACCATCTCCAGATCTGCCCGAGTCCTTGTTGTGAGCATCCAGAGACAACACTGGGGGTGGCAGAAAAGAGTTACCTCCACCCCTCCTGTTATAAATGAACCAAAATGACTTTGAATTAACACCCCCCTTATTTTCTGTTTTGCAGCGGGCTCTGCAAGAAACAGGCAGACCCCGCTATGATGCCTTGTAAAAGTCAAGCATAAAAGGCATTTGCTTTAGTGTCATTATCGGTTCTTCATTTCATGTTGTTTTTCTAGAGAGAGGAGCAAATCAGCTATCAATGCCAGTTCAGAAGTCAGGGGCTAACTGCCAGCACAAGTAGTGCCACTCACGTCTGTTGTCTCTGAGATTTGTCTGCCTCTGCCATCTCGAAAGTAGCAAACCAGTCACATTCTCATTTGGGTCTCACAGAATGTTAACAGTGAGCATCCTACTGCTGGCAAGCTAAAAAAAAAGCTATCCTGTACCAAGCTACTTAGATTCAATAGATGCATGCTGCATGTAACACCTATGACACCATCATATGTTATAACAAAGAGAGAGACGAAATACTCATGCAGAAGTGTAAATATTTTGGGAAACATCCTGACTCTAGCCTGTTTGCAAACTGCTCAAAATACACTTCTCGATAATGTTACCACTGATTTCTAAAAAAATGTTACCACTGATTTCTAAAACAGAATGAATATTTGCTCCTTGGCAAAGTTCTACCAGTGCCTACAAGAATAACAAATCCCCAAGACAAACTAGAAACAGAAGTGTGAATTGTCAAGCAGCCCGTGCCTTGTCACCATGTTTAGCATGCACTTTACATCACACGATCATTAAGATAGCTAACTGTGTCAAATGCTCGTGTTTTATTTCTCCTCAGCACAACTGCAGTAGCTTCCCAGAGCACAAACTTCCACAAACTCTCTTGCTGTTTCAGTGCTACATTCTATTCTGTCCTCAAACTGCTTGGAAGCAACCTGTGCCAGACAAAGGTTTCCCTAAGCCTTAAGGTCAGACACAGAAGTCAACCTGAAATGCCAAACACTGCAAAAGCCATCTCTCCCTTTTCCTGAAACCCATTGCTAAACTCAGTCTAAACTCAGGTTTCTAATTCATGCTAATCCAACAACCCAAACTGCTTCTCACTATCCTGTAAAACTGGGAACTGTTAAAAAAAATGCACATGGACTCCCTTTTCACATAGTGTTTCTCCTGGAAGCAATGCCTCCAATGCACTGGTCCCCTTAGAAAGACAGATAAGTGATCATTTCTTCATTACTCTATCTCCCTTGCATTGCCAACACAAACATGATCAGACAATCTCTCCCAGTCAGGGTGAACAGGAAATACACAGTATAGTTTCAGCTCTCTCGCTAGCTAAAGTGGCAGCTAGAACCAGCTTTTCCTCTTCCCTTCAGCAACCTCTCCTTGCAGTCAATTATACAAGATGCCTTTTAGCCTCCTCATATTAATGACTATCTGAACACTAAAACTAGTATTCATCATCAAAATCACACCAAGAATAGTACAATTTACCCAAGCCTCTTGTTAAAGCAGACTTCTGGCTATCCCATGAGGATTTCAGGGAATATAAACAGTTTTATTTTCTTCTCTTGATCTTTTTGCCAGGAGATTTTCCAATGTTCCTTCTGCTTAAGTCCACAATATTTAAAATAATAAAGGGGTTTTTTTTTAATTCTTTTTTTTTTTTGCACTACGTGTCATAGCAAGGTAACAACAGGTCAAGCCAAAAGGACAACAGAATGTTGACTGTTTTGATCTTTCATTACTCAGCATGCACACAAGCACAAATCTGGACAATTACCATGCAGTGTGCTGAAGGATATAGACACCTTGGAAAGAAACTGCAGATCAATTTTCACATCTGAATTTTACCATCCTAGCAAATATAAGCAGTTTACTTCCAACCAGAGAATTACCATAACCTTTTCTTCACATCCTAATGTCCCAAGATCAAGTGCTTTTAGCTCAGTTTTTTTCTGAATTAAGGATTTAAACATCTGTATCTCTCTACTGTTAAATTAGATAAACTGGTAATTATGCTCGTCTATCAAGATATTAAGCTTGTAGAATTTATTTAATCTTATACACTTTAGCACGATTTCAGGAGTGCTACAAAAGCAGTGGCTATTTACCAACATACTACCATCACATGACCTACATCGATGTGTCTCTCCATGCCAATTGCTTAAATCACTTGATCTCTGAACAATCCTATGACTCATGACATATACATCCCATAATTTATCATGTTTGTGCTATGGAAATGCTGCACAGAAGCATTGCCACAGCAACATTTACAAGTCACCTTAGCAACAAAGCAGCTTCGCTGCTGTGCTCATAATGCCCAGTGATTCCTAAACAAGATGGAAGAGCATTAAGGTACTTTTACTTTACCCTTGCTAGCCAAATAGTCTGACTATCTCCATTTAATCATGTTCAAAACTTTCTGCAGAAAAGCACAAAGAGCATCAGAAACCCATAAGCCATTAGAGTAACTTCCCAGCAACTGTCTACTTTCTAAATGTTAAAGAAAAGTTTCAGCACTCTGAACACTTTATTAGATCATTTCAGGGTATTTTTGGAGGGAAAGGATTTACACATGTACCACCTGACTCAGAAGATGATAAATACCCCAGACAAGCCAGAAGCAAAACATTTGGACTGTCAGATGACTGTCTTTCCCACTCTGCCATTTCTCTTTCATTGCAACTGTAGGAAGCAAGCTTTAGGAAGTGGAGTTTGACACCGGCACTAGATCCTACTACCCTACTCTGCAGTGTGTCCCACCATGTACCTGCACACTGACCCACTGACATGAATACAGCTCTACAAAGCCTTACCCTGTGTGCCCATACTGCAGATTCAGGCCATCTGTTAGGCTTGTCTTCTTCAGATTCACATTAGCCAAGAAAAGGTTCACAGAAGGGTTCCGAATTAACAATTTACCTACAAGCTGCTCATTAATCAATTTGGCTCATAAAATTTCCTGTTTGTAACTATATTGTTGCAACTGCATCCTTGTTGCTGTAATTTCACCTAAAAGTTTATGAACACTCCATAACACAAAACAGAACATCTTTTCAACATCAAGATCTAGCACCGGAAGAGGGTATGAACTATGGCTGTTTGATGTTTTATTTGATTTTAAAGCTTTCAGCATGAGAAGTCTGAAATTGGTGAAGACAATAATGGCAGTATATAGAACTTCTCCTGTGATTACTAGCTACAGCTCTCACCAGTGATAAAAAGCAGAGAACAGTAGGCAGAGTTTATCGCCTCTACATCAGTTATTTGGGAAGGGCTGTTGTGTCAGGGCTTCCAGCAGTTCAAGGCACACCAGAGTGCCAATACCACCATACTACAGGCATTCAAAAAGTGTGAAACTCAGCTTCCTGATTTATCAGCTGCTATCCCAAGGAACAAGAAGTGAAATGTGGTGGTAGAAAGTTCTACTGAGAACTGCGTCCATAAGTGCAAGAGCAGATGCAGTAAAGCCTGCCTGCCTGGGGGAAAGAGGCGCTCCCTTAACTATAAAAGAGCCACATTTTTTAAAGTTTATAGATTTAGTAATTTTAGCAAAACCATAAAATATTCTAATAACTACTGGCTAATTAATGGACCACAAAAATGTATTGACAGAGGATCACAACACTCTGCCCACTCCCAACAACTCTTTATTAGTTCATCCAGTGGAGTCTCAAGAGCCAGAGCACTACTAAAATTATTAATTCAATATAACAACAAATTGTAGGGCATAACAATTTTTCATTTTTTGCCATTTTAAAAGACTTTGTCCCTAGCGATTTGAAGATCATCCCTCCTACGCTAAATAAGCATCTGATGAATACCCATGTCTCTCCTTCCCTTACTCTCTGGACTACTGACTGTTGCCTGAAAACACCTCTCCCTCACACACACACACACAACTCTCATTCCATGTACAGCCCACACTGGCTCCTGTCCTACTCCCCTGAACACTTAGGTGACCCACCCTTCCTACGTGAGCAGCATCTAGGTGGCAGGACCCAGCTGCTGCTGCTCTTTAAACTTTACAACACATTGAGATTTCAGCACATGTTCAGACTTTGATAGAAGGCATCATAAGCATGCCATGCACTGCCAGGTGCAGGTTGGATCGGGAGCTCAAGAAACCTGTAGCAACAGCTCCCAACACAATGGTTAACATGGTTATCACCAGACAGTAGGACACCACAGAATGAAAAGGCCTGTGCCCCACAACCCCTGGAGATCTGGGGGCTGAGTTTCCAAAAGCTAAGTTTGTATGCCATTTTTACACTTTACCACGCTGAACAAATAAACCTTCACTTGTTATTTTGCCAAGCTAATTTTTGTTCACATATGCTACTTTAGCAAAAGTAATACCACGCTAACTTGATTTCAGCAAACTGAGCAAGTACAATTAAGCATCACACACACACTGCTCAAAACAGACTAGGACAATAATTCACAGGTACTAAATTCCTCGAATGAAATTTTCCCTTGTCATACTTATAAGTCTCCAACTAGGGAGGGGCACACCGACATAGAAAGTTACACACACACTTCATGACAACCATTATTCTGCAAACACATTTTCTCTTATACTGCAACTTTCTGAGCAGAGTTTTTTTTTCTAGGATAGTAAGAAAAGGGACAAATTAACTACTTAATTTGTTGCACAGTGAAGAGCTTGGAAACTCACCCTGCCCTACCTTCAGCTTTAGACACTGATGAAAGTTTGAAGGCTTGCCACAAGCTCAAAGAGATTTTGCATAAAGACATTAAAAAATTATGATGATTTGTCAAAACAGTGCTCTGTACTTTTGTAGGACACACAGTGACGTATTCTGCCACTTCCTGGGAGGTCTTCAATCGTCAGCCCTGAAAAACCAACCAATTATACCAGTACAACCTACGTTTTCACAGCAAGGAGAACTTTTGGTGATCTGATACTTACTCATCCTGCCACAGCAGAAACTGCAGGCAATAAGACAGATACACGCTTCAAAACCTTGCAGCCACAGCTTTCCTAGATAAGCAGACTTGGTAGGTTATCCATTTGACCTCCTCTACCATCATCTGCTTGTGACTACTGCCACATATTGCCTGAAAGTTCTGTTATCAGAACTTCATTGTGGCAACAGTTTTTAAACAGAACTCAACAAGAAAACAATGGAAAGTTTCACTTTTAAAATGATGGTACAATCCAACTTAAGGTCTTTTGATTTTAACTAATAAGTAACAACTCCATCTCTCATAATAATAATAAAAAGAATTGCTCTAAGGTCAAGGACTGTTGTGACCACCACCTATTTTTCCAGAAGCTACATCACTAGCAGACATCAGTAGCAGATACAGGGTACAACTTTCAAACAGCCACTCCCAGGCCACAGAAAAATATGCACAGAGAACAGCAGATGTAAGAACTCTGTATATACAATGTGACTTTGGTTTACTGTTGTGTAAATTTGTATTAGCTACTGTTGTCACTATTAATCTATATACAACATTCTGCAGCAAATATTAAAATTATACTACTTTCCATGTGTAATGTAATTTTAGTATGAACTGCTGTGGTATACAAACACACACTTCAAAAAGCCATCTAAATTTGCTTACATCTATCATTGTCATTTTGGTCAGCAATGGCATCTTCCAGAGTGACAGACTTTGGCTTCTTTTCATTATTTCCTTTCAAGTTTTCCCAGTCTGCCTGGCTGTATCTGCAGACCTCTGAGTCTTTGGTTGCTGTTTGGCCTTCTCTCTCTTTCATCTCCAACTCTGAGAAGCGCATCATTGCACGCTAGAAAGAGAATTGATATGAAAAAAAAGTTGCACAATAAAAGCTGCTTCATTTACCTTACCTTATATGAAAGTATTTCCAAAGAAAAAAAAATCTGCTCAAAACCATGGTTTGAGATAGAGATCTAATATAAAACTTTAATATGCCTGGGGCTGTATAACAGTATAAAAACTTCTAGCATCTATATGCAAATAACCACACAATTCTTTCATATATATATATATATATATATATATGTATGTGTGTGTGTATATATATATATATAGTGTATAAACAAAAACATTCCATTTTGGAGGCATAAGAGACAAAACAAAAATGAAAAGACAAAAACTGCACAATGAATAAAGACGACTATGGCCCACAAACTTCCCTTTGTGTATTTGGAAATGAAATTTAACTCAAAGGTTTATGTAAGATTCTAGTAATAAAAATTTGAAGAACTGACCTCACAGTAAGCAGCAGGTAGACATAAAATACTGTCCTCTTGTAATCCTTCCATCTATGTAATTAAAATGGGCACTCAATGGATCATTTAGATAATTTCATCCATTTTTATAAGCATAAACCAATTCTTTTCTTAACAATGCAAAGCAATTTGGCTTAACTCATCTGTTCATTAAAAGTAAAATACTTAAGGACATTCCTATACAGTAATTGTCATTGCTCACAACATCAGATCAATACCACTTCTATTCCTTTACCACATACTTGTTTGGTGAAAAAGTTGTACAAAACCCACCAACACATGGCTGCTACTCTTCTCCATCAAATGCCTTGCATGGCTTACTAATCAGAACTTCTGGATACACGTTGCTATCTTATAGTACAGGCCAACTGAGAAACTATAGTAACTGCTAGTTCAACATATCATGCATTCCTCAACTCCCCTCCATAGCATAAGTATTAAATATTCTGCCATTAATAGCACTTTATCAGATCTCACTTAAAATATTTCTAACATACTAGTGAATATATACATCATTCATATCTATTATTACTTATATATATTGGCTTCATATGGTTTAACCAAAATCATTATTGTTACCATTTCTGGCAAGCATATACCTCCAAAACAAAAAAAACAAAAAAAAGAAAGAAAGAAAACCAAACTCTACACACCTTACTCCCCCAGCTTCGTAGTACGTATCAAATTTAACACTTAACTGTGTACTCTATAAACAGAAAAATAAAAACGGCTTCCAGAGTCAAAAATCACTGAGACTCACCTGCAGCGCCCGCTGTTCTCGGCTGAGTTGACTAGAATCAGCATACAGTTCGGTCGTAACACACTTGAATCGATCACCTACATAACCAGCAGAGTTTGCGATTCTTTTTGCCAATTTAGATGGCTTGGGTTTCAAGATTTTGCCATCAGTAGATTCTACATCATCAGTTCCATCTTTGGTATATGTCTGATTAACTTCAATATTCGCCTGCGTATTCCCCATGCCAAATTGTTTTGCATCATCCTGCACTTTGCCAAAAGACATAGGTGGGCCCTCATTCCCCTGGGTAGTCTCCAAGAAAGCAGAGGGAGGCTGAACTGTTAATCTCTCTTTATTTTGGCTTACCAACATATCCTCTTTCCTTAAATCAAACAGTGGTGAACTATGGGCCTGTTTAATATTATAGGTTTCATGGAGATCATTATTCCTTCCAAACTCCTCTCGCATTACAAGAAAATCTCTGTGCTGTGTCGCTTGGTCTACCTTGTGCTTTGTGGGGTCATTAACCTGATTACTGCTTTCAGTAGCAAAGCCAGATTTTGTTAAATTTGTTTCACTTTTAGCATCCTGCTCCTCTCGCAGAAGATCTGAAAAGAGGTGTTTGTCACTTTTGGCAGCATTTTTATTATGACTTGAACTTTGGTGCGACTTCATGTTCTTATCATTAGGTACTTCAAAATGGATCTTGGTGCTGGGCTCCAAGACCTCTGGCAATCGGTTTCTTATAGCCGCGTCCTCATAGCGGAGCCTTTCATGTGATCTAGACCTCCTTTCTGATTTCTCATCCTTATTTATGTCCAGAGCTGAATGCTGTAGCAACATAGGATGTACCATCCCCATCCCCAGTGCATCCTGATAGGTCATAAACTCCCCCCTACCAGTTGGCAGGCTGTATGGAATGCCGGGTTTTGGTGCCAGATGTCCAGGAAAGAGACTGCCATTAGGTAATAAAACAGGATGAGGATACACAGGTCCCTTCCCATGTACAGATAATGGGCTGATAGCGATGCCCTCTGGTACAGTATATGGGAGATAACTTCTCGGATAGGGCAGCGGTGGAGATCGGAATGCCTCATTCGGTGGTAAAAATATGGAACTCGCTGTAAGGGCAGTCTCATTTGCTTTGAAACTGGTTTCTTGGCCATTGGATTTAGCTGCTTTATTGCTATGCTTTGCAGATGTTGCTATAGGCTGCCCTATATGCTGTATGACAGATGCAGTACTTTCTATAGAGCTCCTATTTGATTTGGCACAGTCCACATTAGCATTTGGAGCTGGTGAAGCAGATGCCGGCCGACCTCCACTGACAACAGACCCTGAAATGTTATTGACTACAGCTTCTGTGCCTCCCATCCTTGGGCAAGAGGAGCTGCGCTGCTGTGGGATCACCCAGTCCAATGCTTTGTTTTTCAGCTGCACATTTTTACCTCCCGTATCTTCATTGGGACCTGGACCAGGAACAATCCAGGAGGAGGGTGCAGTGCTAATGATTTCAGGCCTGTAGATAGGACAGCTATTCCCAGAAGGTGAAATAGTTTCTTTCTGAACATCACTTCCAGGTAAAACTAACCCACATCCAGCCCTGCTGTGAACTAACACCGTCGGTGCCATTTTTTTAACGTGATCAGATTTGGTTGTCTCTGCATCAACAACTTTCGATGACAAGTCCAATGGTTTGTCGATGACATCTTTGGTAGTAGTCTGTTTTTCTAGGAGCGGAGGTGACCTGCTGTCCTTTCTGTCATGACCTGTTTTCCTTATGTGTGGCGCAGCTGGCTGGGAAATTTCACCAGTGTCATTTGTTTTGGGAAGTTTTCCATTGGGCAGTCTTGAGGGAGGAAATTCATTACTTACATTCATGTATGGCTTTGGGAGCGTCACTGAAGAAGACGAAGAAGAAGAAGGAGATGTTGTAATTCTGGGAAAGTGTTTGTGAAATTCCGAGTAGGCATCCCCGACTTGCGTTACCAGAGGAACTCTGGAGGACTGTCTCGGTGAATGAGACAACAAGAGACCGGGAGGATCTGTTGACATATTGCTAGCTGCCGACTTTGCTGACGGAACTCTGGGCTGTTTGCTGCTCTGAATATGTGGATAGGCGTGCGAGTCAACAGGATTTCCAGGACTGACTCCCATCTTCCAAGACAAGCTTTTATCCGGACAGTGTACAAGAGGGGGAATTGCTGGAGATGCTGAAGTGACCGAGAGCCTCAAGGGTGAAGCTAATGACGATGGAATGTGGGGGGTAACGTAGTGAGAAGGCGGCAGGTATAAAAAGCGTTCACCATTCGTACATACAGGTGAGTAAGTCAGATGCTGTGGTAAGCTGTAAGTGGACTGCTGAGGTAGCAATGCCTTGTACATGTTCAACGAATACTTATTTGGCGAGTCAAGAAAAGGATAAATAGCGGGTGTTGCACCCTCCATATAAGGATTTACCCAGGGTAGCCGTAGGTAACTAGCACCATTGACATTAAGAGGACTTTGTTTGTCAGTTGAAGTTCTGTCCAAGCCTAGAGTTTCCCCTGTTGGAACAGAATTTTTTTGTATTCCAGGTGGCGTTTTGTATATAGCACTGAAGCCATTTGGGGCTTTTCCGGGGACAGCTGCATTTTCAACTGCTTCAGAGGGATTAGATTTGAATTGCATCTCTGGATTTCTTTCAGGAGTAAATCCAAGACCAGCTATAGAACTTGTAGCATCCCGTGCTTTTTCTGAGCCAAGTCCACATAAGCTAGAATAGACAATACTACCAGGGACTCTAAGTCCTTCCCGCATAAGTCCAGACCTGTCCATGCTCAGGGCTGCAAGACTGTCAATGCGATGTGCTGTGGTTGCATCCACCTTTATAGAATAAGAAATAGGTTAGTTTTGGAGTTTGCCCAAAACAGCATTATTACTCAAGCAATGGATACATTTTCAAAAAGAGAAATGATCTTGACGCAAACACATTACTGGCTGTTATAATATATGTAGGCTAATTAAACTACAGAACATGGGACAGGAAATAAGGTGAGTACAATACTTCCCATTAGGCTTGGAGGACCCGAGTAGCTGTGCACTGGTATAGTTTAGTAAAACAGAGTTTTAAAATTAATAACTTGATAAATGTGTTGTTCCTTTTACACTTGGAAACTAACTAGGGTCAAGTTTGTCTTTAAATAATTATCTCCTGAAATTTCTGCTGCTCAGCAAACTCCTTCTACAAGACAGATGACAGCAGCTCTATTATCCCAAAGTGCAATCCCTTTTAGGGTTACAAGCCTTCTCAACTATCCAGCAGGCATCACTACAGTACTTGTGGATATTTTTGCAAGTCTGCCTACATGGGAAAATCCCAGGTATGTGGCTACACATATTCCATACGCAAGCTTCAACATATCTTTTTTAACATTCAAAGTTTGTTGACTAAATAGTACTGAAACTTTTTTGCCTTTCACTCCTCAGCTCTTCAACAGACAGATAGCTGAAGTTTTGATTTATTTAGCAACTACATTAAATGAATCCTGCCAGAATAGCTAATATACCACATCACATATTCATAACGGCTCAGAAGAAAGAACGCTGGGGGTGCAGCAGGATGCATGTCATACGATGGGGGAGGGGGAAAAGAAGGATGAATAAGATACGAAATATGGCTAAGTATGTTTAGGCCACCCTCACTCCCTCAAAAAAAATTATCATCATCATTGTTTTCCATCATCTCTGAACAAAAGCAGCTTGTCTCTTAACTGCAGTCCCAACTACATGTAAGGTATTGTAACAGTTTATTTAAATGGAATATGTTATGATACTTTCAAATATATATATATTTGGGGATGAAACTATTAATTACTTACCACACTGTGATTCAGGTGATTTTCTTCTCTCAATTCCAGTCTGCTTTTCGGAGCCTCGCCATCATTTACTGGAATTTTCCTATTAAAAAAAAATGTACCTTACTATTTAAAATAACTTGTAAAGATATTTTAACATAAAATTATATGGCTTCCACATTTCAATTTCCCCATTAGTGATCCTATATGATATTATCTTTATCCTATAGAAAATGCACAAAATGATGGTCTCAAAGAAAAAGAAAAAGCAAGCAGAGTATGAAAACAGATACAGGGCAAAAAGGTTTTGACATTATAAATGCATTTTAGCACATTTCAAAGCAGTTTTGCCCAAAGCAAGAAAAATGATTTTTTTTAATGATTTTTTTAAAAACTTCAGTCTCCATAGTGACAACGAGTCCACATTTTACTGTATCATATTCATGCCCTATCTACAAATGCTAGAGAGGAGAAAATTAAAGCACACACACTAATATCATACAAACGTCAGCTGTTCCATGCTAAAGAGGGAACCGCACATCTGCGCCATACCAGTGTTGCAGCACTGGGACTTGTTATCACAGAAAGCACCGATAAAGAATATACTTTAGTGCCAACTTTCAAATCCCAGGGATAAAATCGCTGACATGCAGCAGAAGGAAAGTTTCATCATTACCCAAAAGAGCCAGTTTCAATCATGGCATTTAAAGGGACACCATCAAATTAAAAAAATAAATAAGTGAATAAAACCACTCTCAATTTTTGCTTGAGATCTTAGATGTTGCTTGCAACAACCGCAAGATCAATACAGGGGGAGGAAATGTTTTATTCTTTCCTCAGTTTCTTTTACGCCTGACAAATGGTTTCAGTTTCCCTGTATACAGACAACAATTTTTACTTGCCTCTCACAGGGCTGCCACACAACAGTGGGGAAAGTTTAAGAAAAATAAAGAAATAAACAGCAAAAGTCCCTAAAAGCATAAGAATGGGTGGCCAAACTAAGAGGCTTCTGTTAAACTTCTGCAGGCAGTTTCCCTGTCTTAAAAGAAACTGGTTTTCCTGTGGAAGGGACACATCAAGTGCCTGTATGTGTCCACTTGAAAATTATTTGTTAGGAAGCATAACTACATTTCTTGAATGATTGGCATCAGGCAAGAAAATGTAGGCTGGCTATAAGGAATCCAAGCGGTTGCTAAAAGGCCACTGCTCCTATTGTACTGGGTGAACTACTCCTCTTTAAAGGCACAGAGCTCCCACCCTCAGGCACCAGCTCGCCCCCGTTCAGTCAGAAGAAGGTGCACTTGGATTAATTCTTCTTCATAAATATGAAATAATAAATTAAGTGTAAAAGTGCGTTTAAAGGCTGCTTTGGGAAGTAATCTTTTCTAAAGGGCGTCACTGCTTCACTGAACCAGGCTGCCTGTGAAACAGTAAATCACTACCCGGTCTACTGCTGTCACGCACATCTCTTTTTTTTTTCCGTGTCTTTCCCCTAATGCTAGCCGGATCTGGAAGCGACAAGGCAGCCGCTGTCTACTCAGACATCAGGAAAGCGAATGAAGTCTGAAACCTTGCCTTGCCCAGTGATGGTGTGGGCTTCACTTGCCCAGGAGCTTAAATATTTACCTGTCTTCATTAATTCCACACATGCGGACCCTCTCATTGCTCATCCAGCTATGAACGTTGCCATACAGGGGGGTTGCAGAAAGCATGACGTCTCCTTAAGATCGCCTCTCTTTTCTCTGGACGGTTTTAGCTTCTGTTTTGAGAAAAGGAAAAAAAAAAGGAGAAAAGGAGAAGGAGAGGAGGAGGAAGAAGAAGTTGAGAAGATTTGTCTGGGAGGAAGTGCAAACATCACAGCGGAGCAGGCAGCCTCCCTCCGGGTCATTAATAATGGATGCCGGATTGGTGCGGGGAGCAAGCTGCCTGCCTGAAACGCGGAAGGAGAGGCCGCACTGCAATAAAGGAGCAAATTGAGGGCGTTTATAGGTCAGGGGAGATGGAGCTGCTCCCCAGCACACATCCACACCATTAAGCATCCTTCCAAGCTTGCCACCAAAAGTTTCTCCCGTGCACTGGATTGGGACTGGAAACCACTGGCCTGGCGCAGACTCTCCCCAGCCCCAGCCCTGCCCTCAAAGGGCAGAAGAGCCTCTGCTCATGGGGGGGAAGGAGGGTGGCTCTCCTACCTGCAAAGAACGAACACGAACACACACACACACACACACACACAGAGCTGAGCTGCACGGGAGCAGAAAGCGCTTGGCAGGAACAGCACTGAGCTACGCTGAGAAAGCTTTCGCAGGAGGACTTAAAAGCTGCAGAAAGCATCTGAATAATAATAAGAAAGAAAAAAAACCAACCCGAGCCCTCCCTTCCAGCGCCTGCACACGACTGACTGGGGTTTAAAAATAGTAAGCGGGCTGGCGAGCTCCCCACCCCTTGATTTGCTCAAGCACCAAAGCCGGGTGGCTTTTTATTTTTTTTGCATTGGAGGAGCTGCTGCTGCTGCTTGCTGCCTGCCACTGCGAAGGCTTGCAGTAATTCAATGACGCGGCTCACTCCAGGGAAAGAAATCATTAGCGGGCTCGCTGGAGAAGTATTAGCAGTCCGAGAGGATCGGCGCTGCGTGCGGCGGCACAGGCAGGGGAAAGGTAACCGGATTTGCGCGCCTGCCGCCGGGAGGGGGATGCCTCCCTCGCCTCCTCTCGCTGCCCTCCGCCGCCCGGCTCCCCCCGCAGCCGCCTGAGCGGAGCAGCAGCACGAGCTGCGTTTTATTAACAGGATTATCGCGGCGCATGATTTATTCCAGGGCAAGGTTTTTTTTTAATTGCTCTTTGGAGGCGGCTCGTTTCTCTCCGCTGCGCTCCAAGGCTGGGGGCAGACGAGCCTGCTCTACCGATCCCTCCCTGCCCCACAAACACAGCCCTGGCCTGAGAAGGCACGATACTCTGTATTTTTTTATTTATTTGCTGGCGGGGGGAGGTTGTACACGTGCACAAGCTGGCCGGCCCCGGGCCTCCCCTTGCCCGAAGCAGCCTCGCTTCCCGAGCCAACTCGCTGCCTTTGTTCCGCCGTACACACGTTTGCGGCCATCGCGCAGCCCACGCGCGGCAGGAGAGCCCCGTGCTCCCTCCCCACCCCCACCCCCACG
>NW_017728906.1:48030420-48036909 GCF_001723895.1 Crocodylus porosus | reverse complement strand
CACCCCTACCACCAGACTTACCTGCCAGACACTGCTCTCCAAGCTGCCAGGCTGTGTTCCTGGCCACGTGCAAGCTGTGGCTGCGCTCATGCACAATGCACACACGAAGCTTAGAAGCCTGCCCTGGTCAGCCCCGGTCGGCGTTGTGCCCCTCCTGCACTGACCCACACGCGGTGCGCACACAGGCACACACACACGAAGCACAGAAGCCCGCCCTGGGCCGGCAGCCCGGGGCCAGGCTGTCCCCTCCTCCCTTCCCCGCGCGCCGCCACCACCGATCTCCCGTTTATGTAACGTGCAGGGCCTGCCGGGGGCCAGGGTGAGAAGGGAGGGCGGGGGAGCGAGAAGCACGCACGCACCCCGTGCACGCCTCTGCGGCTCCGGGGGAGACCTGCACGCTGGCAGGCTTTCTATCATGATGATGAGCATTATTGTTACTCTCACTCCGCGAGGTGATAGCGCGCGGAGCCGCCGCAGCCCCGGGCTCTGGCAGGCTCGGGCGCTGCGCTGCGCTGCGCTGGCCAGGCGGCTGCGGCCAGCACGGGCTGGGAAGCCTGTTCCCCTCGGGGCCCGGGATCACCGGATCCCGCCCCGGGAGCCGGCTGCCGCGGGAGGGGCAGGCAGCAGAGCGCAGCCCGGCGCTTCCCCCCGGAGGTGCCCGGCCGCCAGAGCCGCTCGGCGCTATATTTAGCGGGCTCCCCCGGGGCGCGCACTAACCTGGCTCCTCGGCGCGGCTGCAGCCTGGCTCCGCCGCCCCCGCCCGTGCAGGCACAGGCACACGCCGCGCCGCGAGCAGCTCGGGCATTTGAGGAGGACGGGAAACGTGCGGGTCTCCCTCGCAACGTCAACAGACTTTTGGCAGCCATTGGCGGCAGCAAAGTTTTGTTAGCACGCTCCTGGCGTGGAAACGAGAGGGGGGAGGAAAAAACCCCAAACCCGGTGCCGGGGGCCAGTGGAAGACGCGGCTCGGCTCTCGGGGAAGGCGGGGGGGGGGGCGTCCCCTCAAGTCACTGCTGCGGGGACGTCTTTATTAGCAGCAAGTGGGAAAGGTGAGAGGCGGAGAGGCAGCGGGGCTGGGGCAGGCGGCTGCAGCGAGCCGGAGAGGAGAGGAGAGGAGGCAGCGGCGCACGAGTTCCCTTTTGGCGCCTTTACTCTTTCCACCTCCCGCTCCCGCTGGCAGCTCGCCAGTTTCCACTGCATCAGCCCGGCCGGCCTCCGCGCGGGGCGGGCGGGGGCACAGCTCCGCGGGCGCAGCCTGCGAGCCGCACACGCGAAACTCTGCGGCCTTGGGAAGAGCACGACGCTGCCAGACATGCCTCTCCCCTCGCTGGTTCCAGGCGACTGCCAGGATCATTTCGAGACTTGTGAAAATCCCGGCGAGGGAAACGAAAAGCAATCGGGGACTCGGCGCAATCTACTTCGATTAGACCTCAAGCCCTTCATCTGGAGTTTGATTTAAGGGGCCGCACTTGTACAGTATTTATAAGCTTCAATACAGGCAGCTGCTTACCAACGGGTTGCTCTCGCGTCTCCCGTGTATTTATGAGACAGAGAAACAATGACCTGCGCCTCCGTCAGACAGGGAGGAAAAGGGGGGGGGGGTTAGAGACACCACATTACTGCTCCGTTGCAACTACCTCGTGCAAAAGCTTCGGCAGCAGCGGGCTGATACCAGACAAGAGCAGGGGCTGGCGGGGCTTTGTGTTGTTATTCTGTTTCCCTTCCACAAATATCCGCCCGGCATCACACCCATCTGACACACTTTGCGAGCCCCGGGGAGGAAGCTGCAGACTAAGTAGCCGCCGCATGGATCCGCGGATTAGAAAAGCAGCCTGACCTTTACCCGGGACGTGTGGCATTTCGTTTCCCCAGCAAGCCGAGCACCGTGCGCCGGCGAGGTCTCGAAACCGATTCAAAATACAGAATGAGTCATGCACGGCGCTGGTGCGGCTCGGCTTGAGCAACACACACACGCGAGGCGGGGAGGGAGGGGGGGCCGGAGTCTATTTTAAGGCTCTCAAACAGGCTCTTTCCTCCGCGTGTTGACTCGTCTTTCCTCCCGAGGCTCCCACACGGTCACGTGCAGCGCAGCTATCAGGACTTTCTACCGTGTCAACACAACGCGGCGGAGCCATTTGAGGGCAGCCGGAGCCTGTGCGCCGTATCAGCTCCATCAAAGGGCTCCTCCCCACAGACGGCCCAGCCCGACAAACAGACACTGCTCCGGGGAGGCGGGGAGCGGAACTGGGCTGGCAGAAATGACTGCTGCTGCTCGTCCCAGCCGGGCGGGCGGCTGCGGCTTTCCCACTGCCCAAGCCCGGCTTCTCGGCACGGGCCGCGGGGAAGTCCTCCTGGCCGCGGGCAGGCGGAGGGGGGCTTCCCAGCCTCCCTCGTACCAGGGAGGGAGGGAAAGGGGCAGGCTTCCTTCATTCCCTCCGGCTCCAAAAGGACCTTCCCAGCGCCCCTACTGAGAGTAGGGAAAGGGGAGCCATCATTTATTTCCCTCCTTCCCCAAGAGGAGCTTCCCATCGCCCTAGTGGGAAGGAGGGAAAGGGGGAAGCATCACTCCCTGCCGCCCCCAAAAGGAGTTGAGAGTAGGGAGGGGGGGGCATCACTCGCTCGTGCCCCAAAAGAGCCTTCCCATCGCCCCTAACGGAAGGGGAAGAGGGGGGCATCCTTTCCTTCCTACCCCAAGAGGAGCTTCCTATCACCCCTAATGAGAGTAGGGAAAGAGGGAGGCATCACTCCCTCCTGCCCCTCCTCTCTCTCCGCACGCCGGAGTTTCCTCCCCCGGGCCGGGCACCACGGGTGCCCTGCGGCTGCCACGCGCTGGAGCCTGCAGAGAGCAGCGCCGCCACCTCCCTGGGCCCGATGAGCGCACGGCTCTCGGCGCCAGGAGCAAGCGAGAAGAAAGTTTTGCAAGGAAGCACCAACGCGGGGGAGACTTAAAATGGCTGGCGAGCTCGCACACAACCCGGGCGGCGACATGCCCCACCCGGCCCCGCCTGCGGGGAGCCTCCCACCCCCGCCGCCCGCGCCAGGCAGAGCCCGCGCCGGCAGGGCAAGGCCGCTCGCTGCGCGCCGTCGAGCTCAGCTGCCAGGCTCCGAAGGTTACTCAGCGGCGTTTGGAGCCGGTACTCATGACACTGAGGTGGCAGGGTCGAGCCCCGCTGGCGCTAGCACAGCCCTGGAGGCCCCTTCCAGCCTCGGGAGACTTGCAGGGCCGCGGGCACGGCTTACGGCAGGGGCGGGAGAGCATCTTGCAGGGGGCTAAGGGCGCTTGGCACCCGGGGCGAAGTGCCCGAGGCGAGGCGGAGGGAGGAGGCCCATTGCATCCGGCGGGTCCCCGCCGGCCGGGTCCTGCTGCTCTGCACCGAGCCCGCCCGCGCCATTTTAGAGACACACGAGAGGAGCGAGGTTTCCGCCGCCGCTGCCAGAGACAACAGGCAGCCGCCGGGCCCGGGAGCAGCGGCGGGGCTGGCAGCAATGTGCCTTTCAGGTAATGCAGCTGCCGCTGGCTCCGCCGAGCGCAGGCCTGGGCTGCCCCCTCCCCTCTCCCCACCCCTTCGCCCTGCGGGGACGGCGCAGCCCGGCCGGCGTCCGCATTGTTGCATTGATTTGCTGGGGCTCCGGCTCTTCAGCAAACACACGCACCACCCTCCCCCGCCGCCGCCTCTCGCCTGCCGCCCGCCCGCGCCCATTGTTCGGCCCGGGGCTGCCTCCCGGCCCGCGCCGCCCTGCCCCGCTCGCAAACTTCCGGGGGGGCGCCGCAGCCCCCCGCACACGCAGCCTGGCAGCTCCCGCAGCCGGCCCCGGGTGGAAAGGCCGGCAGCCCGCCCCTGCCTGCCTGCCTCCCTCCGCCGGAGTGATGAATGGGTCGGACGCCCTTGGCTCCCCCCTCTCCCCGCCGCCCACGCCGAGTCCCCGCGGCAGCGTGCGGTGGGGGCGGCCCCTCCTCCCCCGGATCCACAGGGGACAGGAGGAGATATTGATCACGGCCGAGTTGATTTTGCATAATTGTGGCTGACAGTGCCTGTGGTTCCCTCATTTGCGGAGCAACAGCTTTGAGGGGCTGATGGATTAGGAGCAGCTCCCCCTCCCCCGACGCGCGCACACACACGCACCAGCACCGAGAGGAGCCAGCATGAAGGCGATTCTCTCGGGAGACGAAAGCGGCTCCTCATTATGCAGCAAATGGCCGGCGCGCCGGCAGCGAAATATTAAACTTGGTCCTCTGCCTATCGCTTCCCCGAGCTCCCGGCCCCCGCCCGCTCCCAAGGACTCCGTCTAGGCAGCACAGTTTGGGAGGGGGGGGGACGACTCGCGACTGCACTGCTCTAGGCAAGAGGTGGCGAGCCTGAAATGCACCGATCGTGCAAGGGAAGTTGGAGCTGCCGAAACCCAACTCGGTTTCTTGCCAGGCAAGACGTGACCATACCCCCCCCGGAGGATGTAGGTAGGGCTTGCACTGCTAGCGCTCCCTTCCCCCACCTCGCCGGGAAAGCCTTTCCGCAAAGCGCTGCCTATTCCCAACCCGGGAGGAAAGCAGCAGCGCGCTCTCCGCCGCACATCCCTCCGGGGCGCCCCGAGCCCGCACCAGAGAGAAGGTGTGCGCCCCAAAACGCACCCCGCTATAACGTGTGCACACGCACGCACTACGCCTCTCTCACCAGCGTTTGCCACTCATCTCCCGTTCAGCCTCCAGCACAGGCAGCCAGAGCCCATGTCTGCTACAAGCCTCCGAAAACTCGTGCTGGAAAAGCCAAGCCAAGCTTCCTGCCAAGTTGCGCCGGGGCGCGGTGCCCCCCTGGCTCCGAGGCTGCCCGGGGGAGGGGGCCCGCACTCTTGCCCTGCCCTGCCTTGCCCCGCGAGCTGGGCTTCCCCCGCTCAGTGCTCAACCCCGGAACAAAGCGGGGAAGCAACTGCGCTGCAGATGGGCGGCTATGCATTTTTGCTGCTGCTTAGAGCTTTAATTACTCGTTCTTGATCCGTGGGACTAGACACGACACCGCCAAGGTTAAAATGCCCTGAACAGCTCTGAGCAGATGTGAGCGAGTTGGCAGACGCGCAAATGAGGTCTGCCTCTAAGCACGATAACAAGTGACTAATACATTGCATATCGCTGAAAGAAAATTATTTTGCTCTCATTTGCATTCGCTTTTTTAAAAAGCCGGCGACAGTTCCCCCCTCGCAAGCGGCGGCGTAAGCCTGGAAACGCTGCGCCGTGACTTTAAAGGGGCTGCTTGAAAAGGGCTGCGGGAGGAAGGCACTGCCGGGGCTCGGCCGATGCAGCCTTGTTTGTCTTTCCGCCTCTGCTCCAAGGCGAAACGAGTTTCGCAAGCGGCGCTCTCCCAGGGACGCCGGCTGTCACCTCCCGCGAGCACGGGGCAAGGGCGCCCGGCAAACCCGGGGGCCCCGCCGGCCCCGACTCCAGCTCCGAGTCCAGGCGGTCAGCCCTAAGCCAAACACGTACTCCTGGGGCTAAGTATCCCCCGCACCCCTTCCCCGAGTGCCCCCACCTCCTATCCCAGGATCCCCCCAACCTCGTACCCGAGTACCCCCCAAGCTTACTACCTGTGTCCCCCCCCAGCCTACCTGAGTATCCCCCCACCTCCGACTGTCTCCCAACCTCCAACCCGAGTATCCCTCCCAGCCTGCTATCCGTGTCCCCGGCCTCCTACCCGAGCGCCCCCACCTCTTGTACCTCCCACCTCCTACCCGAGTTTTCCCTCCTATCCTAGTATCCTCCCAGCCTTCTACCCAAGTATCTTCCCCACCTACCTGAACATCTTCCCCACCTCCTACCCGAGTATCCCTCCAGCCTCCTACACGTGTCCCTCAACCTCCTATGCAACTTACTGCCCAACCTATCCTAGTATCCTCACAACCTATCCGAGTATCTCTCTCACCTGCTACCCGAGACCCCCTCCCCCACCTCCTCCCCAGCTGAAGGCAAAGAGGAACCAACCCGAGCTTCTAGGTTGGGCCCAGCAGCCTACCAATGCAGGCCCCGCGCAGCGCTGAGGACCCGGCTGGTGCCGAGCTGTGCCCGGGTGGCACTGGGGGCAAGCCTCGGGAGGGCTCTGCAACACCTTGCTCGCTCCGGGCACGCAGCCCCCGGCCGCTGCCCGCTGGGCCAGCAGCTCCGCGGCCGCAGCACGTGCTGGGAGCAAACAATGCCTGTCCCCGCGACACCAGCCGGGGCCAGCGGAGCCTGCAGCCTGGCCCCGCGCCCGGGCGCGCTGCGGCCTTCCCACTGCGCCCCCGGGCTGCCCTCCCCGCCCTCGCAGCCAGGCCCGGCCCGGCGCCTCCCCTACCTCGGGTGCCCGGTCGCCCTGGGCCACAAAGGTGCCTGGCCCGAATCGCCCCTCGGACCCGCCTCAACCCCCCGTGCGCGCTCCGGGGCCCGGCTTTTGTGCGAGGGCCGAGGCGGCGCGGGCTACTCGCGCTCCAACAGCTGTCACATTATTTGCACTAGCTGTAAACAGC
>NW_017728906.1:48023671-48030320 GCF_001723895.1 Crocodylus porosus | reverse complement strand
CACACACATAGTTAAATCCAGACTAACAATCCACAGTTCGAGATCAAACCAACAACAGCAGCATTGTGCCGGCCTGCCCGCCCCGGCCGCAGCCACTGCAGCTGGCTGCCTCCGCACAAGGAGGGCCCGGCCCGGCTTCCTCCCGCTCCTCACTGCCTGCCCGGCCCGCCACAGCCCTCTTCTCTTGCAAGCCGGAGCCTGGCTCCCGACTGGCGCGCGTGCCAAACCCCGCGGTAAAGTTTGCCCAAACTTCAGGCCTGACTCGGATCTGGCCTCAGGAAAGCCCCGCCGGCGGAGCCCGCCCCGCGCCCTCGCCCGCCCCGCGGGCATTGTGGCGCTTGGAGTCGCTCGCTCTGCGGCAGGAGATTGCTGCCTGCCGGCGGCGGGGGCGGGGGTGCGTTTCCTCTCTGCACAAGCCGCCTGCTTCCGTACCCGGCATTGCCGCCACGACCTGCACCCCGGGCGCTGGCTGCGGGCTCGGCGGTTCCAGGCGCCGCGCCCGGGCGTGCAGCGAGCCGGCCTGCACCACGCACTAGTCCAGCTGGTTTTGCTCAAGCCCGTGACCCCCTCCGGCTTCAGGAGCGAGCGGGCCGAGAGCATTCGCCTCTCTCGCAATCGACCCCGCGGGCCCTCGGCCCCGACACAACCAGGCGGGTTTGCACAACTACGCTGGGCTGGTTGCAGCCGCGCACACATACCACAGACAGACCACACATGCACACGCACACCCCGTGCACACACAGGACATGCACACACCTGCACCAGATGCGTGCACACACAGGACATGCACACACATGCACCAGATGCACACACGCACGCACCACATGCACACAGACGCATATGCACATGCCGCACAAGCACGCACACTCATACACACCACACGCACACACGCCACATATGCACACGCATGCACACGGGCTCGGAGTCCCTGGCGGAGGCAGCCAACACCCACCTCGGACCAGAGCAGTGCTTCCCTGTGTGCCTGAGCCCATGTAGTTAAAACAACCCGGCCTCTCCGCGAATCCCACCCAAGCCCTGCGAGTGTCTCCAAACTGAGTTTTAAGTCATGCGTGTGCAATTTATCTCCTTCCCTGCCCGAAAAACGGGGGGGGGAACCCCCCCGCCGGTTCTAATGCAAATCAGCCTGTGCTTGTGAAATAGCCTGTATAATAATTAAGCGGCAAATCAGCGTGGCAGTAAGTTCGCCCGCTCCTTTGTCGCTTGCACTCGGCAGCGCTAGTGCCTCCCGTGTGCACTGGCTCGGCGGGCGGGAGCCGAGCACGCCGCTCTCCCAGCCCGTGGCAGGCCCCCTGCCCTCCCTGCGTCTGCAGCGGGAGAAGCGCAGCGCTGCACAAGGATGTTTCTTTCCCAGTCAGCGGCTTTGCCCCAAGAGCCCATCTATTCTAGCAGGAGCCCGCCCGAGGTGTGCACAGCCGCCCTGGGACCTGCAGCAAGCGACAACTAAAGGGTCGCTGTTGTTGTTGTTTTTAAAGAGCCTTTCCCTCCCGGCCCAGCTCTGGCTGAAGGTTAACGTTTCACAAGGCAGGCACAGTGTCTGGCACCGCCGTGTAATGTCTGCGCTCCACTTCCGATCCTGATTCTCTCGTCAAGGATCCCAGGGGGTGCCTTGCAGGTTGGGGACATGGACTGCTCATCGCCTGTGCGGAGCTAAAAATCTGCTGGCCTGGTAAAACCCATCGCTAACAAAACAATGTCAGCAAAGGCTGCAACACATTCTTGTGAGAGACCAGCGATTCGTGCCTACTGAAGCTCTTTCAGCACAAAGGCTTTTAGAGGAAGAAGAGAGAGAGGAGGGAGGGAGGGAGGGAGGGAGGGAGGGCTCTCGTGTTTCAGGGCTGCTGTCCCCTGGGAACCAAGAACCAAGTGTAGCTTCAATCAAATGCTGACTTCTCCTCCGGGAGCTCAGTAGGAAACCTGATCTCACTAGCTTATGCCTGCCTCCATGCATGCAGGCTTGGTTTTCTTTCATAGCAGCAATTTGTATAAAGAGGGGAGCCAATACAGTTTATTGAACATGCGATCTCATAGTAACGGGCCCACGGTTCCTTCCACAGCTGCAGTAAGACAACCCTGAGGCGCCTGCTCAGCACAGAGCCCCCAGCCCACTAAGGTGTCCCTGGCCAGGTGTGCATGTCCCCCATGCCACCCCCTCCAGGCATCTGCTCACCCCAGCCAGCACTGTAGCAGCAGCTACTTTTTAAGCAGCTCCCTGCAATGTCAAGTCTCAGGTCTCATGGACACTCCGCTGCTGACCATTATGCATGACCTCTGTGGAAAAGAACAGGCACACTTGAGGTCGGGCTAGGGGTGTGAAGTTCACTGCCAAAGCCCCAGGCCTATGTGGTGAGGCCACACACCTGGGGCCAACTGCAGGTGCCAAGCAGCTTTGGGCCCTTATGTTACCCAGAGGCTACAGGGATGGGAGCAAAAGGAGAGGCCCCAAGACAGGCCCTGTCACACCTGGCAGCCTAGGCAGAGCTGTTCTTGTTCCCCTGCTAACAGAAACGGGGACGTGTACCCCTCCACTTGCCTGGGCCAACCAGGCCTCTGCAGGTGACTGGAACTGCTCCTGCCTACACACCTGGGGCTTGCTGCCAAGGTAGTCACACTTGGCCTCTGGAGTTTGCCTGGGCCTGTCACCCCTACCCCACAAAGCCTTTTATTCCAGGGTCCTACAGCTCTCCAGACCCATGTCCCACCCCAAGTACCTGTGAAGTACTGAAATTAACACATTGTCCCAGAGAAAAACAAGACTAATGCCTGGTAATGGCTATTCAAGCTGCCTGTCTGGATGGGAGTCAAAACCCAGTCGCTCAGGCCCACATAAAATCATTCCTCTGTTTTTAGCCTAGAGAGGCTGAGTGACTCATCCTGTGACCTAGGTCTGCTCACTCTTACAGGCAGCCCAGGGCCCAGGGGCTGGTACCTGAGCTGGGGGAAGGGGGTTCCTGCAGGGAGGCCTAGGCTGCACTTTGCCGACTCTTCCCTCAGGCCCAAATACACACATCACACCCCATCATAAGCCCACTGCAAAGATCTAGAGCTGGACTCTGTAGTCAGGCCATGCACCGAGGTCCTGCTTTTACGGCACAGGTGCTCCAGCACAAGGGATAGATCCGACACCTGGGCCATGCCATGTTAGTAGTGCAATGGTCCCTGCCCTGCCAGGACATGCTTTGTGCCAGGCCAAAGGAACAGGAGGAGCACAGACCAGCATGCATACTGCTAACCTGGCCCCTAGGGAGGAGGCACAACTGCAGATGGGGTGGAAGGATTTGATTACTCTTCTCTTTCCTTACAAACCCAAACACACCCCTCCTCTCACTGGACCCAGGCAGTCCTCAGAGTGCAGCCCTGAGCTGCATTCAGGAGTGCCCTTGCCCCACAGATGGCACTGAACATGTGTCTGTGGGCACCACTGCCTGCGACAAGACTTCAAACCTGAGCCTCTAGGCCTGGCCAGGCCCCAACAGAAATGCACTGGGAAGATACCAAAAAAATCTCCACCGGCGGCTTTGAGTGAGATTTGAGCTCTGGCAGCACCCCAGCCACCGCACAGAGGCAAACCCCCACTGTTCCGCATTAAGTACCTGCCAAGAGTCCCAGTACACAAAGCCTTAGCTGGGATGATCCAGCTGGGGCTGGTCCTGCTGGGGGCAGAGGTTGGTCCCTTCCAGTCCCCTCCTTTGCTATGATCCTAACACCTGGCCTGGGAACAATCCGGACTTATTCGAGTGAATCTCCCCAGAAGCCTGAGTGGCCCCGCATTAAACCTGCTCTGCTTTCACAGCCTGAGCTACTCCGCGCCCCACCGCTGCCCGAGAGCCCCCCGCGAGCCGCGCTAAAAATACCTGGAGGCGCAGGGGCGGTGTGGCCCCGGGCCGGGTCCCGGCGGCTGGTGGCCCGGGCGGCAGACACGTCCGCGGGCCTCCCTGGCTGCGCGCTGCACGCACGGGGCCCTTCCTGCAACCCGCTTCCCGCGGAGCCGGCCTTTCTGCGCTGTCGGCTCTAATTGCCTGAGCCAAATCCAGCTTTGTTTTCCCCAGCCGCAGCCAAGATTGTCTTTGGCTGGGAAAGAGGAGGCTCCGCGCGGGCGGCAGGGCCCGGGGAAGCCAGGCTGGGCCGCTGAAGCTCCGGGAGTTTGAGCAGGGCTCCCGGCACTTCGCACCTGGACAAGAAATCCCGTCCCAGCGCTTCCGGCCTTTCATTTTAGCAGGGCTCCTTTTTTTTTTTTCTTCTTTTTTTTGCATACAAATCAATACAGCAATTACCATCTAAAAGCTCGCCCGGCCCCAGGTCAATGCAAATTGATCATTGTCCGCCTTCTACAACACAACACCGGGAGTCTGTGGCGCATAATGAGATTATACTGGGAACTGGCGTGCAGATCGGCCCGGAGCTGCCCCCCGGGGCCCGGCGCCCGGCACCAGGGCCCGGGGCAGAGACGCGCGGCGGCCCCGGACAGTCCCCGCCGCCTTTCGCTGCAGCCTGATGTGGCTGCCCCGGCAGGGAGGGCGGGAGGCGCTGCACATGCCAGAGAAGCCCTGGTGAAACATTCATTAGCTGCTTGCTGGAGAGCCCGCCCGAGCTGCTGGCAAGAGGTGCGGGCCGTGCCAGGCGAGCGGGGCGGAGGGAAAGGTCGCTTCGGAGCAGCGCTGGCGATCCGCCTGCTCGGGGAGAGGCTTCAGCAGCCAGCGCTGCCCGCGGACAAGGGAACTCCCCCTGTCTGCAGGCGAGGCCTCCGCTTCCTCCCCGGCGTGCACACACACGGCGAGCGCCTGCCCAGGGAGCCGCGGGGGAGGAGGGGGGAGCTCGCCTGCCTCTCGCCAAAGGCTCGGCTGGGCCGGCGCGATCGCTACCTGCTCGGGCTGCGCGGGCACGGGGAAGCCGCCTCCGGCTGCTCGGGACTGGAGGGCACAAGCCCCAGGGGGCAAGGGGGGAGCGCATGGCCAGGCCCGGCAGCAAAGGGCCCGCGGGGCCTGGTGTGCACCGGCCCGAGTCAGCCGCACTTGCAGCGCCGGGGACCCCGGCCCGCGCCAGCTCCGCAGGGGCAGGGACATCCCCGGGCCTGCAGCAGCCCCGCAGCTGCAGCGCCCGCCACGCACCGCACCGCACAGCCGGGCTGCGCGGGAGGGCGCCGGGGAAAGCCCAGCGGGCAGGTCGCGCCAGAGGCCGGGCGGGGGCACGGGTGCCTGCTGGCGGAGGGCGCTGCTGCCCCCCTCCGCCCCCGCCCTAGGCGAGCACTGCTCCGAAGTGACGTGTAAACAGCCGCGGCGCGGGCCGGACTCCCCGGGAAGGCAGCCAGGCCGGCGGGAGCGCCCGGAGCCAAGGCGCAGACAAAGAGGAATGAGGATGGGCCGCGCTGCAGGCAGAGCCGACACAAGCCAGCTTTTATCTGCTGCTCGGCAGCCGGGTCTCCTCCTGCCGCCCGGCCCGCACCGCAAGTCCAGCGCAGCACACCTGCCCCGCACCGCGGCTCCCTCCACCTCCCCGCGCCCCGGGGGGCCCGGGCCCCGCGCCTGCAGAGGGCACGGCGGGGGGCACACGATCAAAGGCAGCTAGCTCCAGCGGAAACTCGCCTTCCTCTAGGCGGGGAAGGCAGCCGGGCCGGGGAAGCCCGGGGAGGGGGCAGCTCTCGGAGTTTGCAAAGAGGAAAGTTCGGGCCGGCCGCCCCCAGCGCGGCCCCGCACCGGGCTGCCCTGGCCCCGCACCGCGCAGCCTTCGAGGCTCGGTGCCCAGCTGTCTAGACCCGTCCAGCAGCGTCGGGCGGGCGATGCCCGGGGAAGCCCCTTCCCCCCACAAGCCGCCCACCGCAGCTCACCTCGGAAATGGCCGGGGACGCCAACCCTTGCCCCGCTGCTGCCAGCAGCCCGCCTGCCCCTTTCCGCCGGGCCCCCGCACTGCTGCGGCGCAGCCCGGATCCCGCTGGAAGCAGCCGGGCCTCCCACGCCCCGGGGCGGGGCGGGGCGGGAGCAGGGAGGGGTCGGAACTGCTTTCCCCATTCACCTGCGAACTTCATCCCCCGGCCGCGGCGCGGCTGCAGCCCCCTGCCAGCGGAGCCCGACCCCCGCGGCGCGGAGCTGTGCCCGGGACTGGGGGGGGCCCCCGGGTAACACGGCGCTGGGGCGGCGCCAGCCTGGAAACAAGTCAAGCCGCGGGTGGCAGCAGCAGTCGGGGCCGCGCGGCTCCTCGGCGGGGCTTCCCGCTGCCTCGCGGGCAGCCCGGCCACGGGAAAGTCCCCCCTCCCGCTCCGGGACGCAGCTGCGGCTGCAGGCGCTGCGCGGACTCAGCCATGCGGCCCGGGCCCCCGGCTCCGCGGGCTGCCAAACCGCCCCCGCACAGCACGGCCCCGGCGTTTGCAGGCGGGAGAAACTTCCGCGTCAGCCCGCGCCCGCACCGCCCAGACCCTTGCTCGGCGGCGGCCGCAGCCACTGCCCCTCGGAGGGAGCCCGGCGCCGGCAGCCCCGGCCCGGGCGCCGAGTCCCGGCTTTTCTCGGCGGCTGCACTGACCTTACCCCCGCCGGCAGGACAGCGGCGGCGGCAGCGGGGCGTGCGGTGGCCAGCGGGGCCGGGGCTGCGCTGGGCCCCGGAAGAGAGGGGAGGGGAAGCCCCGTCTGGGCGGAGGAGA
>NW_017728906.1:48017928-48023410 GCF_001723895.1 Crocodylus porosus | reverse complement strand
GGCCTCTTTGTTCCCGGCTTCCCACACACGTTGGCCATTGTCACTGCCGCGCGGCGGCCGCCGTCTGCCCGCCGGGCCCGACGGGGTCCCCGCTGCCCGCGGCGCTGCCCGGGGACGTGACCCGCCGTCTGCAGCCCCGGCCCGGAGCCTCCTGGGCACGTCCCCGTGGCGTGCGCAGCGCCGCGGAGGCGGCGAGCCCGGCTCCCGCCTGGGGTTGCTGGTTCTGCCGCCCTTTATCGGCCTCAGCTATTGACTTTAGCAGCGTGGCTCTGGGCTCGGGTCGTGCCCGCTGCCAGCCGCGCCCGTCGCGGCGTGTCCACGCAGCCGGGGCGCCGGCATCTTATGCCAGCGGTGGCAGCTGCCAAGGAGTGCGCGGAGCCCTGCCCCCACATACACGCAGGGGCAAAGCCTCCTGGCTCCCGGGGGAGCGGGCGGGCAAGGCTCAGAGGGAGAGCCTGCAGCCCGCCCCCTCCCGCGGGGTTGTGCGTGCTGTGCCCGAGCCCTGCCCTGCCCTGCCCTCGGGGCCGGGTTGCTCCGGCTCTTCTGCTGGCACGGCTCTCTCGTGCTGTGGGCATGCGGTCCCGGGCCTCCTTCCCGCGCCAGGCTCCGCGCTGCGGCTTCAGACTCGAGCCCTGCCCGCTCCCTTCCCCCGCTCGGGGCTTTCCTTTCTCGTCGGGGCGCGGAGGTCTAGCCAGGCTCCCTCCTCCCGGCCTTTCCTCTGTCCCCGCCAGCCGCCCCCGGCCTGCCCTGTGCTCGGGCTGGACCGCTTTACAAGACAAGAGTGGCCCCTTTGCAAAGCAGAAGTGAAAGACCTGCCGCCCGAAAGCCGAGACTCGAGACACGCTTCCTTGCCTGGAAGCCTCTAAAAAACAGCTGATGCAAATGACAAACTGCTTTTTCTTTTTTTCTTTAAGAAGCAGGAGGTCGAGTGGCCTCCAGGAAAAGCGTCTGGCCGAGGCGGGGGCACGGGAGCTGCCCGCGGGTCGGGGAAGCCGAGCTGGGTGCCAGCTTCCCTCGCTGGTGCAGGGGAGCGGGGAAGGGGCAGGCCGAGCACGGTTTGTTTTTTTTCCATCTCCCGCAGGCGGCAGAAGGACACCTGGCCTTTGGCGTTGTAAAGCGATTTTTTATAAAGACGTTTTAGGGCTAGACATTAAAAGTTATTAGACTGCGCACACGTGAGACCCAGACACGCAGCTGGAGGAAAGGCCTCTGGTCCCCGGCCCCCCGCCCCCTGCCTCGGGGGGTGAGAACGGGGCCCTGCCCAGGAGCAGTGGAGCTGCCGGTGCCTCTCGTAGTGGCCGAGGTGTCTGGAGCGGGTCAAGCCCAGCCCAGCCCCGCGATCCGCCACTCCGGGCTGAGATCCCCCCCACTCCCCTCGGAGTTTTGTGTTTTTTTTTGGTTTGTTGGTTTTTTTTTACAAAGAAGCCCCCTCCTGCGGCTCCGCGAGCTGCTCGGCTCAGTGCCCCGCGGCGCCTGCACCTTCATCGCTCCGCGTTGATTTGCAAGCTCTCTGCAACTTTCCGTTTTCGTGAGTGCGGCTTCCTGCGGGAACAGACCGGCGCTTGTTGTGCTGCGGGGCCTTTTGCTCGGCCAGGGAGGAGGGGAGGCCTGCCTCGCTCCCGGCCCGGTGCCTGCCCCGCGGCCCCGGACTCTCGCAGGCCGCGCTGCCTCATTGCGGCCCCGCGGGGAGCTGACCCGCAGGTCAGGCCGCTGCACACAGCGCCGGGGAGCGGGGCTCAGGCGAGGCCGTGCACACGCGGAGGAGCTGCTGGCGGAGAGCCCGGCACAGCGCGCCTCGGTGCTCCCCTTCGCCCTCCCCCGGGCCGGCCGTGCCAGCACCCCCTCTCCCCCAGCATCGCCCAGAAACTCCGGCCCCGAGACACAGCTCCGAGGCCGGGAGGGCAAGGGGGGTCCAGTCTGCGCCCCACCTGCACCCTGATGTAAGCTCACAGCCCGCCTCCCCGCGAGCCTGGCCCGGCCTCTCCTCGCTCCACAGCACCGGCAATCCCCCCCCCCCTCCCCCGCCCATGGCAGGGCTGCTCCTAATGGAAGCGTGCAAATCTAAATAACAAAACAAGTCGAGCTGCAGTTGGCGTTAGACAGGGGCTGCAGCGCTCGCAGCCCTGACACGGTGCCAGCATATTGTTACCGCGCGGCGCGGACTCCCTCTGAAAGCCAGGGAAGGGGGCGGCTGGCGCCTCCGAGGAGCACAACCCGCATCGGACGTGGCAGGGCTGCCAGGCACGGCCGCTGCGTGCTGGAGACATCCCCCCCCAACACACACACACACACACACGCACACAGCCCTCCCCAAAGCCGCGGGCACGGGTGGCACCTGCGAGCCCGGCACAAAGCGCAGGCAGCGGCAGGTTCCCCGCGCCTCCCGCTGCCCGGGCAGGGCCCCGGCTATGGGAATCGCCCCGGCCTGAGCGACAGGGAGGGTGGCGGAGTGTGTCCGTGCCCCGAGGGGGGCGAGGGGGCTTAGAGCCAGGCGAGCCCCCCCCCCCCGGCTTGGATTTTCAGTAGTGAGGAAACAACAGCGGCCACGAAGGTGAAGAGACGGGACCAGCCTGGTCCTCCGGCTTCCTGGCTTTGTTCCCCTGCAGCACGGGAAACCCGAGCAAGAAGGAGCCTCGGAGCTGCCGGGGCTGGGAAACGCGCCAGTCCCGGGCCGGGCACACGTGCCCTGGCTCCTCCCGGGCCTGGGCAGGGCAGGGAGCGTCTGGGCTCGTGAAATCAGTGACCTGAGGATGTGGTGGGTGCTGGTGCTGGGAAAAGCGGCCTGGCCTCCCCTCCCCTCCCCACGCAACCCCCTGCCTCGGCCTGATGCAGCCCCCCACCCCTCTCAAATCCCGCAAGCAGCCCCCGTCACTTCTCCAAGTGGGAGACTCCGGCCACTGCGGGGGGCGGGCCGGCGGTGGCTGGGGGGCGCCCCGGGGGGGCAGCGCTCCGACAGGCACCGGAGGCCGGCGCGGACACGTCCTGAAAGGGCTCAGTGTCTGCCAGCCCGTCCGGTCCTGCTCGCGGAGACATGCAGCTGCGAGGCGCAGGCCGGCCGGGGAGGGGGAATAAAAATAGACTGGGGTCTGGTGGCGTCCCAGCCCCGTGCCGGCTCGGCTCGGCTCGGCTCGGCGGGGAGCGGGGAAGGCCTGGAGCGAGCAGCGCGACCTCGGCAGCAACAACAACAACAAACGAGGCCGACGGAGGAGCAAGCCGAGCCTGGCACGCTCGACATCGCTCGCTGGGAGAGATCCGCGTCTCGCTGCAGCCCGCCCGCGCCTGCAGCGCCTTGTCACAGCCGAGCGCCGGGCCCTGCGAGAGGGGATTTTCTCCCGCAAAGCCCCGGCCGGAGCCTTCAAGCGCGTCCCAGGCGGCTCGGCAATGCACAATGCGCAGCGCCTCGTCGATCCCAGCCATTAGCGGCCTGCCCGTGACACAGACAAACGACTCCAAGGAGACAAAACACCCTCCCAGCTCCAGACTTCAACTACAGCGCAGCAGGGGGAGAGTGTGTGTGTGTGTGTGTACACGGAGACACTCGCTCTTGTGTTCATCATTGGATTCAGGCCGTGAATCACCTCCACCCCCCTCCCCCTTGTGTTGTGTTTTTGTTTTAAAGAAGGTGGGGAGAATACGCGAGGAGATAATCCTCTCCCCGAGCAGCAGGCGGAATTGTGCATAGGGCGGCGGGCACGGCAGCGAGTTGCTCCCGGCCCTCCTGGAGCGGGAAGGGCGGGCGGGTGGTGGGTGAGAGCCAGCGCGGAGCACGGCTCACTGAACCAGGCCTCTGTCACAAGCAGGCAGCGCTGCTGCTGCCTCGTCCTCTCCGCCTGCCTGGCCTTGAGGGCTCGGGCTTTCATGACAGAGGAAAGCCCAGCAGCACGAGCCGCCGCCGCGGTTTTTCTAACCTGGTTGCATGCATATGACATGGCAACGGTGCAATATGAAAGCACGATGGGAAAGAAGAGGGGGAGGGGAGAGCGCAGTGTCTGAGTGATTACCTACCCGCGTGCGCACACACTCACACACACACACACACACACACACACACACACACAGAGGCGTATTTGAAGAGAAAAGCCCCCACTGTTTTAAAACAGCCAGGTCTTTTTTGGTGCAAGGCCGAGAGATTCTTGAGTTCTAAACTTAACACTTCGCCCTGCTTTTAGCCGCGGACGCGGACGCGGGGGGGGGGCTGGGCAGACAGATAAACACCCTTTTGTCGCCTTGCAAGTGGGAAAAATAAGATAACAGTGCCCTGAGCAGAGAAGCCTGGAGGGGGAAAAAATGCCTGCTTGTAGCCCTCCTACACCCTCCCCGCGTGATTTTGTTGGGTCACCTCTTATCCCCAGAAAATGAAGAAAAGTAAAATAGCGTAAACGTTCATTTGGAAAACAGCTTTAAAAAAAAAAGCGGAAAATACAAGCGTTTTTCACTTAGAAATGCCACCGCAAACGCGAGTCCCTCTCACAGCTCGAGCCACGGCACAAGTTCCTTCAGGAAAGGTTTCTCTGCTAAACGTGTCTATGGGAAGCCGGAATTATGCAGGTAATTAGACTACATAAAGCTACGAATCATTAAGATTTACTGCACATCCGAGGCCGGGCTCCCAGGCACTACGCTGAAATATTAGCCAGGCGCTCTGCTTCCAGCGGCGGGGGAGCGGCGGGGATGCACGATCCCGCCGGCTGCGGCGCAAGGGGACAGGGAGCCGTGCCCCGCAGGGTCCTCTCCCCGCCGGCCTGTGCGCACTGTGAGGGCAAAGGAAAAGCCCCCCGCCCCCGGCTTCCCCAGCCCTCTTGTCAAGGAAAACACCCTTGTGGTTTTTGTCTGACAAGGGGGCTGAAGATCGGGAGAGGCTTTAAAAGAAAGTGGGGGGAATATGCGATGATAAGGCAAAGCCTCCCTCGGCCTTCTCAGTCCCCTCGTCAAGCAAAAGCCACAAGGGTTTTTTGCTTGACAAGACGGCCGGGGGAGGCTTTTCCTTTGCTTTCACAGCCCGCACGTGCAGCCGAGTTAGAGACGTTTACCCCGTGGGCCTGGAAAGCTGGGGCCGGAGCTGGGCAGGAGGTGGGTCCGAGAGCCCCCACCTTCTCGGACGGAGTAAGCCCTGCGCGCGTGCACCCCTCCAAGCAGCAGGGGATACGACCCGGCAGGACAGAGCCCAGTCACGCGCGGCAAGAACAGCCTGCCTGCCCCGCTCTTGGGAGCGGATCCCACACGCAGGCCCGGGCAACCCCTTCCCCGCCCCCGCATCGGGGCCTCAGCGCAGGCAGAGCATTCCCGCTCCAAGGTGGCAGCTCCTCTCCCTCCGGCAGGGCTCTGCTGCCCCCCCAGCCGCAATGCCCCGCCGCCCCCCGGCCAGGCACACGTCCGCAGCGCCGAGCTCAGCCCGCTCTCCTACT
Source organism: Crocodylus porosus (assembly GCF_001723895.1). Classification (NCBI taxonomy): domain Eukaryota; kingdom Metazoa; phylum Chordata; order Crocodylia; family Crocodylidae; genus Crocodylus; species Crocodylus porosus. The sequence continues at coordinate 48,018,005 of NW_017728906.1, read as the reverse complement.
GCCTCCCCCGGGCTGCGGGGTTCCCCAGCCGGGCACAGCCCCGCGCCCGCCCTTCTCAGAAACCTGCCGCAGTTACT
>NW_017728906.1:48016756-48017828 GCF_001723895.1 Crocodylus porosus | reverse complement strand
TTGGGGTCGGCGGGGGGTGGGGAGGCTGCATCCCCGCCGCTTCCCGCGCGCGAAGGCTGGGGACGCGTTTTCTCTTCACAGTCACATCAGCAGCTAACGAAGCTCGGCGGCTGCAACCCACACGACTCGGGCTCTCTGCATTTATCCTTCAATAAAAGCCGATTCCTTTATTAGAAACAGGAGACGTGTCTCCTACCGCCCCTCGCCAATGCGAGCGGGCACGGCGCTGCCGACACCTCCCCCACCTCGCACCCGGCCCCCTCACACGGAGGGGCAACCAGCCACCCTCCCGAACCCACCCAGGGGGCGAGCAGCCCCCACCTCCCCCCTCTCCCTCACAGACAGCCATCGGGGACAGCCAACCCTCCCCGCCGTCACATGCCCCCCGGGGCAAATCACCCCTCACCTTATATACCCCCCGTCAGGAACCATCAACCCCCTCCTCAAAGCCCCCTACCGGGGACAGTTAAGCCCCCCTTTAATCCGCCACCAGTGCACCCAGTGCGCCCCCACCCCAGCAGGGGCGAACCCCCCCGGAAGCCCCTAAAGCCGGGGAGCCGAGGGCCCCCCTCAAACACAGCCCCACACCCAGCCGGCAGCTCCAATCGCCCCCCAGCAGCCCCTTCCGCAGCGGGGACAGCCGTCAGCCCCCCAAGCGACGCCCGGAGGACCTCGCCCCCATCACGCAGCGTGCAGTGCAAGCCGCTTCCTTTATTCGAAGCAGGGACGTGCGTCTCCATGGGGAGCTACCTGCGACCCCCCCCCAACAAAAAAGCGAGATCCCCTTAGCAGCCAGCCCCCCGCGAACCCCCCCTTCTCTCTCATCCCCCGTCAGCAGGCGCAGCCAGCCCCCCCTTCCCTGCGCGCAGCCAACCATCCGGCACATCCCCCTCGGCAGCGCAGCCCCCCGCCCCTTGCTCCGGCTTTAAATCCCCCACCCAGCCCCAGGCATCAGCAGGTCTGCGAGGCGGCGGCGGCAGCAGCGCTGGCGCTGGCTGGTGCGACTCGGCGCGAGAGCTGCTGCCAGGCGGAGCGCGGCTTCCCCGGGAGAGCCACCGCCAGCCGCGCGGGG
>NW_017728906.1:48005605-48013834 GCF_001723895.1 Crocodylus porosus | reverse complement strand
GGGGGCTGGATCTGAGCCCAGGCAGCGGCTTTCGGGGCCTCTCGCCAGCTCCAACCCCCGCCCCCCCTCCGGTCTCCTGCCTCCCGGCCCGCGCAGCTGGCGGCAGCGCAGCCAGGCGGGTTTATTTTTAAGACGTCTGGTGGCAGGAGGACAGCTCTTTTTATAGCCGCGTCCCCGGCCCCGGAGCAAGGAGGTGCCCCCCCGCCGCTGTCCGCGGGCTCTCCCGCAGCAGGTTCTGCCGCCCCGCCCGAGAGCAGGGGCCGCCCCTGAGGCCCGGCCAGGCCGCTGCCGCCCTCCCCTCGCCCCGGATCGTGCCCCCCCCCGAGCCTCCCACTCATTCACCGCGCTCCCGCAGGGACTTCCCGCTGTCGGGACAGGCTGCGGCTCCGGGCCGCCGAGCCCGGGCCAGGCCAGCGAGGCAGCAGCCCTTCTGCGCCCTCCCTCCCTTGCCCCCGCGCGCCGAGACACCCCGTGAATCCACGGCCCGGGCAGCGGGTCTCGGGGCCTCTTCCTCCCGTGCACGAAGGAGGCGCCTGAACAAGTCACCCGAGGCGCCGCCACTCGCCGGCGGATCTGCCTGGCTCGCTCCGACCCACCGGCTCCCTCCGCTTGGGGAACTGGCAGGACCAGGCCTCCCCCCCTCGTCCAGTCCCGGTTGCAGGGGAGTGGGGGGAGGCTTCCAATAACGGAGTTCAGCCTCGGAGATCCTTTAAACTCGGGCTTTTGTTGCACCAATTACCAGCTCTTGTTCCGTTTCTGATGGCTAAGATTAACAAGGCGCTGAATGGAGCTTATATTTAGCGTCTCCGTAGGACAGTGGCTATGATTTACAAGGCTCCTGAGAGTCGTAGAAGGGTTTCTTCATATAAGGGACGAGAAACCCGTGCTGTGCCTTGAAACCCCCCCCCCCAAACAATTTGCTGGAGGCCTTTTTATGAAACCTCGAGGAGGTTAATGACTTGCATAATTTCAAGCCTGTCCCTGTGCCTCTCTAAATACCCTTACCATTTCCCTGGCCATTCAGTCAGACAAGCTGCAGGCTCTTTCAGCTAAATGGGTGTCCCGTTAGAGAATGGCTTTCCACCTTTAAGAGTGGAGAACAAATGGTGCTTGTGCCCTTTCCTGCTTCTTTATGATCCATTTAAAAAAAAAAAAAAAAGGCCTGTCAGGCTTTTGTGGGGAGAAGGTGCTGTGGGGACAAGCAGTTTACTTCCAGGATGCTGTCTACTTGGGGGGTTTTGTTGTTTTTTTTTTTTAATTAAGATTTCATGTCTTGCTTCACGTAAAGGACTGAGGCAGTGAGATTCACTTAGTGAAGTTCCACATGAGACAAAGCTGAGCAACTGAAAGCAGTCGTTTTAGTCAGACAGTTTTGAAACTGTCTTCCTTGTTAGCAACTACTGAACTCCAGCCCCTAATGAGCACATAAAAGAGAAGATTTTTGCCAGTGGCCCCCCTGCCTCTTTACTTGGAAGATAGGATAACTGACAGTGCTCATCTCTGAGACCTCCAACAATATCAGGGATGTCAAGATTTGAAATATCTGACCTAGGGGCTGGCAGGCCAGGATGGCTCATGATCAGCTAGCCGGATCTCCCTCAAAATATGGGCCATGGAATTTCACCGAGTGAAACTAATACATTTTGGCCCAGCTCTTCCCTCTCTCAGTTGGTCCAGTGCCCTCGCTGTTAAACATTCACACTTTAAATCTAGTCTAAATTCATATGGCTTCAGCTTCCAACTATGGGGTTGCATTATGCTTTTGTCTGCTAGATTAAAGAGACCTCTACTCGCAGAAATCTCCCCATGGAGGTCCTTAAAGACCTTGATCAAATCGGCTCATATCGTTCTCCTGGATAAACTAAACAGATTGAGCTCCTTGAGTCTCTGGCCATAAGATAGATTTTCCAGATGCTGAATCTCTTTTTGGAGCTCTCTTCCAAACCCGTGCTGATTTGTCTCTATGCTTTTTAACACCCAAAGCTGGACAGAGTATTCCAGCAATTGCCTTGTTGACACTTTAAACAGAAGTCATACCATTTTTCTGCTTCTACTCCATCTTTCCTGGCTTATATACCCAAGGATGGTAGCAGGTTTCTTAGCCACCATATTACAGTGGGGACTTGTGTTCATTAGTTATTCATCTTGACTCTGTTTCAGTAACTGCTTTCCAAAATACAGCCCCTCCCCCCACCCTATGCATTCTTTCTCCCTAGGAGTATGACCTTGGATTTGGCTGTATACATGTTGTTCAAGGGAGTCCAGCTTACTGAATCATCCAAATCGCTCTGTAAAATAGACCCATTATAATAATTTATCGCTTTACCAATTTTGATGCCATCTGCAAACTTTGCCAGCAATGATTTTATATTTTCTTTCTGAAATGACTTGCCTTATAAAAAGCAAAAAAGACAAAAATGCTTTGTTTTGGAAATAAAGTTAAAAATAAAAGAAAGCTTTCAGGTCTCCATTCCACATAATAAAGAAGCAAGCAACGGATCAAACCCATATGTTTAAAATCCTTTGCAGATTACCTTTTAATAGACATTCCTAGCAATACAGACTTTGTTAAAAGCTATGCATGTTGTCTAGAAGATAACGTGCATGTGTTCATGCAGAATACTGTTGTCCATCAACTTTGCCATGGGCCTCAGCTGATCAAACCAAGGAGCATACGTTTCTCTAGAATTTTTTCTTATGGTCTCAATTGTCACCACCCTTCAGCACAGCTGTAGACCTCTCAGTCAGAAGAAAGTTACTTTTCCTCACAAGCACTGTTACAATAGCATTAACCCAGGCAAGTTCTTTATGCTATAGTAAAGCTTAAGGAAACCACTACACAACGAACATGTCTTCTGCCATTCCTTATGACATGAACCCACTTCTAGGCATATATAGTATAAACATGGAGAAACATGTGGTAACTGACCTATCTAGTTATTATACACCTCCATTTCAGAACTTGGTGGTAGTGGAGATCATTCTTTGGAGCCCAACCCAATGGCGTGAGAAGAGTATGGATCCAAGCTTCCTGTAGAATAGCAGTCTTAACTTTAGAGTCTCCATGGCATCTATGCCTCCCCTCCTCCACTATATTCTCCAGCTATACCTGCAGCTTATATGTGTCTTCTTGAGGGATGTCAAATGCATTCTCTAACATACAATAAATGATGGCTTAGTTCCTGATCGACTGCCTCACAAATTTCAGGAGTCCTTAACCAAGACTGAGGCCTCATTTTCACACATACTATATAAACTATTAAGAAAGAGACAGCCTCTGCCCTGAGGAGTTCTCATCTCACCACTCAACATCATCATCAATTAAATACCATGCTGGATAGAGAGAGTCTTGAAAATGCCTGTTCCTAGTATCATAAATATCCTATTCCCCACTTTCACAGCCCCCAACTCCCCTCCAACTCCTAAGTTCTACTCAGTAGCATATGTATCCCAAGCAGAGAACACGAATTTATTATCTTTTCTACCAGATGTGAGGGAAGTTAAATTTTGTTCTGGATTGGTTCCACAGATCCTTTTAGAAAAGGCATCCAGTCAGGCAATGCACATAGAGTCTTATCAGGACATCACAGTCCTGTGTCAGATTGGAGATATTATTCCTGTCTGTACTAATCCTATTGGCCTAGAATGGCCCAGTCATGCACAAACACCCTGGCTGAGGTGATAGGACAGCTGGGAGGCCGCTGGATTGTTTGGTGCGGTGTAGTTCTACCACCAGTGCAATGCATGGGTAAAGGTGGTGTAGCTGGCCAAGGAGGAAATTCCTCCCCTATAAAGGTGATTCTCCCATGGCATAGTTTTCCTTCAGGGCTTTTCTGACACTCACCTTTTGCAACACCAGAGAAAAAGGAATGTGGAGCCTGATCAAAGCAGCACCTTTGCTGTGTATTTTCCCCTGTAACCTTGAAAGGCTGGGATAAATTAGTAGAGTCCAGAGGCAACTGTAACCTGTAACACGGGCAAGGGGACTGGCCTACCCAGCAAAACACCAGGAGCAGAACAGTGCAGAGCTGAGGGCTGAGCTGCCTTCCTTGCATGTAGATGATCTGGCCCTTTATATTTGCATATCTAGGACAAATTAATTTTCCACTGACACCCTGTAAGCCTGCAAGTCCTGACAGTAGCAGTCACTTGCTCCTCCATGCATTCAGCATGGCCAGGTTTCCCCTCTGAGTCATAGGAGCTTGCTCTTTCTACAGCTGGCCCAAATTTTCCTACCAGGGAGAATGTAGAGGTATGTTTTACTACCTTGGTTATGGATGCTGTCTCACACAATTGGCATCACTCCCTTTGAAAGCCTGTTAGTTGGCCATCCCATTCAGATTAACTTCTTAGCTGGCCCTCCCTATACAAAGTGAATGGGGAGAAGTCACCTTTGTTATAATAAAGCAGCACTGGGTTGCACATAACTTGAATGGGCAGCACAGGGTACCAAAATGTAATTCATGGCTTTATGAAGCTGTGTCACTCCAACTAGCTGCCTTGAAGCCTTGGGTCACTATGTACCACTGAATAGGCTCCTCACTATCCTTTCTAATTCACCTAGTCAGAGCATTCAGTACTACATACCCTTTCTTCGTTTCTGCTATGACCAAGTTTATTTGGCTTTAAATTACTCTTCCTAGGCTTAATCCTTCTTCTATTTGACTTTCTGAGGGTTTGGTCATTAGTTTCATGGGGAGCGGAATTGGAATATATATGTGGGAATTCAATACTGACATTTTGTTTAAATATCGTGACTCAGAGGGGTCACAGAAACCAAAGCCAGGAAAATGGGCGCCCTCCCCTGCAAGCTGCTATTTGCTTCTTTAAAGCCCTGGAGACCCAACAAATTCAATGGGGCCTTGCCCACCAAAACCATGCCATCCTTTGCAAGCTTTCAGTGCCGGATGTGGTGCTATTTAGTGCACAGGATCATCCTTCCCTGTTGGTAACACTCTCCACCATTGCAGTGGGATAGTGCAAAACTTGTGCCTCAGGTGTATTTGGTTTCAAAGTCTACATTACGATTGACGTGACTTTGCCCTTGCCCTGTACATGGGTAGAAGTTTCTCCCCAAATCTTTATATAATACAAAACAAGTTTTGTGTTTTCCTATCCAATATGGTACACATAAACCCTGTTCCAATTCAGTGCATTAATTGAACAAATACACTAACAACTTCCAAATTTTATCTGCCTGTAGTGGTATTGCTGTGGTCCTAATAAGATAAATGAGAACACAAAGAAACTAATTCTGCCTTTAAATACATAGGAAAAGCTCTGCATTTCAAACACTGGTCTGGTGCTTGGTTTAGTTGGAGTTGTTTCTCCATGTTAGAGAATGCATCCATTTGACATCCCTCAAGAAGACACATATAAGCTGCAGGTATAGCTGGAAAGTATAGGGGAGGAGGGAAGGTATAGATGGTGATTCCCTACTCCCTAGTGGGAGAAGGGCTGCAGATTTTCTGCCTTTACCTAAACCTCCTGACTGGAATTGGCCCCAAAGTACAGATAATGCAGGTTCAGTAAAAAAAAAAAATGACACTTGTGTGAACATGCTTAGACATGTTCATGGGCAAATGCAGGGCAGGACAGGGGTCTACTGCAGCTGGGCTTTCAGGGGCTGCAGAAGAAAGCTCACCTTGGGTGCCAGTTCACTGGCAGTGTCCCTGCACAGATATCTATATACATGTCTATGTCTAGAAACATTGCTGTGTACTAATTTGGGCAGCCTTAAACTATAGGATGTGCATCCATCTTGGTGCTATTACAGTAATAAAAATAACACTGAAACTAATCTCATGTCTCCAGCTCCAAATACATCTATTTTCTCCTTCACCTCAATGCATGGTGACTTTCCTCCTATTTTAGTTTAAAATGTCTACTGCCCATTATTTCTCTATGTAACACCCACTGTGTTAGACACTGTGTCCAAGATAGCTAAAAGATGCAGTTATGCCCAAATCACTTATAGTCTAAACCAGTGGTTTTCAAACTTCCTAAAGCCAGGGAAGGAACCCCCTCATATCTCTTCTTCTGCTGCGGAACTCTCACCCTTAGCTCCATGGACTGTGTGAACAGACACAGGGCCAGGCGACCTGGTTCTGCAATGGCAGTGCACTGCCTCCTGGCCTGCTCCACTGTTCCTCCCAGTTTCTTTGAAGAACCCCTGATGATCTATCTCTGAACCTCAGGGCTCCACAGAACACAGTTTGAAAACCACTGCTCGGAACAGACACAGGACAGCCAATGTAAGCAAGCAAATCCTGTGATTGTCTGGGTACTGAGGCCCAGGTCTGGAAAGAATTCCATTCATGAATTTGTCATCTCTCCTGCCAGCACTCAAACAACCTGGACACCACTAGGGCATACATCCTCATCTTGCCGGCAGAGTGAAGGGGGCAGCACAGGATATCTAGAGAGATTAGGTCTGAGTCTGTGCCAGCAAAGCGAACCCTTTCTAATTGAACTAGTGTAGCACCTCCACGCTAACCCAGCTGATTTGTGCTCTGAACCATTGCTGTATGGCCCCATCCACCCTAGTACTTCCTGCTTTTAATGGTTTCAGTTGCTATGCCCCCTGGGATAACAATCCCACAGTTCCCAACACAGATCTTAGAAGAACCTCCAGGGAGATTGCAGAATGCCACTGGCACATTGTGGGACAATGTGGGAGGATTATCTGAACCATTTCAGTCTGAATCATTTAGGATGATCCCCACTGGCACTCAATCAGCACAGGCTAAATTGGATCCGATTGAATCGGCATGTAGCCCTATTGAAAGCAAGTCTAATCCACAGAGTTCTTGGCACATGCACAAACCATTGGGAGTGTGGACATCGTTTGTTTTACCAGGATGCTAAAAGGACTGGGGGAGTTCCCAGCCAGTAAAGTTTTCTAAAAGTAATCAAAACCTAAATAGGGGTAGCTAGATCAGATTGTACAGGCCAGAACAGGAAGCCTGAACCACTCTTTTACCTGTTTTCTGGCTAAGTCGCACTGCTCTCTGTTAGCCATCGAAGCAGGCAGACATTTGCTCTGGTGTGGATAAAACCGGGGTTGTTTCTGACAAACTCCTTGAAGGTGTTGAAAGTAGATGGCTAGCTACCAGCTCTATGCGGAAGGTCAGAACGAAGTAGAGACCTCTGGGGTAAATGTGTGAATTTCAGCTACAACCCTTTCCTTTCTGAAATGCTCAGATCCTTCAATCAGTGTGTAGCAAGGCCTCCAGCAAACCCTGCCAAAACCAGGGAAGAGGGAAGAGGAGGACCTTGCCTTGACCCAGAGCGAGGAGGCTGCACTAGCTCACACATGCCTTGCTGTCTCACTCTTGCACTCTGCCTCCAGATCTTTCACGTGCTGCCTCCCTCCCCTGGGGCCTGCGTCTTTCTCCCACACAAGCCCAGAAGGTTGTTTCCAAGCCATGAGCTTCTGTTGAATGTTACTCCCCTGATCAGCTTGTGTTAACACCTTTCCGTGTTTACAGCTCTTTTCTTCGACCCAGGCACAAAGTCCTTCTCTCTCCCGCTAATCCACAGCAACATAGGAGGAGAGGAGAGATCAACTGCTCTGGCAATCTGCTCCGTGCCACGTACACCTGGCCCTTGTGCTGGGGAGGAAGTCAGCCTCCCTCTCCCACCAGGGCTAGTTACATGGGCTCTGGCACACAACCAATCTCTTCTGGCACAGAAAGGGCAGTGAGTCCTTTTTCTCTTAGCTGGCAAGCGCTGCCCGCTCCGCTTTGCTGGGGATGAGTGCTCTGGCCCGGCCTTCACAAGCCACTGGAGATGCAGACAGTGCACAGAGCTTTGCCTCTCTCCCCCTCTTTCTCTCCGGGGTTTGTAAGCAGAGCTGCCCCTAGTCCTCAGAAGGCCTCTCCGCGGCAAGGCACGTGCAAGGGCAGCTGTCAGCATCTCCGCCCTTCCCCCGTCCATTAAACTCTTCTCCGCTTTCCACCGCCCTGCCTTCCACGGGGAGCCCCTCCCAGAGGCAAGTGGGCTCCTCACAGCCGGCGGCCCCGGCAGCAGCAGGCGAGAGCGCTCCTGGCAGCGCCGGGAGGGCTGCAGCAAGTGCAGCAGCTCTCGGGCCACGGGGGACCATCGCCTCTAGCAGCAGCGGCGCGGGGGGGAGCCGGGCAGCTGTGCCGGGTGGGAGGCAGGCACCAGGCTCGCAGGGGCTGCCCCGATCCCTCGGGGGGATGCTGCCTGCCTGGCTCGGCCGCGGCC
>NW_017728906.1:48003829-48005505 GCF_001723895.1 Crocodylus porosus | reverse complement strand
GGGCCGGGGGAAGGCGGCGCTGCCCTCCCGCGGGCCTGTGCCTGCCTGCCGGGGGACTGCTCAGTCCGCACGTCCCGACTCGGGGCCGGTGGCAGCCCGATGCCCCGCACACCGGGCCGCGGAGCCCTCGGGGAAGGGGGCAGCGCCCGGGGCTCCCAGAGGCGGGGACCCCCGCCCCACCCGCGGGGCGCCCGCAGCGCTGGGCTCAGCCGCTGCCGCCCCCAAGGGTCCCCTGCCGCGGGTCAGAGCTCCAGGAGCCCGGGAGCTGTCAGAGCCGATTCATCTGCCGCCAGCGCCGCGCTCCGGCCCCGCCTCGCTTCGCCTCGCCTGGCTGGCGGGAACAATGGCAGCAGCCGCAGGCAGGGGCAGGGGCAGGGGCAGCGCTGCATGCGCGGCAGGCCGGGCGCCCAGGGGCAGACCTGCCACCCCCAGCGCTCACCGTCCCCGCGAGGGAGCAGCTCGTGGCACGGCGGGCTCGGGGCCGCGGCCCCTCCTGCCTGCGCTGCCCTGAGCCGCGAGACTGGCTTCAGCGGGGCAGGGAGCCCGCCGGCCTTTCCCCGGGGCGCTGTGTGTTGCTGGCGCTCCCGCCCGGCTCAGCCCAGCCCTAGCCCCCGTGCCCCGAGGTGCCCCACCGCCTCCAGCTGGGCGCCCTGAAGGGGCTTGGGAGCGGCCGGCGGGGCTGGGCTCGGCGCTGGGCCTGGGCCGCGAGCTGGGGCCGGCGTGTGTGAGCCCCACGGGCCGGCAGGCCGCGGCTCTCAACTCGCGGCGGCTCTCGGTGCGTGTGTGCGTGCCTGTATGAGCGTGCATGGGAGTGTGTGTCGGTGTGTACCTGTATGAGTGTGCATGCGTGCGTGAATGTGTGCCTGTATGAGCGTGTGAACGTGACCGAGTGTGCGTGCATATGCGCGCCTTCGCGTGTGAATGTATGCCTGTCTGTATGTGTGCATGTCTGAGTGTGTGGGTGTACATGTGCCTTCCTGTGTGAATGTGTGCCTGCATGTGCATGCATGTATCGAAGTGTGCGTGGGTGTGCCTTCATGTGTAAATATGTGCATGTGCATGTGTGCCTGAGTGTGGATGCATGTGCCTGGGTGCGTGAATGTGTGTGCCTGGGCGTGTGCATGTCTGTACATATGTGTGTGCGTGCATGTGTGTGCTTGCTTGAGTGTCCGCAGGTGTATGGTTTGTGCGTACATGCGTGCAAATGCGTGTGCACTTTGCATGCGTGCGTGAATCCAGCCGAGTGATGCGATCCCTGAATTTCTTGTATTTTACAAGGAAAAAAGCCCGAGTCGCCCCCTACGCCCGCCCCAAATAATCCCTCTCCGGGTCTACACCCCCGGGGGCCGCGCCGGGAAGTCCCCCCCGCCCCCGCTCCGCCTGGCCCCGCGCTGCCCGGCTCCCCGCACGCTTTGTTTGCCGGGCGCTGGCGCGGGCGGCCCCGGCCCCGGCCCGGTCTGGCTAAGCGGCGGGGCAGAGGGCTGCCCCGCTCCCCACCTCCCCGGGGCCCTGGGCGCGGGGCGAGGAGAGCGGCCCCGGGGAGGCGGCGCGGAGCGAGCGAGAGCCACAACATGGAGAGGGGAGAGGCACGGAGACAACATGGAGGGGGGAGGCGGAGGAGGAGGGGAGAGACCATCTGGAGCAGGCGGGGGAGGAGGGAGCGACATGGAGCGAGC
>NW_017728906.1:47997371-48003729 GCF_001723895.1 Crocodylus porosus | reverse complement strand
GGCCGCCTGCCGCCTCGCACGGCCCCGGCCCACGGCTGTGCAGCGCGGGGGCCGGCTCACGAGAGGCTCCAGGTCTCCGGCCGCCCGGCTCGGGGGGCACAACAAAGGGGAAAGGCGAGCCCCTGCCTGGCCCGCGGCCGAGAGCCACGGCCGCCCGCACACAGCACGCAGCCAAGAGCTGTGGGAGGTCGCCGGCCCAGGATGACAGGCCACTGGCACAGCCATAGGAGAAGCCTATAACTACCCCCCTCCCCAGCTGGTTCCCACTGCCACTGCAAAGGGATGTGAGAAGAGGTGGTCACGGAAGAGCTGGGAGAGCCCCTCTCTCCCATTTCTCAGCCAGCATCATCAAGTCCTTTGCAACCACTGCCACATCCTCCTTTCTGGCCTCGACAAATGCCTGTCTGTCCCACTCCTGGCCATTTGGGTCACCCCTTTGCAGTGACTTCTTTTGTATCTCCTCCTACTGCCTCCCCTTTCTCCACACCATCAAACAAGGGATTTGACCTCACTGCTCCCTCTTGGCTTTCCCCCAAAGCTTCCCCATGTCGATCCTGAGACATCTTCCATCAACCAAGGATGGCCTCTATATCACACGTCTTAAATTTTCAAACAGGCCCTTTCCTGCTTTCCCCCATTCCACCTTCCAGGGTCAGGAGGAATGCCACAGACACCTGCAAAGCTGCTTCACTGTCCATGCAATCCCTTGCTGATGCCTAGGATATAGTGACAGGTAGGCAGGTGCTGAACGGTGACCTCTGCCTTTCATGCTGACCCGCATTGTCTCGTGATTTCCTCCAGAGCACTATAACCACTGCTGTCTCCTGTCTTATACTCAGATTGCAAGCTCTTTGGGGCACAGGCTGAGTTTGCACAGTGTTTAGCACAGTGGGTTCCAGGTCTCTGACTGCTGCTCACAGGCTCTACAGCAATATGCATAAATAAACACCAACAACCACCAGGGGAACAGTGACCCTGTAGGACAGACCACCTCATTGTTTAAGAATCCTTATCAGAGCCAAATGCACACAAGTTAGCACTGCCTCCAGTGTAGCTCTACAACCTCTACACAGCTGAATGTTTAAATTCAAGGTTCAGTGCTGGGACAGCATAACCACAGACCACTGCATTTGTGGAAGGGTAAAGAACAACATGCTTAGGGCTAGATTCACCAGAGGGCTTGAGCACCACTGAGACTCCCACCCCCACCCCTCTGCTCAATGGCTGTGTAACCCTGTAAGTGCCTAAAGTCCGTAGATACCTACCTGTCTGTTTGTGGCCATGCAGGCAACCACCTAGGTCCCTGTGCTGCTGAGCTGCTCAGCACACAAACCCCAACACCAGGCATTCCCCTGCCAAACTCACCAGCCAGGCCTGCTCTGGGAGGTTTTCATAGGATGCACCTCCTGACTTGGGCCTTGCCCAAAAGACAGCTATGGATAAGCAGATCAGGATTTTGAGGGCTGGCTCTGTGCAGCCATTTCCGCACTGGGCCTCTGGTTGCAGAACTCTGCTGCGTTGTGGAGACCCAGGGTTGAATCTCCACCCCACCGGGGTGGGGGGGGCGGCCCCACCCCTTGGTAACAGGGATGTCACTTGAAATGAGTAAAACTTTCCACAAGTCCATCATTTAGTGTGTCCATTGCCCCCACCCCCTGCAAAAATAAAAGTTGACACCTATGATCCTGCTGGTTTTGGAGCAGGACCTTTAAGGTTTGTTTCTTATACATTAGGAAAAGACTCTAATTTCCCAGGCTCTGGGTGCTTTAGAACTGTGTTCCCTCATCCCCACTAGCAGCAGCTGTTTCACTCGATACAGTAATTGAATACTGGCTGCCACTGGAGTAGGGGCTAGGCCTTGACTCTCCTGCCCCCTCTGTGAGTGGGAGAGTCTGTCTGTGAAGTCCAGAGCTCTGTATCTGACCCAATGCATATTTAATTCTTCAACAAGAGTGACTTGAGAGATGCTCACCCTGGAATACGCAGCAACATGGAGACTCTCCTGGAAGGTGGGGGTCCTGGGTCCCTGGCCTCCAGTTAGAAGGACATCAGGCAGAATGGAGGCTTGAAAACAGGTTTCCCACTTGCCTGGTGACACCTGGGTTTCCAGCTGTAAGGGGTGGGCTTTATTTATTTTTGTAAAAAAGTCTTAGGCACCTAAGTTGAGGAGGACGAGGACTCTAGCTAGACGAGGACTCTAGCTAGGACTCCTGAGCAGAGTGAGGGGCCTAGTACCCTTGAGAAGCAAGGTTTAAACATTCCTGAGTAGCTTGGAAAGGCTCAACCTGCCAGCCACTGAGCTTCTCATTGTGCAGTGCCTAACTCTCCACATGGGACCACACTGCTGCTTAACTGGGGACCGAAGACTCCTCCAGGTATCTGAGTACACAAAAATCAGACCTTGCATGTCTAAGCCCCTTGGTGGATCCAGCCTGGCTAGTTACTTCATCGCCAAAGGAGTCACATAAAAGTGAGTGCACAGAACTGCAGTATTTTCTTCAGAACATGGCTGAGAGCAAACTAAAAACAGGATACAGGTGCAGTCCTACCAAGGCACAGGATCCGTGAGCACAAACTTAACATCCGTACTGATCCACTTGTGATATAACTTCCCCCCCCACCAAAAAATACCCCATGACTAAGGGGTTTCCTCATCATTCTTGTCTCGGTCTGTCTCTCCAACCAGAACACACACACACACACACACACACACAAACACATTTCTTAAGCATGCCTCCTCCCAAGCTTTGGAGGGGAACAGAAAAGGTGCCGGGGGACAGACTAGACAGGGATTTTAGGAGCAAAACTCCGGAAATGAGGAGCCTCCGCACCTTTGCAACTCCAATCCCCCGAAGGGCTGCTAGGGACTGAGGACCCTACTGGGATTGAGGCCGCCCCTTGGTTCCGCACACAACCACCGATCCGAGGAATCCCCCAGCCCGACGCTTGCAACTCCGGCACGCAGGTCCGAGGCGCACGAGCAGCGCCGGCGCTGCAGCCCGCCGGAGGGAGTGGGGAGCAAAGCCGCGCCGGCTCCTGCCTGCCGGGCCGTACTTGGCTCAGCCGGGGCGAGCCAGGGCAGGAGCCAGGGGAGCCTGGGGCCGGGGCTGGGTGTGTCCGCAAAGTGGGCGCCGAGCCCGGGAAAGTCACCCGAGCCCGGCGAGGCCCCGGGACGCAGGCGGGGACGGCCCCCCACGCCGAGGGGGCCGGGCCGGGCCGGGCCAGGGGAGCGAACGAGGCCCCCTGCGGCTTGCCCGCCTCCCCTCGAGCCGCGGGGCAGAGCTCCTGCCTGCACGTCCGTGCGGCTGCATGCATCCGTCGAGGGGCTCGCGGGCCGCTTCCTACCGTGCTGCCGTGGGTCCCCCCCCGGGGCCAGGTGCCGGTCCCCGCCAGGCGCCCGGGCAGCGGGGGGACAACTCCGCGCGCGACTCCCGGCCGGGCTGGCTCCGGCGGCCGCAGTGCGCAGGCGCGGAGCCGCACAGGCGGCGAGCAGGGGATGCTGCACGGGCTCCTTATCGCCAGCATCTTGCATGAGGCGAAAGGCTCCGGAGGCTGCTCTTCCTACGCGGCGCGGGCACTTCCACCGCCCCACCCCGGCTCCCGCGCCGGCGGCTGCAGGCACAGCCCGGGGGCAGAGCCGCCCGCAGCCCGGCGGGGACACAGGAAACTTCCACCCCGGGCTTTCACTCGCAGCTGCTTCCAGCTCGCGGGCCGGGGCCGCGGCGGGAGGCTCCTGGGCTTCCCCCCGACCTAGAAAAGGAGGGCTGCCGGGGCTGACGGGAGGCATCGAGTCCAGCCTCTGCTCCCAGCACCACCAGCCCCCGCTGGATCCCCCCGCCCGGGCATGGCCCTCCTGCCGGCCCTGGGAACAGGCGGCTCGGGTGTATCCAGCCTGTCGCCCCCCGCGGGGCCTCGGAGATGGACGCAGGATGGTCGCTGCGAGCGGGCTAAGGCCACCTGCGTGCCCGCTCCTCCGCACAGGCAGGGCCGGGGCCGGGGCCGGGGCGGCCCCCCTCCCGCGTCTCGCCCCTGGGTTCACGGCAGGGCTGGGGGGAGAGCCTGTGACTTGACCCGCCGGCCCCTGCCCCCAGTCCCTGCGGGCGCGAGGGAGGGAGCCCGCTGCCCCCTCCGAGGGGCTGCGGCTCACACAGAGCCAACAAGTTGCTCATTATGGGCTGCGGGGGGAGGGGAGGGGGCACGGAGCAGGCGAAATGATTGCGAGCTGGAAAAATCAACAAGCAGCAGCAGCGGCGGCGGCTGATCCAATTAGCTGCGCTGAGCAGGAAGCGAGAGGAGCTGGAGCGCCGGGGGTCACTGCGGGGGGGCGGCCCTCCCCGGGCAGTGCCAGGGCTCACGGCCCGGCCCGACCTGGCACCCCGTGCCCGGAGTGCAGGACCCTGAGCTCAGGCTGTTCCCGGCCCTCCTGCTCCGGGCCTCGGCGGGCCCCGCTTCCCCGCGCCTTTCGCTGCGGAGCGGAGCGGGGACAGCAGCCGGCCGGGCCCCGGGCAGCCCCGCGCTGAATGGCAGCTTTGTTCCCGGCCGCCGGAGCAGCGGGGGCTCCGCGCTGGCACCACACAGGCCGGCTCGGAGACAGCGCCGGCAGGGGCGCGGGGGAGGCAGGAAGCCGCGGAGACGGTGGCGAAGCAAGGCCTGGAGGGCCGCGGCGCAGCCAGCCCGGCCTCCCCCGCGCGGCCGGGAGCATCCCGAGAGAAAGCCGCCGCACGTGCGGGCGCTGCTCCGCTCCGCTCTGCTCCCGGCCGCTCCGCCGCAGGCCACGAGCCCGGCACCGCACGCACACACACAGACACGCGGACACAGGCACAGAGGCACACAGGCGCGCGCGCGCACACACAGACACAAAGCCCCGCAGAGAGAGACAACACACAGGTGCACACGCACACACACAGGCCCACCGAGGTACACACAGGCACGGGTGCACACATAGACACAAAGGCACAAGCAGAGAGACAACACACAGGTACACACATGCACACACAGAGGCACAGACACACATAAGAGGCACACGGGTGCACACATAGACACAAAAGGCACACACTCAGAGGAACACACGGGTAGGTACAGACACACACAGGCACAGACACAGGTGCATGCACACACAGACACAAAGGCACACAGAGAGACAACACACAGGTACACACGCACACACAGGCACACACAGAGAGACACACAGGTACACACATGCACACACACAGGCTCACCCATGCACACGCACACACATAGACACAAAGGCACACACAGGTACGTACAGGTACATACAGACGCAGAGGCACAGACACACACAGGCGCGCGCAAGTAGACACAAAGGCACACAGACTGGCACACAGACACTCATAGGCACACAGGCACAGACACGCACATGTAGACATGGATGGCCACACACATAGACATACAGGCACACACACACATGCAGACACAGGCACAGAGGCACATAGACACACAGGTGCACACACACATACGGGCAAACAGACACAGAGACACGCCCCCCCCAGCACAACGCCCCGTGGCAGGGGCAGAACAGTGGGTGCACGGGGGTCCCCGCGCCCTTGGCGCGACGGGGGGACAGCGCAGACAGTGCAGGGGGCGGGGTGGGGATGGGCCATTTGTGCAAACTAGCCTCTGCCAGGCCCGCTGCCGTCCCCAGGGCGAGGACCCCTGCCCCGGCGGAGCTGGGGAGGTTGGTACCGCAGCCAAACGACCTCGTGCCCCTGCCCCGGGAGGACACACAGGCACCCCGGGTTTACACCCGCTGAGCGCGCTTGAGCTCCCCGCAGGCGCTGCTTTAAAGAGCCCCCGCGAAGCTGTGAGCGGCCGGCGGCCTGCCCGTGCCCTCGCCCGCCAGGCCGAGCAATCGGGAGCCGCACGGGCCTTTCGCTTTCACTCCGGACGTGTGCGACACACGCGGGCTTTTCTCGGCTCTCCTGCTCGCTAACTTCCTCCTTCCTTCTCGTACTCCGACATCAGAGCCCGGGAGCCACACGCCGCTGCCGCCCGCGTGCGGGCACGGGGGCCTCGCAGTGCCAGGGTGGCTGGGCTGGGTGCGGGAGGGGAGCGGCCGGGTGAGGGCCGCACGGGCCCCTCGCTGGGGCGGCGGGGGCAGGGCAGGAAAAGGAGACAAGAAACGGAGCCCGGGCTGCCCCAGGAGGCGCTTGCCCGTGGCCCCGGGCGTAGGGCAGGGCTGCAGCGTGTCCCTCCTGCGCAGGGCTCGCGGCGCGGACAGATGTGAGCGCCGGCTCCGCGCCCCGTCCCCTCCTCCCCGGCTTTGTTCTCCTCCCCTTCCCCGCGCTTTAAATAGATTTCCAGGCGCTGCCTGCCTGAGAGCAGCTGCCGAGCTCTCCCG
>NW_017728906.1:47995260-47997271 GCF_001723895.1 Crocodylus porosus | reverse complement strand
GCCGCCGGCAGCGAGAGGGTTAAGCTCCCCCTTCCCCCACCTCCCCGCGCTCCCGGGAAGGGGGAGGGCAGCTGGGCCGGGGCGCCCCAGGGCGGGTGCTTGCAGCCTGGGCCGAGTCGGTGCGGGGCCGGCAGCAGAGCTGCTCCGCGAGGGAGCAGGGGGCGCTGGGGCACTCTCCCCTGTCCCCGGGGCCGGGACAGCGGGCGGCTCTGTGCTCGCCTGCTCGCAGGCACACGCGGAGGCTCCCGGCAGCAGCAGCAGCAGCTCCCCCCTCCCCCCCTTGCAGCCTGCCTGGCGTAACATTAATAATTAATAGGGTGAAATTGATTAAAGGGCCCGGCGAGCGGCAGGGGGAGCAGCAGCAGCAGTAGCGGCAGCGGGATGGGGGGCGGGAGGCTCTCGCTGCAGGCCGGGGCCCCGACGGAGCCGGGCGGCGCTGGGGGCGGGCGAGGAGCACCTGGGCCGGGGCCGCAACCAGACGCCGCCAGCCCTAGCGCGGCTCCATCTCAGCGGCGGCGGAGCGGGCCCGGGCGCGTCTCTCCTCGGCGGCTGCAGTTCTCCCGGCCCCGCGGAAGCCCCGGGGCAGACTCCCGGGCCCCCGCCCAGCCCCGAGGGGCCTCTGGGCTCTGCCCCGCGCACCGGTGCGTGTCTTCCGGGCTCAGGCTGTCTCCCCTTCTGCCGGTGTGCTGCCCGCAGGCCCGGGCACCCCGGGGCGACCAGGCGGGGGCCGTGGGGACACTCCCCTGCACGGGGTGGCGGGAACAGGCCCCTTCTCAGGTCTCCCCGAGCAGGCTCTCCGGCGGGGCTGCTGGGGTTTTGTCCGCACTGAGGTGCTTGGGGACGGGGTAGGTGCGGCGCTGAGAAGCCAGCGCGCAGTGAATGGCCCTGCGCGGGAGAAGTGCGGGAGGATGATGATGACGAGGCGCAGACAGCCCCTCTCTAAAGAAATGCTTAACCCCGGGGTCAGGCTCCGAGGGGCAGTAGGGAGTCGCCCCCCAAGGGCAGCAACCTGCCTGCGGGGCTCCGCCGCGGCACCAGCCCCGCTCCCCTTGCCCGCTGCTGCCGGGCCCGGCTCTCAGGGGAGCCGCGGGGCTGCGCGCTGAGGAACCGGATTTGCTCACGAGCCGTCTCAGCCCAGGAAATGCTCGCTCGGCTCGAGTACAGGCGGGCGCCCTGCGCGGGGCCTCCCCTGCCTCTTCCGGCTCCCGGACAACCGCCGGGAAGCGGCACTTCCCGTCTCAAACTCACAAAAGGCGGCTTCCACCGCCGCGGCCTGCGCGTCCTCTCTTTTCCTGCCCGGGCCTTCTCTCCCTTCAGCTGATTTTTCCCGCCTCCAGCACCCCAGCTTCTCTCCCCCAGCCCCCGACACGTCTTGTGTGCAGCGCACAGGACACGAAGGACTCAGCCCCCCTGGTCCCAGCTCGGCTACTGACCTCTCTTGGCCTTCCCCACCCTCTTTATTCCTGCGGCAGCGCCCTCTTCACACGGCCGCTGGGGTCAGCCCGTGGGAGATCCCGTGTGGTTCACAGGGGACGGGGAAACCCCGCCGTGCTGCTTCTGTCTCTTCCAGACACACTGCTCTTTGCACCTGATGAAGTGAGCTTCAGCTCAGGAAAGCTTGTGCTGTATGGATGTGTGTACACATATACATGCATACACACATATACGTATACACACACACATACACATTTACAAGTGTATACATATATACACATATGCACATACATATATATAGAAAGAGATGTACATACATATATGCAACCATATACAGATATAAGTTATACATATAGAGAGACAAGGTTCTTTGGGTGAATCTGATATCTTTTATTAAACCAACTTACATAGTTGCGGGTTCACCCAAACCTTTTCTGCAGCCTACCCCAGCCCAACATGGCTACAACCTACATTCCTACGGATCTCCAGTGGTCTCCAAAAACTTCCTGGATTGCCTATGCACTGCTGGAATTGGCTTAGAGATACACACACACACACACACACACACACACACACA
>NW_017728906.1:47952892-47995160 GCF_001723895.1 Crocodylus porosus | reverse complement strand
AAGAAAGCTTTCGGGTTCAAAAATGCTTCGTCAGGTTGAGGAAGTTTCAGCATATACATACATACATGTATACATATACACATACATATATACATACAAACATCAAGCCACACACATACATATATATGTATATTATATATATGTATATACATAATGCATCCATATACATATACAAGTTTATATGTATATACACGCACAGGCACACGTGGGCTAGTCTATACCCTGCCTTTCACTTGACTTCAGACTCCCAGGCCCCCTTCCTGCAGTTCCCGAGGGAGTGCGGCTGTCCCGGCCGCCAGCACTCAGTGTTGCCTTGCGCTGTGAGAGGGTGTGACGGGGCGGGGCGGGGGGAGGGCGAGCCACTGAAGTGCTGGAGCCAGGGAGCCCCTGTGGGGAAGCCAAGGCCCTGTGGCCACCGGTTAATCAAGCCTTGTTTTCAGCAGTAAAGCCTGACTGTCCACGTGGGAAGTGGGAGGGGGGTGGAGGCGGGAATGGACTTAAAGAGTGCCACATCCTCCTACAATGGGCTGCCCCTTGCAAGCCCGCCGTGGTGCCCCGAGGCCCTGGGGCCTCCGCCCTCCCAGCCCCGACCCGTCCGGGAGGGATGTGCTGCAGGCTTCCCACTCCCCTGGGCCCGGCGGTGGGGCGGCGGAGGCAGGGTGCCCGGCCCTGCAGCGGGCCGCCTGCAGCCCTTTCTGCCAAGAGAAGGACTCCGCGCGGCTGCGGGGCCGGCTCGGGGTGCGCGTGTGGGCAGGGGAGGCGCCGGCTGCCCGCGTCCGACCCGCCCCGGCGCTGCGGATGCCCCGCGCTTGCCATGCAGCACGGAGCGCACGCATTGTCTGCGAGGTCTGCAAGGGAAAGGCAGCCTGCCTGGAACTTCAAATGACCTTCAAAGAAATGCAATTAAGCGCCGTCATTATCAGCACACGCCTCGCGGAGAGGAGGCAAGCACAGGTGCCGGCCTCGCCGCGGTTCCACCTGGCTAGGCAGGGAAGGAACAGGCTCCTTTCTCTCGCCTGGATCCGGGACTCGCTACGATGCCTCTACATTTAGAAATCTCCTCGCTTCCTCCTCCCCCTCCCCCGGCCGAGGCAGGAGCGAGCTGGCTGGCTGCTGCGAGGCTTTGTCACACACGCACGCACGCACGCACACACACTCGCACACCCGGGCGGGCGGGCAGACCACAGCGCTGGCTGCTGCTGCCGGCGGCGAGGCAGCGTGTTGATTTCCCTGCTCCCACAAAGCACCCACCTCCCGAGGCGTCTCCTCCCCCGCCCCCGCCGCCTCCCCGCCTGCCGCCAAGACCGTAGGCCACAAAGATACGGAATTTAGGTTAATAGGACGGGCTGTGATCCGTGATCCCCTTCGCCCTCCCCTCACCCCGAGCGACAGCGATCCGCTGCATTTCCCCCCGCCTGCCCGCACGGCTCGGGCCAGCCCGGGGTAATGCGTGGCCCGCGGGAGCCGAGCCGAGCCGGGGCCAGCAGCAGCCCCAGCCCCAGCCCCGCCGCACGCGGAGCGAAGCCTTTGCCCACAAGTGGCCGCGTCAGGAGCTCGGCTGTGCCGCGTCACAATGGCTCCTGGAGCTCCGAGACGAGGGAGGGGGAGAGAAAGGAGCGCGGCGGCGGGCACGGCTCGGGGGCCGCCGCGGCCCCCCACCCCGCCCGCAGCCCGCCCCCCGCACACAGGGACTGAGCCATCTGGGGTTCGCCGGCTTCTCATCTCATTACAGGGCATTAGGAGAAACAGGCAAATATACAGCTATTAAAATTAATCGCCTTGCGCTGTCAGCTGAACATAATGGAAATTATTTATAGGCTGCCTGCGATCGTCAGGGAGGCGCGAGGTGGTTGGTGCGGGCGCACGCACGCACGCGCGCACGCACACGGAGCACCGCTCGCACACAATACCGCCCAGCCGTGCGGGGCTGCCTCGCATCTCCGAAGTGCTGGGGCCGGCGAGACTCGCGGCGGCGCTGGCGGGAGACCGCCCCCCTCCTCCCTCTCTCCCCTGCCCGGTTGTGCGGCTGGGAAGCGCTGTACCGAGCTGCCTCCGGGCTTCGCGGCCAGCTGGCTCCGAGTCCAAACACTGCAGGGCAGCAGAGGTTGAGGGCTCGTGATCGCGACCGCTTAGGCAAAAAAAAAAAAAGCAATCAGGAGACATTTTTCAGCTGCCTGGACGACAGGATGCCTAGGCAAACACAAAGCCCAGCCTTCCTGCTCCGCGGGCTCCCGGTGACAGGGCGGGGGCAGCGAGCCGGGCGGCGGGGAGGCAGGCACGGGGAGACTCCCAGCGCCTAAGAAATAAATTACGGCTTAAAATGGCTGTAAGTGTTTTGCAATTACCACGGCGCGCGGAGAAGGTGCACGGAGGCAGGAATTCACTTTTCTGACAGCGCTAAGCTCTGAATGTTTGCAGATCTCAGATAACAGATTAAATGTTAATTGCTGGAGACGGTCGGCCATTTAGTTATCACTCTTTAGAGAACTCTCCCGCGGAATATATAGGCTGGTGCCTGCGTGTATGTGTGTGTGTGTCGGGGTGGCCGGGGGAAGGGAGACAGGTTTATCTTTCGCTCCAAGAACCTGGCTTGTATTTAGATGCTAGGAAGGACTGCAATGCTTTCACACGGAAAATGCACCACGTCTCCGAGCCCCCTAGTCCGGTGCTGGGGTCCTTGTATGCTATTCCCCCGCCCAGCACTCGCACTATCGATCTCGGCTCGGGAAGGGTAAACAGAGTTTTCTCGCAGCTGCGAGCTGAATCCTGGTGACATGAAGAATGAGCGCTCCTGCGCCGGGGGCGGCCGGCCGGGCCGGGCCGGGCGGCATAGCACGGCTGGAGGAGGCAAAGTCCAGCTGGCTCGGGGAGGAAGGCAGGGGAGGGGAGGGGAGGGGAGCACACCCAACCCGGTTCGCTGAGGCTGGGCGAGAAGCTGCCAGAAAGCCGCCCAGCCCCTGGAAGCGCCGGGCTGGTGAGGCGAATGAGGACAGCGGGCCCTTGCTGCAGGCCGGCCGAGGCGGCTCGTGGACAGTCTCGAGCCCAAACTGAAACACGTGTTAAGAGCAAGGCCGCGCACCCCCGCGGGAAAGTGGCCCCAGTGTTTACGAGCACGCTCCTGGCCACCTGGAAAGCAGCCCCGCTCGCGGCAGAGCCCGGCCGCCCTCTCCCCCGGGCAGGCGCGGGGCCCCAGCTTCCCCGGCCCCGGCCCCAGCCCTGCGCCCGCCTCGCCAAAAGCCCTCCTGGGACCGCGCCGCCTGCGGAGCGAGCCGGGCAGCGATCAGCACCCCCGTCCCCGCGGGGCCCCACCAGGCTGTCCTCCCTCCTGCTCAGGAGAGGGCTGCACCCCCGGGCTCTGCCTGGGCAGGGGGGCCTGGAGACCTGGGGGGGGGGCGGGGACTGAGGACGCGTGCATGGGCAGAAGCGCTGCTTTACTTCTGACGGCTCCCGAGCCATCCGCGTGCGCCGCGGGCCAGGCCAGGCAGCCCGCATCAGCGGTCGGGATCTCTCTCGGTTCAGGGGCAGCCTGGCCCCGTGCCTGCCCTGCCTCCCTCCGGAAGGGAAGGGCCGCCGAGCTCCGCCACCCCGTTTACACGCGCACCGCGGCCTGACCAGCTGGGGGCAGAGGCTGCACAGCTTCCTTCCCGAGGCCCCGGGGAGGAGAAGAGCCCGCACTCCCGCGACTGACAGCGGGGTTCCGGGGAGCCACTGCTCCGTCCCAACCCTGGTCTGGTCCAGGCTGGCAGGGGAAGCCGCCGCTCTCGGAGCCCGAGGGGGCAGGGGAGCGGCCCGGGGAGCCCCCCGTAGCACGGGCAGCGAGCCCAGGGGCCCGGGGAGAAGGAGGAGGGCTGGCAGCAGCAAAGGAGCTCGCTGGAGCCCTCCTCGGGGGCCCTGCCGGCCTTGGCTCACGGGTCGCAGCCCCCACGCGAGAACCCGAGCCCGCGGGACCTCCCGCGCCCGGCACCGCGCCGCTCCGCCCGGCCCCGGGCAGCGGGCCCCGTGTGAGCGCTGCCGCTGGCGCCTTCTGCTGCCTCTCCCCGCAACGGGGAGGCCGCCGAGAAACCAGCCCGGCCCATCCCTTGCACCGCTGGGCCCAGGCACCGCGGGCCTTCCTCCGCCTGGCAGCTGTGACACTGGCTTCACGCCGACACGCGTGGGCGGCTCGGGGCCGCAGCCTTCTGCAGCGCCCACAGCTCGGCGGCGCGGAGGCGGGCGCGCGTGTCCCTGTCTCCCTGCCGCCGGGGCACCTAACCCCCACCTGGACATGTGTGCGTATGTATATGTGTATATGCACATGTGTCTATACACACACACACCTGTGTCTGTCTGTATATACGTGCATATGTGTGTATATACATGTAAATATAAATGTGTGTGTATATACACGCACACGAGTATAGGATGTAGCCGTGTTGGTCTAGCACATGGGCAAACAAGGTTCTTTGGGTAAATCTGATGTCTTTTATTAGACCGACTTAAATAATTGAAAAAGGAAGGGTATTTATACCCAAAACCTTGCTAAGAATAACATTTCCAACTATACACACGCGCACACACACGTGTACACACATATGTATACATACATATCCACACATATATATACACACCTATATTTATATCCTGCGTGTGTAGTGTATGCATGTGTACACATATGTATATGTAGATATAAATACATACGTGCACACACATATACACACCTTTATATATACACGTACCCACACACACATATTTACATAGTGCGTGTGTGCATTTATTGTGTGTATACGTATGGACGTGTAGGCAGAAATACATATATGTACACACATTTATATATGCGTATATACACAGATATATATGTATGTATATGGGGGGGTGGCCCCTCGCCGCGCAGCCCGCGGCGGCGCCGAGGAGCGCGGCCCGGCTCCGCAAGGACACTGCAGCCCTTCGCGGCAGCGGCGGCAGCGGGAGCGGGAGCGGGAGCGGGCGGGCAGGCTGCGGGCAGGCTCCCGCGCCCCCTCTCGGCCAAGCCGGTGTCACGCGGCAGCGCTCCGCTCCGAGGGGCTGGAGGTCAGGCCCCGGCAGCAGGGCGAGCGCCGCCCAGGGACACGCAGGCGCCTCCCGCCTGCCTCTCGTGGCAATTAGCCAGCGCAGCGGCACCCGCCCCTCCTGCCGGAGCCGGCGCGGGGATCACACCTTTACCGGCACCCGTGGCCCCGGCCCCACGGAGGCTTCTCCCGCATTACACGCCAGGGGCAGGCTGCATGTCACAGCAGCCAGAATATGGCCCCCGGGCTCCTGGAAGCCTCCCCGGGCCACCTGTATGCGGGGGGGAGGGGGGAGCGGGGGAGGGGGAATGAGCCCCGCGCCTGTCTGCTCAAGCCCTGGCAGGGAAAGCTGATGTCATGTGGGCGCCTCCCTGCCCCGGGCACAAAGCGCTGGGCCGAGGCGATTAGCATTTCCCGCCGGCTGCTTCGCCCTCTCGGCTCGGCTCTGCAGCAGCCGCGGTCGCTGCTCGGACCCGGGGCCCTGCACGAGTGACCGCCCAGGGTGGTCCTTCGCAGCCACTTGACGGCTCATGGGCATGGGCAGGGGCTGGTGAGCCAAGCCGGGTTCCGCCGGGGCGCGGGGGGCTGCCAGCCGCGCTCCCCACGGCCGGCACCGCTCCGAGCTAGGCGAGCTGCTGCCTCCGGCTCCCTGCGTCTGGCCGCGAGCACCCGATAGAGAGCAGCTCGCTCGGAACTGCTAGCGGGACCTACGCCCTGCTCCCCCCTCACTGCCCCAGATTATGGCCAGCCCCTGCAGCCTGTCCCTGGCGCTGTGGGTCAACCCAGCTCTCAGCACGGCGGGCCACGGTGGAGCTGCCCTGCAATCAAGCAGCTCTACCAAGTCATGGGCTCGCCAGCCCCCGCGGCTGGCTTTGGGGAGAGACCGAAGGGCGAAGGCATCGAGACTTCATCGGGTTGCAGAGCGGGAGGGGGGTGGTCCTGCTTGGAGCACGGGGGTGCACTGGGTACCCTCCTGTCCTCAGGTCCTTGCCGACCCTCATTTCTGGGATCCAGTATTTCCCAGAAAACGAGGGCTGGGGGGACCTCAGGAGAGCACCCAGTGCAGCCCCGTGCTCGGAGGAGGACCAGCCCCAGCTACATCCCCCTCCCCAGCCTTTACAGCAGCAACAACCCCCCCGGAAGACGAGAGCTGTAGGCAGGGCCGGCAGGCTGGAAACTCCGCGCTGCTGAGCCAGCCTTGCCCACTGGCGGAGCAGGAGGCTGAATGAATCCCTGCAGTGGGAGCAAATACCTTGCCTTGCGCTCGCGCATATTAATGTGCAGCTGTATTTAAGATTGCCGCTGCATGGCAGCCTGTCACTTCAATATTGTCTAGTCAGAGGCTGTAACCTCAGGCATAGGCGACGGGGAACACACACACACACACACACACACACGGACAAGCACACACGCGTGCTCGTTGCAATTGCACCCCAAGGTCAGCGGCCCGTGGCACCCCCGGGCTGGGGCGTCTCTGGGGTGGGTGGGGGGACAGGGCGCTGCGAGCCTCCCGTAGAGCTGGCGGAGCCGGAGGGGAAACAATGGAGAGGCGCCGATCCCTTGACAAAGCGCGCCGGCGAGATGCCTCGCGGATCTGCAGCCTGATTGACAGGCGAGACGTGAATCATCCTGCCGGCAATCCACGTGAAGGGACGGGCGTGAGTGGGCGACGCCAGCGCAGCTCTCCCCGCGCCGGCTCCCGGCTCCCCCGTGCCAGCCACAACACGCCCAGCCGCGCGGCTCTTCCCCGCGCTGCGCACCGCCGCGCCCCGAGCCGTGCGGTGCGGTGCGCGCGGGTCTGCGAGCGCGGGGCAGGAGGGTGCGTACGGAGCGAGGGGCCCGCAGCGCGCAGCAGCCGCGAGGGGCGCCCAGGGGCAGGATGCAGCCCCGCTGCAAACGCGGCCTCTCCTTTGCCTCCCATTTTTCCTCGCACAACCTTGTTTCTCCTACCCTTGTGCATCCCACTTGCCCCTGGAGCTCTCCACCGCCCGGGCACCCCGAGCCTGCCCCCACCCAGCCGGTGCAATCGGTGCCCGGGCTGCAGCGCTGCCGCAGCGGCCGGGCCCTGCAGCCCGCGGGACCCAAAGCCTGCTCGGTGCCTCTCCCCGCTTCCCCGCGCCTGCTCCGAGCCAGCGTGCCGGGCATGCAAATGGCGGCGGGCTCTCGCCTGCTCCGCGCCGGGCCCGCTTGGCAAGCGCGCCGCCCGCGGGGAGCCGGGGGAAGGCGCAGGAGCAGCGGAGCGCCGCACGGCGCCCGGCAGCCCGCCCGCGGGGAGCCTGCGGGGCTCCGGCCAGCTCCCACACCTACTGCCTGGCTTAGCTGCAGCTGCTCCCCCGGCAGTGCTCGGCCTGTCCCAGCCCAAGCCCCAGCCCGCCCCCGGGCACTTGGCCTGGCCTCTTCCTGCCGTGCCACAGCGGGTGTGGGTGTGCGCACATGTGGGTGCAAGTGCATGTGTGTGTGTGAGTGTATGCGCATGGGAGTCAGCGCGTGTGCGTGGGAGCGTGTGCATGTATGAGTGCATGTGCCTATGTGAGTGCATGTAGGCGGCTGGGTGTGCGTGAGCGAGTGCACGGCTCTATGTGTGCATGTGTATGTGGGTGCATGTGCGTGGGAGTGAGTGCATGTGTGGGGGTGAGAGCATGTGCGCTCATGTGTAGGTGTGAGTGCATATGTGTGTGTATGTGTGAGTGCATGTGCGGCTGAGTGTGTGTAGGTGGGTGGGTGTGAGTGTGAATACATGTGGCTGTATGCATGGGAGTGCGTGCATGTGTGAGCATGTGGGGTGTGAGTGCATGTGTATGTGCATGGGTGAGTGCACGTGCGGGTGAGTGCATGTAGGTGGGTGGGTGTGAATGCATGTGGGTGTATGCATAGGAGTGAGTGCACGAGTGCGCATGTAGAGGCGTGAGTGGATATAGGTGGGTGCGCATGTGTGTGAGTCTTTTATGTATGTGCATGTGTGAGTGCGTGTGTGTGGATGGATGGGTGCGGGCGCGAGTGCGTTTGAATGCGAGTGCGTGCATGCATGTGCGTGGCTGTGAGTGTGTGCGCCCGCGATAATCCCCTGCCCCTGCCTGCCGCGTGCAGCTGTCACACATGCCAACTGTCCGTGTCGCGGGAGGGCAGCCGGTTTGTTTGTTTTATTAAGCGCGATCTCCCCGGCTGCTCCCCGCCGCCAGCCCGGCCAGCGCCGCGGGACGCCGCGGCCCCATGCAAGTGGCTGCCTGCGCCGTGCGGGCGGGGGCGCAGCAGGAGCCGGGCGACGGGGGCTCCTTTCTCCCCAGCGGCCCCCGTTTCGCTGCTGCGAGCGGCTGCCGGATCGCGGGCGGCACAGGCTCGCGGCAGCGCCCGAGCGGAGAAGCGGCTCCTTCCCGGCTGGCAAACAGCGCGGCGCTGGCTGCAAGCCAGGCCCCGCGTCTGGGGAGGGGTGGGGGCTGCACCCCCCCACACACACTGCCCTACAAACACACACAACCCTACACATCCCTCCACCCCACTACACACCCTCCCTACACACACATCCTTCCACCCTTGCTTTACACACCCCTACACACTTCCACACGCGCACACACCCTACATCCGCCCCTAGACACACCCCTCCCCCTCGCTACACACACACATTCTACACCTGCCCCTACACACACACACAGACCCGTACACTCACATCCCTCCCCCCTCGCTACCCACCCACTCCTGCACACTTTTACACCCCTACACACTCTGCACCTGCCCCTACACACACACACACACACACACACACGTCCGGCCCCATGGCGGAGCGCCGGGGCCGAGCGGCGCGGTGCCGGCGGGTTGCACGCCGGGCCCCCGGGGAGGAGCTCCAGCGCTCCTGCCAGCAGCTGCAGCCGCCGCCGCCGGGGCTGCTGCACGTGACCCGCCCCCGCCTGGGCTGCTGGAGCTGCTGCCTTGCTGTGAGCGCAAACAATTCATCCCGAGGCCCGGCTCTGCTGGCCTCCTCCCCTTCGCAGCATGCACGGGGAGCGCGGCAGCTAGCTTCCCCTCGCCCGCGGCCAGGGAGGGCCGGGCCGGGCCGGGAGCCAGCCTCCCTCCCTCCTTGCTGCCGCTGCGGATGCGCAGCCCGGGCCGGGGAAGGCGCCGGCGCAGCGCGCTGGCCCGGCCGGGCTGTGCTCTCGCCTTCGCGCGCAGCTCGCCCCCCCGCCTGGGCTTGCGGTCGGGGGTGGTAAACCGAGGCTTCCTGCGCTGCCCGCCTCGCATCGCGCCCGAGGAAGACGTGTCAGAAGGGCAGGGGCGGAAGAGGCCTGGGGCAGAGCGGGAGGCGCAGGCTGCGGGCAAAGCCTCGCTGCTGCTCGCAGCCGGAGGCTTCCGGAGCCGGCGGGCCTGCCCCCTTCCGCGGCTGCCTGTGGGGCCCTCGCTGAGCCGGCGGCGCTCGGCACTTCTCCGTGACAACCGCGGCCGAGAGCTCGGCCTCTTTCTGGGGATACCCGCTCAGGCCGGCCTCTTTCGCGATGCTGCCAGCCTGACTTTTTAATCCCTGAATGACTCTTCAGCCCTTTCCCTATGAGTCACCCCCTTCTGCCCCTGGTAGCTGCCTGAGTCATCTCTGAACTGCCCCTCCCGCTTCCCCGAGACAGGTGGGCGGATAGAAACTACAGCTGGGGGGTAGGGAACGAAGCCTGTCACTGACACCACCAGCGAAGGCCCTGTTTCAACCACAGGCTGCGGGGTGCTGGAACAGTGAAAAAGACCCCGCTTCTGGCAGCCGGGTGTGCAAAGGCCTTTCTGCTTCACTCCCGCCTGGTGGCACAGAGGAGAAAGCGGCCTTGCTCATGATAGTTACGTGGATGTACTCTTCTTTGCTGTTTGCAGTGCCGTAGCAACAAAGTTTGGGGCTAGGGACAAAGCTCACAGCAGTAACCCATCCTCCCCCACACACACACAGCAGGGAGACCTGCCCTTTCCCCATCCCCCCCACAAACCAGCCACAAGCAGCTCCATCCTATGCCCTGCCCTGGCTGGGCTGATTGACACCTGTTTGCTTCAGTGCCCGGGCAGTTGCCTTGCTCACCGCTCACCCCCCACCCTTGCTACGGTAGTGGCTGCTCGTGATGAACAAGTTGTGTAGTTTGGCTAGGGGTTGACAAGGGAGGGATCCAAAGGCCATGCAGTAATGTGGCTGCACCCCACTTTTGGAGCGCACTGCACCATGGGAACCTCTGGGGACTTTTTAAGTCCCTAAAGCATGTGGAAACCCTCCGTCCCTTCCCCTTCCTGCCTAAAACCACCTCCACACCTGATTTTCCCATCCCAGGGGAGGGGAAGCACCAGTGCCATTCCTGCCCACTGTGCTGCCGCTGAGTGCGGCTGGGGATGAGGATAAGCTAGCAGGGGTGAAGTGGGGGTTCCCATTCCCTGCACTTGTTTCAGGCAGAGTGGCAGCAGCTACTCTCACCAGGCTGTTGCTACTGTCCCCTTCCTAGCTACACCCTGCCCCTGCTCAACTCCACTGGCTCCAGAGCTTCACTCTGCTCTTAGCAGTGAAGAAAGCAGCAGAAGCAGGCAGGGGAGTGAGGGGGAAGAGGAGAGCAGGGGGTTGCCTTTGAGTAGGAAGGGGATGACCAGTCACACGTCAGTCAAAAATTGTGAAAAATTGCCAATAGGTCCAAATAATACACAGAAAAAGCACAACATTTCCATTAAGAAATGTGTCAAAAACAATTTTAAAAAAATCATATTTCTGTCAAGGAAACTATAAAAAAATGTAGCTTTTTTGTAAAATTGCTATTAGCTTTGACCTGTCAAAAATATGCAGTCAATTGACCAGTCAATTGACAATATTTGACCGGTCAATTGACCAGCTTGCCAACCCTAAACATTATTGCCACTTCTGTGACACTGCTTCACTGAAGCAAACAATCCCTCACTTGGATAAAGATTTCAGTACTATAGCAGAAAAAATGTGTTTGCTGATGCCACACAAACATTTACTGTCTGCTTTTTAAAACGTTTTTGCTACTGGAAAGCATCAGTATCACCAATCTGGTACCAAGGTAATCAAGGATCTGTTGAAATACTATTTGGGGAGCAGCAAGTTGATGACTGTGGGTAAATTGCTTAGGAACTTCAGCTCCCTTGAAACCCCTAAGGCGTGGATGGTGGTTATATTCACCATATTGTAGGACTGGGTTCTCCTGCCTTGATGCAAAGTCTGTCTATTGAGGCCAGCGGACTTTGTAACAGGCCCTTAAAGAGTGATCCCGGCATCACTAGTCCCTTTTGAATGCAGATGCAGGAGTAACCAAAATGTATTATCTCAAGGCCATTTACACTCAACTCTTGCATTAAATGAGCTGGTGATTATCAGCTAACTCAAAGCCAGTAGGTGCCTGAATCCTTATCAGCTTTTAAAAAAAAGAAATCTTGGCAGGAAAGCTACATATTCAGTCAGCAGAGAGTTCTCAGAGCCTTATGGTTTGCTGGGGTGCAAACTTCCAAACGCAATAGCTCAGCAGCCACTGGAGTACTGGTCTGGTAGCTAGAGATAGAGATCTGCCCTGCCTGCGTCTTTAAAAAATGTGACTGTGGGGCCTCAAGCAGTCACTTCTGCTGCTTATGATTGAATCAGTCATGCTCTTGAAATTATGTCTTGGTGCTCAAGATTTTAGCATAGCGATAGCAGTGGTATGAGAAAACAAGTTCTGCTACAATTACTCTATGGATAGTTTCCAGGGTTACAAATTCAATGACAAGTGCCTACCCCCAGGACAATGTTTTTAGAAGTAAATTCTGATTTGGGGCACCTCAAATCTTGGGTTCTCTGCTGGGACACTTAAATGTCTCAAGTTGGATGCTTAAAACCGATGCACCTAGTCAGCGCTTTTTGAGCATTTTGCCTTACATTTATTTTGTTAAAACTAACAGAAACTTGAACATGGTGGGCGGGTTATATACACTCATGTTTGTGGATGGCAAATGATGAAAATTGTGAGAAGGGGCTGTTTTAAATATTTCTTTATAGTCTTATATAGTAAGTTCACACATTTTAATATAATTTCCTTTGCTACATTTGCTAAGTATGGGTGATATTTGTTGTCTAAACAATGATTTTGCTCTCCTAAGCCATCTGCTCCTCCTACTTGATCCTACAGTGGCATACTGCTGCATGTTATATCACATGCATATCCCAGACAACTGAGTATGGTGGCATAAATACATCATTATGCTTCCACACAAAATGAGAATCTATGTGGGAAGCTAGCTCTTAGCAAAGTCAATATCCCAACTCAGAGCACAAATACAACAATATGCAAAGGAGATTTAAAAAAAATAATTCTTTTGGTTGTGCTACGATTTCCACATTCACTATTTAACTTTACTTTTGCCTTTTCCCAATATTTATTCCAATCAAATTCATTGCTCCTCCAGTACACAAAGCACCAACACAAATGTGCAAAAAAGAATCAAAAGATTTGTTATTTAGTCCTGACCCAAGTTGCACTCTGTAAACATGGTTTCACCTTCTCCACATCATCTCACCCACATCCCCTACCCACAACCCACATGTCCTGTCTCCACACAAAATGTGTTACCATGAACTCTAACCATATGCAGTGTTTACAATAGGATGTTCTTTTTTGGAATGGTGAATGGCATTATTTGAAGTAGACTGAGTGCATGGTTTAAAGGTTTTAGCTGAGAGTTAAAAGTGTGCTGTTTAGGAGGACTGTGAGTGGTGTGGATTAAATAATTTACTTTGCAAATGGAAATAGTGTGCAATGGAGTTTATTGAAATTATTGCCTGTAAGATGTGTAGCAGTGACTTTTGCTACACACTTGCTGCACTTTTGTTCCACTGAGGAACTCTGATGCTTCCTTTATTTTCTCCAGAGGTGATGTTTTTCTGCGTGCAGAATTATGGTTGCATATGGTTGTTTGTATGGTGGTGGAGGGTGGAGGCAGGTGGGTCATGAATGCTGATGTGGTGGCTGTGTTCAAGGTGAAATTACAGTTAAAGGCTGCAAGAAAAGGGGGAGGACTTAACTAGGGATGTCATGGCTTTTTGGTGCTTACATTGGTGATGTAAGCACTGGAACAACTGCAGCTGTTTTTAACATTTTTTGTTTGGTGGACTTTATATGTACGTATTGGTAGGTGAGATGGATCGCTCATGTGGTCTCATCTCTAAGTTTCTTCCATAGAGCCCTACTAGCCCTCACACATCACTACACTTCCTACTTGTCCCCCTAAGAGCTCTTCCCTTTGTTTCCTCCTTCTCATATTCTTTCCTTCCTGCAGCCTTGAATCCTCCTTCACCTCCATCTTCAGCCCTTACCATGCCCCTTGTTTCTCTACCACACGTCGCTACTAAATCCTGATTTATGGCCATGTATCACTACTGATACCTATGCACATTCATACATATGGACAAGTGATGAATGGTGTGGGGGAGTATGGAAGAATGGTGAAGAATGAAGATACAGGACAGTGGAGTGGAAACACACAGGGAGCAGTGAGGAAGGCTCTAGCAGGCACACAGAAAAGTATGAAGGGCTGAGGGCTTTGCAGGGCTGTAGGGAAAGATATGAGAAATGGGTCTTGAGCTGGATGGGCCTGCAGAGAGAAGCTACCCTTGTGACATATTTTAGGCAGCCCCTTCTCCCCTCTGGTTCTTCCACTTCAGGCCGTACAGCTAAAAGTTCTCTTTTTCCCATTTTTACTCTCACAACCTTTCTCCTCCTGCCCTTTTGCATCCCACTTGCCCCTGAGGCTATCCACAATACTACTATGTGGTGCACTTGGGAAAAAAGAAATGGGCACAATAAGGGCTAAGTGGGGCTGTGGGAATGGGGCAGAAGTATAATTGGAGACAGTGGTTGTCGGATGGTGTTGGGGAGAGCCAGGGCCTCTGAACTGAGGAATCATGACAGCAAGTGAGCTTGATGCCCTAATTCAGTTCTGATGCTCTGAAGGCTATGGAGAGCCCTAGATGCATCAGTGTCTCAGCTTAGAGGCTCAGCTGTCTTGGCAATGAAGTCTGAAGCAGAGAGAAACCAAGGCAGCGAAGGAGCATGCATACAACAGCATTTGCAAAGTGAACTGTTCAGCTGCTGTCAATTTGATAACAAAAGCAGTGGGCTCCCCTTTGCCACAAATCCTCACCACCACCAGCCCCACGCCCTCTTCCCCAACTCTACTTGCTTCCACAACAGATGCAGCCCAATGGAGTATAAGCACTTTTATCAGGCCTCAAGCACTCATGCACATCAAACCCTGAACCACTCTTCCTTCAGGACACCATGTGCCTTATTCACCCTGCATTTCTGCTGTCCCCACATCACCCACCTTGCTTCAGAAGATCCTGTCATCTGCCACCTGCCACCTCCAGACCTTCTGTGACCAGGTATGTGAGCAATGGAGGCTGAGAGGATATGGGCACTGAGCAGCTCTGTTGGCTCGTCTTGACATCACTCAAACCAGTGATGCTGAGCAAGGGAAATGCGTTTTAAGAGGTTTAATTTTGAATGTTAAAAAGCAGCCCATGCCATGAGATGCTCTCAGAATCTGTGTCCGTGAAACATGAAGTTGATAGTCATTTGACAAAAAATGTGCCAAAAGGGAACAATACTTCAGAAAGAGAACATTTCAAGACATTCCTACCAGCTGCACAGTCCCATGGCCCCTTCATCCTGCCTCAGAGCCTATATCCAAACCTTGGATGGACCCTACCTTCACCCAACATTTTAAAATGCTCTCCTTATGAAATATAATATATGTGGCAACCGTGTATACAGAAAATTCATTTGTCTTATGCAAGAGATATTCTATCAAATCAGTAGATTAAATTCAATCAGAAACATTTGAAACAGGAGGATTTCCGTCCTGTTTTAACTGCAAATCTCTAAATAGCTTTAACTCTGGAGTCACTATTGATGCCCTCAGAGTTATTAGATTGCATTCAGTTTATATTAGCAAGTATACTCACCAGTTCCCTGTTCTATGAACTTTTGTCAGGAGAGGTCACTAACATAATTTAGAGATGAAGTGGAAAGTGGTGAACCACCACACCACATCAAATAAAACATTCCAGATGGAGAATATAAACTAAAATGGGACATGGAAAATGAAGGATTTAAAATTTAAACCATGTTCAGAATCTGCTTGAATGCATAGACATGAGCCAAATCCTTATATTTTGGATTTACGCCTGGTGTAAGGTTGTTGCATTCCTGCAGTTACTCCAAATGTACAAGGGTGCCAATGAAAGCAAAACTTGGTTTCTAATTTTGAGCAACAAACTATTACCAGCGTAAAAACGTAGCTCATTTGTTTATACAGCTCCTAATGGAAGTGATAGATTAACCAATCTTTTGCCCTAGGCCTACATAAAAATGTTTCCTGCCTCACCTAAATGAAGGAGTTTTGAAGTTGTCTCCACCTTCTCTTTCTTAAACCGCATGGACAAAGCCAGACAGGGCTATAACAAAACACAAGACTATGTCAAATTTAAATTAATCTAAACATTTTATGATAAATCATCTGTGTAACATTTTTACGTTTCTTTTGACAGTTTAATGTTGCCCTAGACCTTTGCTCGTAAGTAATAGGTAAGAGACTAGGCACTATTTAATAGTAATCAAAAGTCATTTGAAAAGCTGGGCTCCAAAGGTGTTAAGCTTCACTAGGCTATGAAGGATTTGATTCCCCTGAGTCTGAGATTCTTTCTGAAGGCAAATATGCATGGAATTCATGTGTGAAGATAGTTGAGGAGGCTACTTCTTAAGGGAGAAAGTAGACCTTGGGCATCTGACCACTACTGTAATTCATCTCTAAAGGAACTCAGTTTTGCACTATCGCACACAGGGTAGTCAGTCACCTTGGGGTTCATCTGTTCATGTCACCACTGTCTGTCATGTTGTACTTGCTTGTGACACAGTTGATGAGGTTTAGGTTAAGAAAGAATAGCAGTTTCTCCACATACAAAAACAGCTAGTTGGCTGACGTTTATATGGTCCCTTGCGCTACACCTGTACATTACTTTATTGGACTATCTATTTGAAGAATCATTAACCTTACATTTGCTGTTCTATTGCTTAAGTAATATTCCCGTCTGCTGCTAAACTTTAAATTATGCATGTGCAGACAAAGCTGCAAATGCCTTGTCACTACTGCGCACCTCCAGGTAAAACCTGGCTTTAGGTTTAATGTAAATAATAAAAGCATCATAGCATTTTAATAAACTAATTTCTGAGGTAAGATTGATTCCCCTACAGTTGCTATGGAATTGGAATTCTTTTCATTCTGAGATTGTTAAAAATCTCCACAAATTAGAGCCATTCATTTCTCAGAAGTTAATTTCCATCTGAAAAATCTCAAAAACCAAGACCAAGATCAGGGCTTGGGCTTGTTGCTGTACAATATCTGGAGGAAGAATTTCCCATCTCTTGCACCCATGCTTGGTCTGTCCTCAGCCATAGTGCTAGTCTCTGAGTTCCTCTGAGAACAAGATAATATGAAGCTACTAGCACAGGGGTTCAGCTAAAATGGTGTGAACTCTGTTGGGAGCTCTGGTTTCCCATAAATAAAAGTCTGATTATTGACATTTTTTTCTTCACCATATGGAGTAGGTTTTTTCCCAGTAGAATCAGTGCTGAAAGCAGTGTTGGCGACTTAGCCCCCTACCACGTTTGGCCTACAATGTGCGGTGGTTTCTAACACTGCTTTTATGCCAGCAATGTTGGGGAATGGTTGAGGGAAAAATCTAGTGTAGACAAGGCTTCACACAGGTGAGAAATCCTTTAAAATAAAGCCCTAGATCTTTGAAACACCATTAGGAACTATTATGAGGAAAAAAAAGTTAATTAGGAATTGGAGACCTTTTGTGCTCAGTCACCAGGGAAGCTAATCCTTACCACAAACACACAGCAAAATAACTTTTGTTTTTTAACATACTGAGAATGTGACAGAGTTGCAGAAAGACTACACGTGAACATATCCTTAAGCAATATATAATCCACCACAATGCCATTTTCGGCAATCCTTGGTAAAAGGCCTCACACTATAATCCTTCCGAAGGAAAGCAAATATCTGGGTAACACTCAGTGTAAGGCAGCAGGCTGAAAGTCGTAAGTTCTTTTTAATACACAAATGAAATACACATTCTGCTGCTCATATTAGATTTAGGGCATGTATAAGTTTGTTTTCAGTGATGCCATGTGAGATAGGATTTAACTGTGTGAGGGCAGTGTCATGTGTACAAGGTTTACTGGCAGCCCTACAGTCCTCGTGTGAAACTGTACTAGATTACAGTGCATTGTGCTAGCTGCCTGTAATCAGTTGTTATAAAAACAAGGCAGGCCATTGTTGCACACTATGATTTACTGAAGTTTTGCACTATAGTAGTGACACAGAATTCCTGGACTCCTGACCCACTCATTTCTGCACCTTGATCAATCAGCTGCAAGCAGATTCCTGACTGACAGAAAAAAGTTTAATTATATGCTTAAGAGTTTTGATTATTATCACAGACCACCCACTAGCAAACACTGTAGACGGATCTATGAATGCATCCAGGTATTTTCATTGAAAAAGATGGTATAATAATGGCATCCTAAACATACTCAAGTATTATTTATGGACTTATTGAGAGGGCTCGGTGATTCTGTAAGGGAAAACAAAAGAAAACCGAGAAAAAGAACGAAAAAGAAACATACAGATCACATTAATAGATTATATCTGCATCATCTACAAAAGTATGATCAATCATTGGCTTTATAATACAATCCCTTGACTACAGCCCAGAAATAGAGAGTATCAAAGCCTGGAGTATCCATATAAAAGAACATTTCTAGATATAATGACTTCTACCTGTAGCTTCCTATGGTTGGAACACAGAAGACAAAAGACCTTATTCATAGGGAGGCCTGGTTTCATCCAACATCAGAGTCTGGAATGTACAGAGGGAACCAGAAGCCTCAGAACCAACTTCAATGAGACTGTCAGTGGCATCTTCAGAGTGATGGGGGGAGAGCAGCTTCAGAAAGCCGGAGGATCGACAGAAGGCCTACAAAGGCTTTCAAAAGGTCCAGGGGAAGCACTGAAGGCAGCTTTGTGTGGCGGGGGACACCCAAGAAATAACAAAAGAGTCTTAAAGGGGTCCATCTTCACCATCTTGTGTGTTTGTGTAACAAGCCTCCTTCTGTGACCAGGATAATAACTACAAGGTCTGTATGTTTAATATGAACATTTCAGAAATACTGAGGACTCTCTGAGGGATTCAAAGAAAGGAGGGATCATGGTGTGCATCTTGGAATCTCTGGCCCACACAAACATAGCCCATTTTCTTCCATAATTAAAAGAGTTAAATGACACACAATTGTTTTTACCCCTAAATGTTTCCTTTTAAATTTATTTATGTATTTG
Organism: Crocodylus porosus; assembly: GCF_001723895.1. Lineage (NCBI taxonomy): Eukaryota > Metazoa > Chordata > Crocodylia > Crocodylidae > Crocodylus > Crocodylus porosus. The sequence goes on along the minus strand of NW_017728906.1, from coordinate 47,976,741 downwards.
CTTTTTTTCCCCTTATAAAGATAAAACATTCATTTAGACCAAATTTTCAGACTGTAATGGTGCCTATGGCCATGTCCAGATGTGCCGGGATGCTTGGTTCCCCAGGCACAACTAGCAGTGGCATACCTTGCGCCACCACTAGTTGTCCCCAGGGAATGCCTGTGCCATGGCAAGTTACCCTGAGTGGGGTAGGGGAGGCTGGGACCAATACTAGGCTGGCCCCAACAGCCTTACCTTGGGTCCCGGGGGCCTCCCAGGGCTGCAGCAGTGGTGATCCTGCTGCGTGGAGCCTGGCCACCAGTAGAGTACAGCTCCAGCCAGCCACACTCTAGCTTTTGGTGGCACATGCTGCTGCTGCGTGTGCAGCTCCACTTTTGTTTTTTTTGCAGATTTGTTTTACCCCTGGATATCCTGGAGATCCTCCACACTGCTCCCTTGCAGCATGGAGAACAACAGAATGTGCGGTATGTAGCACTGCAGATGTGTCTGCAGTGCCACATACCGCACAGTGGTGGTCATCTGGACGCAGCCTATGTGTTATTTCTGGAGTGGTGTTAAAGCAGAGTAATTTGAAAAGGAGGCATAAAGCATTTTTAAGAGAGGAGGCTGGGTTATTACCTCACAATAAAAATGCCATTTGGAGCATTTTAAAAGTAAAAATTGCCCTTCGGAAGAATTTGTACCAGTGGGGGTGAAAAGTTGTTTTCTGCAGGGGGAGCAATATTCACAGGGGACAATGAAATTCATAACAAGCATCTCCCTTTTCAGCCTGAATAATCTGAATCATGAATGCCACGTGCCCCTGGAGGCAGGGGGGGAGGGGAGAGGGCACAGTGACTACCCACAGGCGGCGGTGGTAATGTTGGCGGCAGGGGCGTGGTGGCAGCGAGCGGGGAGCTCCTGCAGGTGGCCATGGCAGTGTCAGAGGCGGAGCAAGGGGAAGATGAGCGCCAACCCGCAGACACTGCTGGCAGTGACAACGGCAGCCAGCAGTGATTGGGGACCACCCACAGACACCGCTGGCGGTGTCCATGGTGAGGGCGTGGGTACCAAGCAGTGCCAGTGGCACTTTTTGCAGGGGGTGGACTGTCAAGCTTAGAGGGTGCACATGCACCCGTGTGCACCCACTATGCATCACCAATGGGCTGAATGTATTCACTTCACTTCTGTTCCCCCCAAAAAGAGGAATTCTTGTAAGGCTTAGCCTTATACTGTTCATAGTGCCTCACACTGCCAGGTGAGGAGTCAGAATTAGGCAGTGGGCTCCTTTTCTGTCAGTCCTGCTGCCAGACAAAGATGCAAAGCCAGCCTGCAAGTTGCCAAGTCAGCACAGGCTGTGTGGACTTACAAGAATGCAGGGCCCCTAGCACTTGTTTGCACTGTGTAAGGCAGAGATACGTGACATAACCGAGACTTCAAATGCTTTGGAGTCTCAGCTACTGCATGAAGCCCAGCCACCTACCTCTTCTGGGGCCCAATCCTACTCCCAGGGAAATCAAAGTGAGTTTTGCTTTTGCTTGTAATGAGGACAAGATCGAGCCTTGTCCTCAAGCTCCTCATATTAATTTCTTGCCATTCACTTTGAAAAGTCTGTCCCAGAGATTCAGTCCTGGGTTTTCTGTTCCCAAATTGTACACACACAGGTTTTTTTGATTGGTACAGATTTGTTCATTCTTGCCAAATGTTCGAGAAGCGGTTTGGTCAAATGCATTTTTAGCAAACACAACCTAGTCAATAAGGGCATTTACTGTTTATTTTTCATGCCATAGGATTGGTCAACTACCTCACATGGGTATTGCATCTATATGACTGACCTGACCTAAGCTTTAGAAACAGGAGCCCCCTTTTCTGTTTGCAGATTGTCTGCACACATTCTGAATTGTTCATTCAGGCCATTGTAGTACTCACAACAGAAAGAATTTTCCACAACGGCTACAGAAACCCTTCTGGTGCAGATGCCCTCACAAGCACTTATTCACACTAGCCCATATTACCTTCCACAAATAGTGTGGTGAATAAACATTCACGCACCAGAATGCTCATGAATAGGCAAATGCAAGGAGCAGCAAACAGCAACAGAGCAAAAGGAGAGACTGATTTGCAGGAGTATTGGTGAATGCTTTTCTGCAACGTTTACTTTGCTGACATGGATTAAACCATAGTGTAACAGTGAAAACCAGACTCCCGCCCAGCATAAAGCATAGAAGATTTGACAATGCATTACATACGCTTCCTGAAATATCTGCCCTTTTGATTCCCTGCTATCATTTCTCCATTCTGGGGCGTGAAGGGCTGCACGGATTGTGAATGCCATTTCAGGCTTCCCTATCGGGGCACCCCCATCGATGCCAATTTTTGATCCGGCAGCACAGGATGGATTAGCAGTGGAAGATTAATTCCTTCCTGTCATCTCCCCAGGGAGGTTAAATGATCTCAGGAGCAATTTCTCTTGCTTATAACACTGTAATCCAGAAGCATGCTGCTAACTGCTACAGTGTGTATGGCGCTCTAAAGAGAGCAAAGAAGTTGCAGGTTTGAGAAGGGTCATCGACTAAAGGTATATTTACTTAATGAAATGGTGATTTCCTGCAAAGCAATCCTCTTCCTATGTGAAACACTAGCTCAGAGAATCAGTAAGAACTATTTCTTAAAACAGATGGAGGAAAAAATGCCTAGGTTAATTACGAACTCAGTCCTCCTCCACTTAGAAAATGGAATGCATCATAATAGATCTGACCTGAGTAAACACCGTACCTACTGTTGCATTTGCATTACAAACTCTTATTCATCTAAGCAGCCCCAGTAAAATCAACAGTACTATCTGAGAGAGCTAAAGTTCTAAAAAATGAGGATCTGGTTTATGCATTAGAGTCTAGTCATAAAATCACTCTTCACTCACACCTCCTTTTGGAGTTTATGGGCCACATGCTCTTCTGTGTCCCCAATCCTTTGAATTGTTCTGGCACTGTCCTCTACCAGTTGGATCATGATCGAAAACAAGGTGGATCACTGGGGAGCTATAGCCAGTTCTCTTATGGTATCTTTGAATTCTCACTGTTCTATGCTGAATGGGTCTCACAGCAAGAGAGCATCTCACATGATGTGAGTGATGAGAAATGCCAGAGAGAATTGGGAGTACACACTGATTTCAAGGGAATGATATTTACAGGTAAATCCTGTTCCCCAGTAGCAGAATATATTAGACATCTTTTTCTCCAGCCTACTTATGTTCTAACATTCTTAATATTATTTTTATGGTAGTTAGAGTGATGTTGTAGCCATGACGGTCCAGGAATTATGCAAAAAGGAAAGATTTCCTTAGGTGCTATCTTTTATTGGGCAAAAAGCATAGCTGAGAGAAAGTTATACAAGCTTTCAAATGCAAGACAGTTTTTCTCCAGGTCTTCATTCTTCTCCTGAAGAAGAATGTCTTGCATTCAAAAGCTTGTCTAAATCTATCCGAACTATGCAGTTGGTTCAACAAGTGATATCACCTAAAGAAATCCTTGCCTCTCATATCATTTTTATGGCATTGTAACTTTGCACAACACTTTACAAAAATGTGCTAGGACATCATCCCTATCCAAAACAGCTTGCAGACTAAAACTGAGAAGACAAACTAGACATGGGATGACAGGTGAGAGGTAAAATAAGGCACAGGAAGATTAGAAGAGAGGAAACACAGGATTCTGATAATACATGGGATGGAAAGAGAGACGAGACTTGTGGAGATGAAGCAGGAAACACTTCCAAACACAGAGGACATGTCTACATGTGCATTAATGTGCTTTTCCTAATCCACATTAAATTTAATACCTCCAGGCACTTTTACACATGCTCCGGGGGTGTGGAAGTGGGCAGTGCTTTAATTAGAACAGCCCCAAGAACCACTGTAATTAAAGTGCTGCCCCATCTCATGCATCAGCATCCCCATGCTTAAAATTGGCAGGGGGCGCTTGAACTAAAGCTCTTTCGACGAACTTTAATTCAAGTGCCCCTACCACCAATTTTAAGTGTGGGGACATTGCTATATGAGACACAGAAGGCTGTTGGAGTGCAGTAATTGCCACGCTCCAGCATACTTGATTAATCAAATCTACTCTGATGTGCTGAAATTCCAGCCTGTCAGAGCAGTCTCCATGCTTATGTAGAGGCACCCTCCAATATTAGGTACTAAATAAATGTTCATTAGGCTGCACTAATGCACAGTAGCACAAGTGCACATTTTTTTGGTGACAATTAATGTGCAATAGCCTATTCTACCCCACATTAGTGTATTAGCACTTTTTTTTACATGCCACTGTAACGTGCGGTAGAATAGGCTACTGTGCATTAAAGTGCCCAGAGAACTTGTGAATAAAAATGCTGAACTGAAAGCAGGAGAAGAAAAATAAGGGAGCAGCAAGAACAGAAGATGGGTAAGCATTAGGAGAAAGGGGGGAGTAGGAGGAAATGGGAACAGGATGCAGGGTTGTTAAAATTGTGTCTGCCCTTAGTGGGGAGGAAGAGGATGCTGAATTAGATTCAGTCAGAGAGAGAAAGCCAGTGAGAGCATTCAAATAAAGGAGGGTGTGACTGGAGCAGTGGGGAAGGAAAGTTAGAATAGCATCCAAATTTTATACAGAGAGGAAAAGAGAGGCAAGAAACAGGGAGGCCAGGAAAGAGATTACCATAATCAAGGTGAGATATGAGCAAGTGTGAACTGCCATTTCAGCAGTGGGAAAAGCAAGGAAAGAGAAAATGTAGGTAAGCATGGCACTGGATTTGTTGTTTGGAAGGAAACAGAGAAGTCCAAGATGGCAGAGTTGTTGCAAGTCTGGGACATAAGGACTATGGCAAAGTTGTTAGGGCAGCGATTCTCACCTAGGGTGCTGCAGCATGATCCACAAGTTAAATTGAGAGATTTGAAATGGGAATCCAGAGTGTCAAAACCATTCTGACCTACTGTGGCTTCCTGAGTTCTTTACAATAGAAGAATTCTCTAGGATTTTTTCGTAGTCAACAAATGAGTGAAAACTATGACCCCGAGGGGGTGCCTTGAGACTAACAAGAGGTACCCTGAGTCAAATGAAAAATACCTTGAGTCTAAAAAGGGTATGAACCAGCACACCAGGAGCTGCTGAGGAGGGAAAAATGGTGAACTTGTTAGGATGGCAGATGGATTAAAAAGTGTAATGGGAAAGACAAAACACTGAAATTTGGAGAGATTGAATTTAGGAGATCTGGGGATGTGCAAGAGGAGATAACCTATATGGAAAGAGGGGGACAGAGAGAGAGAGAAAGTATGGCTGAAGAGATACGTGGCAATCAAGAGTGAGAAGGGGGCACTGGGACAGGGATCATGGTCAAAGCCATGTTAGCAGATGAGGGCACCTATAGCGAGAGGGCTGGGAAGGGGAACAGAATCCTGAAAGTCATTAACACAAGGTACCTTGCCGGCTAGCCCCTCATCCCCAGCCAACCCCCCTGCAGCACACTGAACCTAGTTGGAGCAGCCCTGGGCTGCTGACAGCTGGGATTGCTTTGACAGAGCTCAATGTGCTGCGCATGAATAAACTCCAGAGCAATATATTCCAGAGCTTTTTGCTCCCAGGTGCACATTCAAATGGCATGCCTGGGAACAAAAAACTCTGGAGCAATACGCTCTGGAACATATTCATGTGCATTAATTGCACATGAAGATATGCCCGGTGGGGCACAAACAAAATCTGGAGAATACAGAAATGTGAAAACCAAAGCAGAGAATAATGTGATTAACTTATCAAAGGCTCCAGAGAGACATCAAATACAACTACACAGAAGTGCTCCTAACATCCCATTTGCAGCATATAATGAAGCAGGTCAGAGGACCTACTTAAAACATCATGGTTTCTTCCTGGCAAAAACACCCCTTTGTCTGTGACTAAGGCACTGTCTATACGTGCACCTTGTACCAACATAGTTACATGTGTAATGTCAATCTGAATTAAACCAGTGTACTTCTACATCAGTTTAAATCTGGCTTCTATCCATTTGGCTTTCACCTGTAATTTACCTTCAATTTAGGGTATGGTGGATGCCATACCAACATCAGTCAGTGCCAGAATTCAGGAGGCAATGTCTGCATTTCATAATCTTGGGAGAGCGCAAGAGGGACCTGGAGTTCAGAGCACGAATGCTAACAGGTTATGTGCAGTCAACAGTTCTTCAAGGATGTAAGTATACAGCCCTCAGGAAGTCTGATGAAAGACGTCTCCAGGTCTTTGAATTCTAGTGCTGTGGGAATGCTTTGAAAATAAGCTAAATGCTGATCATGTTAAATAGTACAGCAGAGGATGGTGCTGACAAAAAAACACCTTATCAATATAGTAACTCAGAGGAAAATGCAAGTCCTTGGACATGTGAGGTAATCTTTCAGGGACTCCTTACCCACACTGATACTGGAAGGTGAGATAGAAGCAAACCAACCTGTGGATGGACAGCAAACAACCTGGGCATAGAAAAGCAATGTGGAATGGGGTGAAAACTAGAGATCGGGACCATGGTGCGGGGCTGAGACATAGAAGGTGTTGACCAGCAACCTCTACATTGCAGATGTAAGGTAGCCAACAAGACGTGTCTGCACGCAGTAACTGCATCAGTCTGACTCCAATTAAAGACTGGAGACCCTTGTGTGGACACACTTATATTTGTTTCATACTGGTTGTCAACTTACAAGCACAAGCCAAACTGATACAAAGTCTGAAGTGACGTGTGTCTATGCTCACAGGTGCACACATTTAACTTTGTTGTTTGAACATCACTCCTGTACTTAAACTGGTGGAAAGGGGAGGAGTCAGATTGGAGAGAATCAATGAGAAACTGGAAGACAGAATGGCTAGACCAGGCGGGAAGATGAGATGTTCAAGAATTTTGGAGGTGAGAGAGAGGAGGAAGGCAGAATGGCAACATGGGAGAAGTGAATTAGAAGTCAAGGATGACTTCCATCTTCTGAAGGAATTGCTGGGTGTTATTAGTGTGCGTGGGGACAGAACTGAGCACGCAACCATGAGTGATATGAATATATTCAAATGGGAAGGCTGATGCTCAGCCTTGGTTCAGAAGTCTACTGTTCTTATAGCACTTCTTTTATGATTTTAGATCCTCGTACTCTGAGGCCCCAGTCCAGGACTTGTTTAACTTTCAGTGGTTGAATAGTATCCTTGACTTTAGTTGGACTACTTACTTGTTTAGGGTTAAGAATGGACTTAGTTGCTCTGATGGAGCTGGTTACACAGCTTCTGTATCAGTATATAAAATGACTCCCTGACATTGAGATAGAGAATCTGTTAGAACTGGGATGGAGGGAAACTAGGTACGTGTCATTTGCATGCTTTTAATTTGATTATGGTGAACTTCCATGTGTTCATATTTAATTGAAGTGGTTTACATGTAGATAGCTCTGGCAAAATTGCAACACCACTGTTCTGTTAACTTAACAAATCAATAGTGGCACCCAGTGGCTAGAAGGGTTAATCAAAATTTTACCTTTGTTTCTTATGGTTCTTCTTACACTAGAGTTGATATTTAAATGCCAAAGTAATTCATTTGGCATTACATGTATTATATCTAGCCATGGCTATTCTCAAGGGATGTTTCATCTGGAAGGTATATACTGAGTAATGATTACACTTTCTGTTCACAAAGACGTTAGCCTTCAAGGTAAAATGCTTAGTCCCCTAGTACAGCACATTGCAAGCTACAAAATCACCGCATCTTGGCTCAGTGGTGGGGGATAGTTAATGATTATTTATTCTGTGTGAGCACTAAACCTGCACAAATGAAAATTACGCATGTTGTCAGAGTTCCAGGACCTTTCTCAAGAGAATGCTTTCCAAAATTTGCTGACGTTTCGTACTTCTGGAATTTCAAGTGATCCAGAGGAAAGTTAAAACCCAGCTAGTAAATGAAATGAGCAATTAACCAAACTGATGAGTAGGAACATGAAAACTCCATAGCCATAGTTTGTGGATCCTTAGCCTTCTCACAGAGCATAAATAATGAAAATCATGTCTTCTAAAAGACAAGTAAAAATGACCTAGTTTATTATTGGATGATACATTAAATGGACTTAAACTGCCTGTCTGATCCTGTAGGCTGAGGGTGGTGATTTCAGCAAGGCTTGAGATTGCAGAATAAATTATAAATTTTATTTATTGCCAGATTCAAGTGTGCACTGGATTTCTTTTTCTAGTTCACTTCTTGGGTTATGCAGAACCAAAGGTTTTTTACACCAAACTGTTTTGTTTCTCCTGTCTTTCTTTGCTGACCTGAAGCTTTTACAATGGCAAAGATCAATCTGATCTCACTGGTTCTTTTGATATATTTTTGCAAGAACCTATGTTAAACTCAAGGCTATTTTTGTCGAGACCCTGGGAGCTATAACTCCATTTCCAGCCCCTTGTCCGCTTGCTCTGTTAAAGGCAAACTCAGAGCCAGGGAGGAAAAATGGAAATTTAATTTCCCCTCTATTTTAAAGGGACAAGAATCTAATCTGTGCCAGGGTATATAATGAATATGTACAAATCCTGGATTTGCCATGTGTCTGAGGCAATGGTCCAGAAGTGCAGAGGACAGGAAAACCATCTTAACCAGCTACTCCAGAAATCATCTGTGTGAGAGGGAATACCTCAGTGTGTCCTCTTCACAGCTCTAAGAACAGGGGGCACAGCAGGGAATAAGGGGCAGAGGCTAGAAAATCTCTTTGCTCTTACTATTTCCAACAGCCAAGACAGCACTTTGGAGCAGTGGACAGCTGCACATAATCAGGAGCAGTTTTGGGGCTACTCTAACTTGCCAGTGAACTTTCAAAAGTGTAGGAAACCAAACAAGCAAGGAAGAAAGCAAGAAAGAATCATCCCTCCTCACCCCTTAACTACTGCTGTAGACTGAATATGGGGGCTTCACTGAAAAGAAGTGGTAAGACAGGCTATTTCTGGATTCAGTGATGTGATTTATCCAGTTCCAGAAGCTACATACCTAGTGCTACCAAGCAACTGGTGACTGCTGTAGACAAGGGGTGCATACATACATACATACTAAGTCAACATAAAATAAGGCAACTTAACTAAGTTGCCTTAAGTTAGGCCATGACAGAGCATACACATGTATAGCTCCATGACATGGTGGCAGCTATCTTGTGAGCTAAGTTGACTTAATTAATGTGACTCAAGATACTACACCTCAAAGGTGTATTAGCTTGCACCACATGTAAGCCAACTCAGCTCCACATACATGTGTATGCTCTGACAGTTAAGTTGACTTAAAAAAACTAAGCCAGCTTAACTATCAGAAATTAAGTGTGTATATGCCCAGGGGTAGTAGCTTCCTACTGTGTTTAGAGCACTGATTTATTTCCCCTACATCCTCCAGGTAGCCCATATATTTCAAATTTGATTTAGCTCAGTGCTCTCCAACTTCTAAGCTCTTTGCAACTATGTGACACATAGGTCACACCACTGGGGACCACATGCAACATGGGCTGTGGTAGGTGTGCCTTGTGGACATTCCCCAACACCATCACTACACTCATCTAAATGAGATGAAGGGAGAAAGTAGCAGTCAAAGCAGGAAGGGGGAGCCTGAAGGCTCTTGTTGCTATTTCAGACAGAGCGATGAGGGGAGTGATAGCTGGTGAGAGCGCAGGGGCTGCATATTGACCCCTTGTGAGCTACATGTGGCCTACAGATTGCCAAATGAACAGCCCCAATTTAGATTATCACCTGGGAGTCCCCAGGAGTCCCTGGAGTCCTGCTTTCTGTATTCAACCTATTCACTGAGTCACTGTGTGTCCTTTAAGGAGTCATTTCATCCCTCTTTTCCTCAGCTTCTCTGTTTGTAAGATAGATATTGTGGAAAATTAGCCACGTCCTCCCAAAACAAGCTGTCATATCTCATGTTGGACTGGATAGTCCCCTTGAACTTGCCCACCATGACTTTGACGGAAAAAGGAAGGAATTAAAGATAGATACGGGCCTATGAGACATGATTGATGTTAACTCTGTGACTTAGACGGTTGGCTCCTCTTCACAGGGCTCTACCTTTCCTATACCCTGCCCTCACCACACCAGATGTTATGAATTTACTTGTACCAGCTCTTGTCTGCAGGAGCTTCAGCCTTCTGATTGTCTTGCCCAGACTCTAGGGGCCTTGTCCCTTACTCCCAGTTGCTTGCCCCGTTCTTCCTTGCATGGGTCCCAAGCTAACCATCCCACAATTCATCCCAGCCCTTATCCTTCAGGACTGGATCATATGGGGACAACGTCCCAGACTCATGCAAACACACACCTCCATCTCTTCTTTTTTCCAGGTCACTGGAACAGCTGTCCGCATCCACTGGAATCAGACTCACAAGCTGGAACGCTGCAACTGCCTCATCTCCCTGTCTCTGCAGGTAAGTAAATCTTCGGGACTGTTCCTCGAATCCCCTGGGTCATTCCCTCATCATTGTTGTTGCCCTGTATTCCTTTGGGTTCCTTGTCAGGTAACCAGTGCTCCTGAGCCAACGCCGGCTACCGCTTGGCATCCTTTTAAATCCCCACTCTGATCAGCTGCGTTTGCTACAGCAGCATCCCATTCACTGCCTTCCCAGCTCTTGCAGCTGAACGGACTAATTACCCTCTGGGTCTTCTGCATGGTTCCTCCTCTGCCCGGGTTTGCCACATCTCTCGCTGCCCGGGCTTGCTCCGGTAAGTTGTTCCTTTTCCTTTGTTCCTTTGGAGTTTCATGGCAGGGCAGACTTACTGCCCTGTCACAGGTATGAAGGAGTCCCCTGAGATTGTCAGCAGGTGCAGAGTTGAGGGATTAAATAATGTGTCAAGTGCTTTGAGATCCTCAGCAGAAAAGCACTAGAGAAACAAAGAGCTTCTTTACCTTTAAAAGCTACCTATTTTTTGGCACTGATGACAAATTCAAACTTTCTTCTTTCAGGGTTTTATCTAGCCCTAATCACCCAGGTATCTGAGCACCTTCCAGAGACATCTCACAGGATAAGACTACTACGTGCCATGTTTGGTTGACTCTTTTGCCTGTCCTTTCCTTGAAGCAGAGGAAATTGTGTGCACTGTGGAGAGTTCTGTTTGGCTAGGCCATTCTTTGTTTCGTGGCTGTTTTTTATATAGAAATAGTCCACTGAAAGCAAATAACCAGAACAAGGTTTGCCCACACATTCATTATTGGGTCCACTGTTTAACAGGAGGCTGCAATACTTTCAACAGATCTTACTGTATATGCAGTCTGATTCACTGGTATGCCATTTGGCCCATGTGGACATGCTGGCATAACAGGGAGCAAATGTCATGCCAGCACTTCCTGCCACGCCAGATATCATGCACCTTGCATCCTTTCCATGAAGAAGTCCCATCTCTGCATGCTGTCTCATGACTTCGAGTGGAATATAAAATCCTGCCTGGCACTGCCTTTCCTCCAAATACAGTAATCAAGTAGAGGAGCAGTAAACCATTAAGTCTCCAGAGGATACTGTTTTTTGAAGCCGAACATTCATAATCTAGAGGGTATTTAGTGCAGTTATTCCTGGGAGAGGGAGCTGGTAAGTGTTGTGACCATCTGGGCACACAGTTGGCTAAATGTACCCACCACAGATGTCCTCTTTGCATGGAGAACCCTTCCTAAGTTCAGAGGGGGTGCTCCTCATGATCACTCTGCTGTCCTTAGTCTCTGAAGCTTCTTTATTCCTGGTTATTATTACTCAGAGGAAGGCTGAAGTGGTGGTTCCTTGGCTCATTTATAAAGTAATTTACATGAGAATGCTCCTTTGGGTTGCAGTGTCTGCTATCCCTGCCTCTGGGCCAGAGAGAGCATCAGCATGGTGAGTGAGTTACTTCTGGACCTCCCAAGGGCACCCTGCTAGCACCAGGTTGAAGCACATCTGCAGCGCAACACATAGGAACTTGCATCATCTCTGCCAATGTTCTGCCTGCTCCAGAGATAAATGCCAGATGTCTGTGTCTAGGATTGTCATCATTGAACAAAGTTCTTTCAGTCCCAGTACAATGTAAAAGGCAGTACTGAAGCTTGTTGGGGTGTGGGGGCACATGCTGACCTGCTGGCTTCCAACTCAACCTGGAGCCAAGCTCAGTCCTACAACTGGACAATCCCTTCACACCTCAGATGGCTTGTTAGGCATGAGAACTCTGGCCTTGAGCTGCAACTACATGAAAAGGGGAATGAGTCTAGCAAAGCACAGAATCCACTGTGTTTTACTGCAGTTTTGAAATAATCCTGAGCACCTATCACCTCATCTGTAAATGAAAAATGTAATCAGCAGCAAGAGACACACATGCATGGTTAGAGTCTCCCACGATACCTCCTGAGACACCAATCTGTTTTACAGGGTCCTGCCAAAAAAAGAGAAAAAGATATTGCTAACTTACCATGGCACATTTCCTTTCAACAGTCACCCAGAACCCAAGAAATCAGCAGTAAAGCCAGATTTCATTCACCTCGATGTGACCTCACATGCCTTACACATATATGTCACAATGCCCACATAAATTCACAGATCTCCCTTTTGATTCTAACATAGGAAACTAAGAACAATGCACCTGTCCTTTGCTCTCAGGCATGCTCAGGTATCCAGAAAGATGCATTCAAAGTGGGTGCAGTGGCACAGACACCCTTCCTCACTTTCAGATGAGAGTACTACAGGAAAAGCTGTTAGGGACTTTTTTTAAAGTAGCTGATTCAGATAAGAATCCACCCTCCCTTTCCTTTTTGTGCTCAGGAGCACCTGCCCTGATCCCCTTCCCTAAGTCCTCTCCCCCACCCACTGCTGCCACTGTCTCCAGATGCTCCAATGGAGCAACTGGAGTCTGGAGACAGTCCACTCCAGTCTTGCTCCACAGTCTTGCAGCGCCAGTTGCTGTTCCCAACCCCCCTAACCAAAATCCTGGATTTGCCCCAGGGTATCCAGACCTTATTTCCACTGGTTCTAGATAAGTTACTTGCAAATGTGAATGTAGCAATGTCTTCCATGAAAAGTTATTTCCGGGTCCAAGTTGGAGTTAGTGTATACTTGCAAAGCTCTGTCGCCACAACTTCACTCCTGCAAGCAAAACTTTGAGTGCGTTCACACTCAAAGCTTCCCCATGGTGGCAGATCCCCTTTCTGCTGTCAGAGCTGAAGTACTTCTGCTGTCATCCAGCAGCCAGAAGAACCTACAGGTAGAAGCTGTAATCCTTTCTGTAGCTGATGCCTTCTCAGGATGCACTTCACACTCTGGCATCATGGCGCATGCTCATGTGTGCATGACTGCTGCTATCCGTTGCCAGGTGCCAGAACTTTTGCTGGCAGAAGCAGCGAAATGCAGTTAGGGATGGAAGTACTGGCAAGCTGGTATAGTCATCAGGAATCAAATATACCAGGGGTGCTTATTTCCTAGCCTGCGGGCCATATTCGGCCTGCAGTACTGTGAGATCCAGCTTGCCAGATGAGGCTTGGTGTGGCAGGGTCCAACCTGGCATGTGAGGGGCCAGGGCTGGGACTGGAGTTGTGGGCCCAATCCCATGTGGGGTTGGGGTCATGGCAGCAATATGGTGTGCAGGACTAGGGCCTGATTTACTACATGCTGGATTGGGTTTTCATCCTTTGCCTGCCAGATGAGGCCCATGGACTGGATCTGGCCTGGGGATCCACTCCACACCTCTCATCCAGCCAGCAAGGCCAAAAGGTTGGGCATCACTGGACCATACACATGAGGTGAGTTACATATCTTGGATCCAGAAAAAATAAGTTGTATGAACTGAAGTGTCTTGAAATATGATTGGGCATTGATTGGTGTTGCATGAGTGTAGCAATGGAGAACTGGTGACATTTTCAGGATTAAGAAATCAGATCATCCTGGGTAAAGAGGTCATTGTGTAGCAAAATTCACCTCTGGTAAAGGCCATTCCTGGGGATTTCAGGGCACAGCCAAAATTATGGCTGCAGAACTAAAGAATGCTGCCTTCTGGGAAGTCCATCCATGCCACTTTAGTACATGGGGGAAGGTTGAAGCGGGTTATGGGAAAAGGGATGCATGACCACTGCATGTACAAACACATGCCTGTTGGGATCCAAGTAAGGCTCCTGTGTAGGGAAAGTCCAGGGCTCCTATTTTAGCCCTGAAGCTGCTCCACATCCAGACTGTATGTGGTGGTGGAGGGGAGAGGGGGGACCCACACTAGCATAGCTCCCTACACAGAGTCCAACTACTCTGGCTATGAGTCGCATGTGGGAGGGTGACTTTTGCTCCTGTCCTTGTGTGACTTGCAAAAACCCTTCAGGGTTTGAATTTTTTAACTGTTGCATTGGCAGAAACACACTTTTGGCCTTTGGTTTGCTTTGCTTTTGTTATTCCTGTCTTTCTCTCTCTCCTTTTAATCAACATCCCTGGAGAGTTAAGTCTTCTATTTATCCATATTATGTAGTGCAAAATACTATGTTAATAGATCTGTAAAAGTTGCATAATTAACTGCTTGAGAAGCCAGGAAATGCAACAGCTAAGGCCCATCTGACAATATTATCTTGGTTACATGATGCATGAGAGCACTTTTTTCATTCACAGATTTTAGATTTGTATATTTTAAGGCCAGAAAGGGTCATTGCGGTCATCCAGGCTGAGCTTCTGCATAACAGAGGCCAAGGACACTCACTCAATAATTTCCGCTTTTGTGAGGGAGAGCATCATTTAACAGATTTGTCTTTGGGCTGTGGTATATGTAACATATACATGCTGGGCCAAATTAACGCTGTACTCTGGTTGCTTTAGATATCCTGATTTTTTAAAATGTTAACTGCGGAGCTTGATTATACACTGATTCCTTACTTGTTAGTTTTTTACAAGAGGGTGGAGAAGGAACAGAAATTAACTGTACTTAATAACGTTACCCTTTAAATGGTCTAATTAGGTTCTGTGGTTCACACCTGGTAGGCAACTGGCAGCTGGGAGAAAGGAGAGGACAGTGAGGTCCCACCTTTACAGCTGCTCCTGTTTGGCCAGGGACAGTTTTCTATAAGGTTCACTGAACAGGGCAGTGGCAGCACCATCACTTACAGGGAGATAATGGAGTCTTTGCAACTGAAACAGGCAGAGACATGTTTTCAAGAGGAAGCTTGGATCTCTGAGAGCGTTACACGTATTGCTGAGAGGCCCTAAGACAAGTTCACAAGGGTTCTTTCTTGCTCACAATTTTCCCTCTCCTTGGTAAAAAAAAATTCTGTTTGCTTTCTTATCCCTAAGAAGAGTGCAGAGTTTTCACTTTGCTTCACTGAGGCAATTGTAACCCTCCACACCCCAAAGTACATTGTGCTAACAACCCTGGCCCTTCCAGGCATGCTACGCTGGAGAGCTGCTACTAAATGAAATGTAATAAAAACTTAGGAAAATATCTTTTCATTCATCCTGGATGCAAATGTGGGTGCATCCAGTAACCATATTGTCCCTCAAATGTTGCACAGAGCAAGAATAGAAATTACATTAGTAAAGAAACATGTTTAAGAAACTTAGGGGCATCCAAAAACAACAGTTATAAGGTAAATCACAGTTCGAATAATCATGCCAAATAGGATAAATCTTTTAGCTACCAGGTGATTTGTTCAACATTTTGCAAATGTATATACAGATTGCAGATTGTAATTTATATATAAATATTTATACACACACACATATATATGTATATGTCTATGTGCATAATCAGTAACATGTGCATGACAGACAGACAGACAGATTAGATAGATAATTACATGATTGCAGATCTCCCATTATATTTATGTTCACCCATTAAAACCACTTATGAGTTATCCTTCCTCTCCTCATTCATGAAGATAAAGGTCATTAATGAGATCAGCAGTCAGGTACATGCTGGGAGGCTCGCAAAGCAGGGAGCTGATGCCTGCTGCCCTCTAGAGAGCATGGTGCGGTCCCCAGCATTGTAGATGAGAGTCACGAGTTGCAATAGAAGCAAAATTTTGACTCTCTCCCTTGCTGCTGCATGGGAGGATCATTACTCAGACTGTTCCAAGGGGGCGGGGGAAAAGATGTCTGATGGATCTGCTTTCTACTTCAGACAGACTGTGATCCCACAGTAGTGGCTGAAATTAAAGCTAACCTGCAGCAGATGATACATGCAGAGGAAACACCTGCCCCTTCCCCACTGGCATATAGAGTGCCCATGCATTTCCACAGCAGTGTGGAGGATCCTGGGAAGCTGTGAAGGGGGTGCTCAGTCCCTGAACAGCATGAAGCCTAGCTACATGCACTGTTCTGTGGAATAACAGGATGCAGGCTGGGGAGGGCCAAGACAAGGAATACATCCCAACATAGATCCTCCAATTCTGCCTGCCTGGAGACAGCAGCTTTTGCTCCACTGCCTAGATATCCCCACACCAGGTACAGCACATGGTCTGGGTGATGGGAAACAGATTCAAGCCTATGTCCCTTTCATTTTCAGGGTCCTAGAGCCTCCATACATAATGTATACCAAACAGTCACTTTTAGAAACATTTTTCCTTCCCTTCATAGCTGCCCAAATATCTTTAATCTATGAAGTGGGGCAAGGATCCATCAGTGATGCAAACTGTTCACAGGCTGAGCACAGGAATCAGACCCAGATTTTTGCTAGGTTTCACTTGTATATGGTGATCTGGATCCTGGGCCTCAGCCCTTTCTTCACTGCTCTGGTTCCACTGAACTATTTTAAGCAGGTCACCTGGGGACTGATACAACAGCAGTGAATCCTTGTCTGGCATATCGCCAGCCTCACCAGCTCTGCACCACCTGCTCCCTGCCCTCAGGCAATACCAGCATTCCTGGGCAGGCAGGGGGCTTGAACAGAGCACAGGGCTGGGGGTGTCAGCAATCCCCAGCTGGTGGATGGGCCCCCAGGGACCATTCTAAGTAGCATGGTTGAAAGCCGCCTTTAGGCTGTTTGAGGTTATGTCTGGGATTGGTTTGGCCTGGGGTTTGTCCCAGGAGCAGGAGAGGAGAAAGGCAGTGCAGAGCCAGCTTCTCCCTCTTCAACCTGTGCCCTTCAGCGACGTGCAGTGCCAAGCACCACTCTGCTAGGCCCAGGGATTTGTCCCTTTGAGTCCCATCTTCTCAATGAAAACCAAGGACCAGTGTTCTCTGCACACATTAGCTATTGATGGGCACAGTGATTTGCCAGCTTTCAAATACTTTCCTTGTTTCTTACATTGGGAAATAAGCAGATTAAATGCCATGATCGTACTGCTCATACCTCTGTTTACATAGACCCCATGCAAACAAGACATTTGTCAACACATCACGTAATAATAAAAAAACCCCACTCATTAAAGTTACTAATTAAATGAGGGTCCGTGACAAGCTTTTTGACAGTGGTATTTACTGGCTCCTTTTCTTTCTTATGAATGCTTTCCAAGGCTCTGTGCTTTTGTTTTAGCTTTCTACTCTTGTCTGTAGCCTCATATACTCATTTTGGGATTATTTCTTTCTAGTCTCTTTTGTTTACCTTTGCCATCCTGAATCAGCCAGCAAAAGGTCTGCCTTACACCAATCCTGCTTTTCCTTTGTATGAGAACAGGGACATACAGACTAAACTAGAACAGAACAGAGTTAGGAAAATACCACCCATTTGTTTCATCCACCCATTGAATATGGTCATTAATCACTGTCTTTTCAGTACACATTCGTACATCCACTGGAAAACAGGGACCTGATCCTTGATTGAAGTCTGCAAGTGCTGCCATAATATAAATCACACATAGTTAAAAGGGTGAAATTTATTCAGCTGAGCTTAAGCATGTTAATTTTATAAAGACTTCTGAATAAATAACAACATGCTAGCAGCAAACTCCTATATACAAAGTTATTGTTTTTGACTGCACTTGGACTTAAGGCAGCTGCTGCCAACTGATCACTTCTTAATTATTAACATGCATCATTTATTCTGTGTAAAACCACATTGCATACCATAAGTGAAACTGAACACAAAAGGCAGAAGAAAGAGCCCTTCACTGCTGGTTCCACACAACTTCGTCCACCAAAAGACTCCAACGTGGTAACAAGAGCTGAGCATTATATCATCAGAAGAAACTTTCACTGGTAGAAAATGCCATTAGGGTTCAACACTGTTGCTAGCTGCTGTGGAAGCTACAGACTTGCACTATCTTCACATTCAGGGGCGTCCCACACTTCACATTATATTCAGCCCCCCTCCCCTCCATTAAAAAGCTGAAATGCAATGCGGATTGTGTGTTTGCAGTACAAATTTAAATGCCCTCAAAACTGGTTAGCATCTTATATTATGGAGTATCAGAGGCTGCAGATAGAAATCATTATTATTGTAGATGCTATCATTATTAGCATCTGACTAAGATTCTGCTTACAAAAGCTTATACAATCTCTGATGTAGTTAGTCCATAAAACACAACTCTATCCTGCTTTCTGCCTGACTTCAGACTAACACAGCTAACTACTTCTTTTTGCAGATGGAAAACCTGCCTGTGTTCTCACCAAAACACAGCCTCTACAGGCTGGTACAGAATAAACGTTGTGAATGACAAAGGAATATTGTTGAGCCAACAGCACCGGGAACACTTTTGAGGTAGAACGACTGTTGCACATAGGGTAGGACTGCTGTCCTTGAAAGCTAATGTAAGCTCTCTTGGCTCTGGATAAGTTTTAAATATTTCTGGTGGGACAGAGGAGACAAGCAGCCGCAATTCAAACGATAAGGGATGGAGACTGATTAATGTTGATGTTTTGAAGAGAAAGTTTTAGTAGCCTCCATTCTAGTGATTTATCTTAACGCTATGGTAATGCAGCAGAGTTTCAGAAGTTAACAGCTACAAAAGCAAGATTCCATAAGCCAGGGCTAAGAAAGGGTCAGACACAAAGGGAATTCAGGAGTAACCACTTCTGTCAGTGAGTAATTAACGTGAAACACAAATTTCCAGAGTTGTGGCAGAAAACTAACTCTGACCTTATTCTAAAAAAAGTTAGGTGCTTAGAGGAGACAAGTCGGGTATAATGGCCTGGGAGATAGGTTGTCAGACTTAGAAAGACCACCTGGAATCCTTCAGTCCCAAGAGTACCATGCATATGGTACCACTACTACTGCTACTCTGTTCATCACATACTCCTCCCTCGTCATAACTCTATTCTTCCCTCCTACCCAAAGTCAGTAACCTGCCCTCCCCTCTGTCTGCAGTACAATTTGTATTGGAAATAGGGTTGTGCAATATGCTACAAAACCTGAAACTATCTGAAGTTAATGCTTTAGGTTAGATTTCATCACAAACTTGAAATTCAGCTCAGGCTGGTCAAAAAGTTCACCAAGGGCCAAACCAAAGCCTGAGTAAAGCACTAGGAGCCTTTCCTTTTGCTTCAGTGGGCTTTAGATTAAGCACTTAGTAAAGAAAACTGGGCAAATTTCATGCAAACCTTGCGTCAAATGATGGTTTTTAATAAAAAACAAGTCAAATTCTCCATTCTTTAACCAAACTGCAATTAGCTCTAGGGTTTCCAGCCCATAAGTCAAGAGTGTGGAAAGACTCATAGAAGCTCCTGTGACCTCACCTTCATCACTTCTGCTACTGCTGCCAGTGTCCAGTTATATACCAGAGTGCATTGACTTGAAGTAATAATCACCATTAGCAACCACAAAGATATATCTAATGAAATAGAAAACATTTATTTTGACTGCATTGGTCTGAGAGCAATACAGAGTTCATGTTTTCACTTCTCCAGGCCAGGTAAAGAATTACTCCCTAAGGCACTTTTCTCATTGCTGGAAAAGGTGAGGGTTTTTTTACTGCAGGGTAGCTAAACTCACGTTACCTGCTGCAGAACCCTAGTGGAGTTGTAACGCTGAAATTTTACCACACAGTACATGAGAAGGGGGCTAGCTTCAAGCAGAGGGAGAACACCAAGCTTAACAGCCACTGCCCTAAAAACCACAGGTGCATTGTCTCCAATTAAGATTTTATAGAAAGATAGGCAAGGCCTAGTAGCCCACTACAAAACCCCACCTCTTTGTTTGCAGTGAAGTCAGTATCAGTCATCCTCTCCAGAGTCTTTTGCTGGTAAAGATGTCTGCTCACCATTGGCAATGTGTAGGTGGTACGTGTGAGTGCATGTGCACCCCCTGAGATCGGCCATGCACCCCCTGCAAGTGCCAGCTGCGAAGCCACTGGGGCACATCCCCCCCCGTTGGCAATCGGCCACTGGGGACCTCCTCCCCCCATTGGCAATCTGGTGCCCCCCACAGACTCAGGAGGCACCAGTCGCCCATGCTGCTCACCTATCAAGCATGCTCAGCTATAGACATGCATCTACACCATTTCTCCAGGAAACAGATTGACTTCCTGTTCCCCTCCAGGGGCCATTTCAGGTTCTATATGTAAAGCCCCATGGGGGATATCTTATAGCTCTGAGTATCCATCAGCTACCTCTGAGAACAATGGGAGTTACTGGGCAATGAGCACTGGCTCCTGGCTATCAGAGATCTTTTCCAAAGCACCCCACCACAGAAGAGATCAGCTACCAAATTGGATCTAACAGGCCCTAGATCTCAATCTCTGAAGGAGGGACAGTAGGGCATTCTCAGTTGATGGCTCTCACCTGTGGAGCATACTCCTCCCAAAAAGCATCATTCTGGGAGCCTTCAGGGCACAATGCAAGGCCTGCATCTCTTTCCTCATGTATTTGCTTGAGAGGATGGGTGGCTGGGTGGGGGACTGTTTATTTTATGAGGAAGAGCCTTTTCCCTTCAGACTCTTTGTAAAAGGGGCTGCATTGTGTGTGTTTATTGAAAGTCCTGCCTGCGCCCTGAGACATGTAGATAGGGCACGTCTTATAAATCAGAAAATAAATAAATCGGCGGGGAGTGCTGCAGAGGCAGCGTGTGCTCAGCCAGCAAGGGGAGTGACACTGACATTGTTTCAAAGCAAGGTCATTGTGCCTGCCATAAATCTTATACACTTAGCATTTGCTTCATACATCTTGGTTAACTCTTTTTATGAGTGGTTCAGCAACAGTCAGATCATTTTAAATGATTGTTTATTTACATGGCCCTGTAATTGCAGACAGCATTTCATCCTAGGTTGACTGGGCCAAACAAAGAATGAAGGGACCAATCCAGTATGGCCTCATTCACATGAGGCAGCCTTGCTACAAAGCCACCATGGGTGCAATGAATGTAGTAAGAGTGGAAGCATCTCAGTCTAAAGGCACAAGGGTGTCTCAGAAGCACACAGTGAAAGTCTTCATGTGACTACTGGAAGCAGGACTGGGTGCATCTACTTGTGCATTAATGCGCTTTTTCTAATGTGCATTAAATTTAGTACCTCCAATGTGAGGTACTAAGTTTATGCTCATTAGGCTGTACTAATGTGCAGTAGCACTATTGCATGCTTTTTAGCAATGCTAAAAGCACAGCAGGCTTTTCCTGTGCATTAGAGTAACTGCATGGTTTTTTTATGTGACACTTTAATGCACAGTAAAATAGTCTACTGTGCATCAAAGCGCATGTGTAGATGTGCCCAGTGAGCGTTAAAACAGTACTCCTGCCCTGCAGACTAATGGAGCGGGGACGGTCACTTCAGGTCTCATGCTTCTGTTTTGACTTGGCTTTGGCCAAACCAGAATTTAGGGAACTGAGCAAGTGCATGGGATTGTGAGATTGGGATGTTTCACCTGGCAGGGTTTTCAGAAATGTATGGATGGGGACAGGGGAGGGAGGAAATTTACTCAAATTGATTGCAATTAATGTAATTAGTGCTTTGCAGTTTTTCCTATCCATGTCTCTATACCTTAGAGACCATCATTCATCTTAACACCTATTTACATACTTAATTACTTTAATGAGCCAACAGCAAAGAATAGATATGTCATTCTTACTGTCTTTGATCTATTGCATAAAAATATTAGAAGCAGCTTAACCTAATGGACTGTGCAGGGGGCAAAGAACCAGGAACTCCTGAGTTCTAATTCTACCTCTGCCATCTACTTGGGTCTTATCTATATCACAAATTCCTGCCACCAAACTAGTTGTGTGAGCCAATCATGCCCTGTGGCAGACACTGTTCTGGCAGGAAAGCCCTGGCATGGATGTAGTTCTGCCAACAAGAAATGACTTCTGCTTTTCAGGGCAGCTGGTATACCTCTGGCAGCAGGAAATCTTCTCCCAGAAGAACTATGTCTATACCAGGGCTGCCATAGCATTGCCATTCCAGTTAAAGCAGCAGCAGCCCCAGAAATGTAGGGTCGAGGTAGCAAGTCATTTAACTTCTTTGCCCCAGCTTATCCATATGTAAAATAGGCATGATAATACTTAGTAAAGTGACTCCAATTAAAGGTCTTGTCCTTCACTGAAATCAGTTAGAGCATCTGTCCAGTTTGTTAATGTGTGTGAAGTGCTTTGAAAATGTAAGCAATAGTGTTTGGAAGAATCTCTGCTAATCATACTGTGACAGGAGATAGAAAAAGTCTATTGTGCCTGTTTAAGTAATCCAACTAAGGCAGGAAAAATAACTGCAGACTCTTCAACAATTGAAAAGAAAATTCTTTCGGAAGCCATGTTTACAAAATGCAAAACAATCCCAGTGCCAGAATGCTCTCCCTTAATGCAACTATTTTTAATATCTTGACAATTTACTTGTAAAAACCCAGTGCCACCAGAGGTCAGAGAGGATCTTCATTTGTGAGGGTTCCTTCTGCAGCAGGAGAGCTTTCCTCAGCGGTTTGACACTCTGTATCAGTTCCTGCTTGCTAACTAGAAGGATTAATGACCACTTTCCAATTCCATCTTCTGCTACTAACCACCTACTGTCATGCTCCACTTCCTCCTCTGCCAAGATCAGGGAACTAGAGACATCTAATGGAAACTTTATGCATAGCAGGATATTTGTTGCCAGCATAGCATGATTTTCTTTACGGGCCATTAGTTCCAATATTTAACTCCTAAGACATCCTGAATGTGTATGTACCACAGAGCTGTGAAATGGCACGTGTCTGGCTACAGATACACCCGTCTATGGTATTGTGGCATCCCATGGAAAAAACAATTTAAAAATATCTCACCAGCATATTTTGCTGGGCAAAGAATGAATAGATTAATTAATTAAGGCTTCCGCATATCACCATGGTAGAAGGGCACACAAGGCAACTCCATGAGAAAGAAGCATGTTGATTACATACTACAGGATTTACCTGACTGGTACACTTACACTGGATAAATACCATCATGAACAGAGATCTTCAGTGCTATATAGAAGATGCAGGGTGGGGAGGGGGCAAAGCAACTGGACAGTAAAAGGGACTGGTCAATTGGGCAAATTCCTTTTATTTTGACTTTCTGCTGTGCAATGCTTTAGTTAAATGGGCAAAGGGAAGGAAAACTTCTAACCCACCAACCAGCCCCCACAACAACATGCCATTTTGTACCAGTCTTTGCTAAACACTAATCAGGAACAATGGTGCTGCACCCAGTGGTCATGTGGATCTGGAGTGTACACAAAAGGTACTCCTTCAAGGAAAGGATCTTAGTTTCATCGTTTCATAGTTCCTAGGGTCGGAAGGGACCTGAGTAGATCATCTAGTCCGACCCCCTGCCGTGGCAGGAAATAATACTGGGATCAAACGACCCTAGCAAGATGGTTATCCAACCTCCTCTGAAAACCCCCCAGGGTAGGAGCCAGCACCACCTCTCTTGGAAGTTGGTTCCAGATCCTAGCCGCCCTGACTGTGAAGTAGCGCCTCCTGATATCTAGCCTAAACCTGCCCTCTGCCAGCTTGTGACCGTTATTCCTGGTCACTCCTGGTGGTGCTCTGGGGAACAGTGACTCCCCCAATG
>NW_017728906.1:47926907-47952792 GCF_001723895.1 Crocodylus porosus | reverse complement strand
CCGGGACCTTCTTTTTGCCCCCTATGTATTTAAAAAAGGACTTCTTATTGTCCTTAATCTGAGAAGCTAGTCCTAATTCCATCTTTGCCTTGGCCTTCCTGACTGCCCCCCTACAACCCCAAGCGACTGCAGAATAGTCATCCCTGGTGATGACCCTGGTGGTGATCTGTGCAGTACCTGGGCGCAGTTCTGACCTGACTCAGAGAATCCCTCAGGGATGACCCATGCAGAATGGAGACTCAGCATGGAATTTAGAATAGGACATTTGCTTTAAAAAGCTACTGATTTACATGCTAGCATGGGCTTATGAAATCCAGAAGCCTTATTTTGTGCAAAAAAGCCCTTTAAACCATTGATAAATACACTAAACTACATAGACTAAACCAGAAGCAGAATTTTAAAATGCTGATGAACTCTTCCTTGTGCAGAGGGATCCTCTTATCTGTAGACAGCTAAATCCTGGATGTGTGCTGAGTATTTGATATTCCCATGGATTTCTATGGCAGCTGCATGTGGTCGGGGCTTCTCGTGAGCTGACCAGTGATAGGAAAGGGGCTGTAGTGATTACAACAGGTCAAAAGAGACTCTTTTCCTGGCTCTAACACTGGCTCCTTCTGTGACCAAGGACACACCATGTTAGCCCACATGATTGACTATACCTAGCTGTGAAACCGAGACAATGTACCAAATAGGATTGCAAAGGCAGGGTGAGGCGTAAGTAATTAATGTGTGTAGAACGCTTTGTGTTCCCCAGAGGAAAGGTGCTGCTGCATTAAGCACCACTTTCCAAAGTACTTTTACAAAGCATTTTGCCATTAAACTTTTGGACTCCAAGCCAGGCCAGCACTGGGTAGACACAGTTAATGTGTTAACCCTGCTCCCAGCCCTGCAGCTGTGGCAGCCAGAATGAGCTCTAGGGGAAGCAGCACTGCTTGAAAGAACAGCTCCAGTGGCCAGTATAGGTGAAGCTTGGGCTCTCCTCCCCCTTTCCTGGGGTGTTTGGCACTGATATCCTTTGGCAGGCACCCCTCACCCTTGTATGCCAGGATCAGAAGGATGAGTTTATATATGGGTTCTCCTTGAGCAGGTACTTAAGAGGGTCATCCCAGCCCTGCCCTTCAATCCACTTGTATTTAGGAACTGGCTAGCCACTTTCTTGTCCACAAGAGTTAAATGGCTTGTCCAAGGCCACAGAAAATCATTGAAACCAATGCCTTTACAACTCAGAAGTTCTTGATTACTCCTGCTGTGTCTGATCCAAACAAAGCCCTGAGAGGTTTGTCTGGCCAGAGAAATCTGGTTTTGATTTGCTCATTTTGTGATGCTTTCGAAGCATTTGAAACTGTAATATCCCAAACTATCACATTTGTGCCTGGTTCAAAGCCACTGAATTCAATGGAAATCTTCCCATCAACCTCAATGAGCTCTGAATCATGTTCAGATTGTGCACTTGAGAACCACATGCCAGGTGCACCATTCCTAAAATATGTACAGCTGTAAAAACATAACAACTACTTCTGTAGAGACCTGGGTAGTTTTTCTGTTCCATGTGAGTAGTTTTTCACTGAAAAATGCAGTTGCAGGTCAACCAAAACTATTAAAACATTGGGGCTGAATTTGGCAAAGTTTCAGTTAGATAAAAAAAATTTTAAAAAAGAAAAAAAATATGAATATGGATAACTTAAGCATTTCTAAAACATTTTGTTTCAAGTTTGAGAAAAGGAGCTGAAAAACAGCTACTAACCCTGTGGCTCAGTGATTCAAGCTTTCATGTGCCATGTGGGAGTACTGGGTTCAAATCTTCTCTTCACCTGCTTCAGGCCAAGACCTCTCAGCTGCTAGGGGAGGGCCTTGACTAGCAGGCCTGCTAGGGAAGGGCTTCTTCTACATCTCTTCAGGATGAAGCTGTTCCCCTAAATCTATGTAAAGGCATACTAGGCCACAGAGACTGAATGACTCCAAAGCCTGGTGTAGAAGTTGGTAAAGTTTGGAGTGGGTTTTCACTTTAATGCCACTTAGCTGTCAGCACAGGACACTTCCAACCTCACCTGTGCTATTGCCACAGCAGTCATTGCTTCTCCTCCCCACTCCCTCCATAATGTTGCTGCAACCACTTCTCCCCATCTCTGAGTTGCCATGTGGAAGAAGCTCCTCCCTCCACACAGAAGCTCCCTGCTCCACAGGCCAGATAAAATGGCTCATGGGCCATAGGTTGCCAATCCCTGTCCTAGTTAGGGCACTAACCTGAAAACTCTGGTTCTAGTCTCTGTTCCAATGAATACTTAGTTACAAAGCTTCAACATGGGGGTTTGAGAAACTCATCTCAGAATACTCCATATCCTGTTGAGTATTCCTGGGATATGGAATACTTCATGTCCTGGGATCTGAACAGGGCAGATAGGAAATCAGAAAACAGGTTTCCCACATTGTGGATGAGTGCTGCAATCACTAGGCTGTGTGTTAGAAGGAAAGGACCCCTCTCCCTTCCCCATTCCATTAAACACCTGTATGCTCCCTCATTAATTCAGCTATTGGCTTCCCAATTTCCTTTATTTTATTAAAAATGACCAAAAGCAAAAACAAAACAAAAAAATTTTAAAATTCAGTTTTCGATTCACTGAAAAGTTTTGCAAATAAAAAAATCAGTTTGAAGCTAACTCAGGACTCTTTTTCCCCTGTTTTTCAGTTTAATACCAAATGGAATCATCTGTTGTTCCCACATTCCTGCTTTAGAATATATCAGTTCCGTGGGGGCACATTGTGTCTTAGTCCTCAGGCAAAAATTAATTAACAAAAATTCACCAAAAAACATCAAGAGCAACCCAAAGTAGATTCCAGTGACCATGCAATAAGAATTACCCATTAGATTATGGTAGTACAGGTTTGATACCCCTGTCTTAAGGTAGCAACGTCTGAGAACTTAGCCCTCAACATATTTGTTATCTTCCTGCTGGATTGAAATTAGGCTACTACATTCAAGAAGCAGGTTTATGGAATGATAAAACCCTTGCCCAGTATGATAATACAGGTCCAGCTGCCAATATATAGGATGTGTAGGCCTAATGGCCTCAACAAAGATTCTGAAAAGAAAGAACAAGGCAATATCTATGCAAAAAGACATAACAGCTGGATTCAGCTGGGCTCCAGTAGGGTAGAAGTGTGTCAAACCTGGAAGAGAGACTCTGATGTTTTCCTGGGCTGAAGCCCTTTTGATTGTGAGAAATTAGGGGGGGGTTTATGTTTGAAATCTTAAAATGATTTTTCTTATCCTTTCAGAAACAGACTGTCACAGTCTCTCCTCTACTTCCTGCACCTGGACATGGGACAAAGATGTCATAGCTCTCAGGAAACAGCACAGTTGTCAGCATCCAGTCTCCACTAGAACAAAGGGCTGGATTCATGAACACACTATCACCCTTGAAAATGGTCCACCCCTGCCCCTCCCCTGACTCCTGACTCACTCTGTTCAAACAAAAAATGGATTGTAAGTGGCTTTCACAGCCTCTGAGGTCCCTAAACATGTCACCAACACTTTTGACTTTCTGCTGGACCCTCATTTGCATGGGGCTTCACAAGCCTTACAGGAAATTTGCACTTGGATTTAATAGCCATATAGAAATAGCGGCAGACCACCAGGGAGGGGTGTGACCTAATCCCAAGGTTAAGAATAAGTAAAGAGCAGTGAATTATTATGGGCAAAGTTGCTTCTGTTTGCATAGAGTGTAGGAGTTTTCTTGTCCTGGAGAAGAGGAAGGTCCTTTTTATACAGGGTGACAATTGGCGGGGACAGTCCTGGATTTTGGAAACTGTCTCAACATCCAAGCCATTTGAGAAAATTGAAGCAAAAGTACTGGATTGGCGGGAATCCATCTGCACGTGCTCCTAAGTCAAGAGCCAGGCATGTGCAAGCAGGTTTGCGCCAGTCCAGGAATTTGCTTTCAATTTTCTCCAGGGAACCCAGCCAATTGGCTGCTCCCTGGTAAGAGATCCCACTGGGCTATGAGCAGAGTCCCTTGTGTAGCAGAGCTGAGGTTGGGGATAGGGTCTCAGGGTGTGTATGTGTGTATGCTGTGCTGTCCTGCCCAGCTCCACTTCTAGGAGCTGCAGTCAGGGCCGTGTGCATGCGTGCATGTGTGCACGTGTGCACGTACATGCACAAGCATGTATTCAGCATGCAGCTACCCTTTGGTGTTCCCTCCTACCCTATCCCAGATTTCTCTCAAATTTTTATGGTCACCCTATTTTTAAAAGAATTCAGTGCCAGTCAATGGTGCTCACTCTGCAGGACAGCATGTTTGACACCCTTGGTTTGTACTTCATCTATTCAGTGCATTCATATTCAGCTTACTCAGAATTTTGCCTTCATCTATCAAAGTGCTGATTGCAGTCAGCAATCATTTTCCACCAGTGGGCTGGAATGCCCCCGTTCCAGTCCAAGACAGGCCAGTACTAGGACCTGGTTGCTGCTTCCCTTCAGGGCCTGGGTGGCATAGGAAAGCTCCTCAGCACCATGCTGAACCCCACCGAAGCTCTTGATGTGCTCTATGTGACACATTCTCAGCTTCAGCAAGAGTTCTTTCACAATAGCTGCATAGTGTTATGTGGTGATCTACTAAAATGACAGCAAGTTTTTGGCTGCCATTATTAATGTTTTACCATACACACTTCACAAAGACTACTAATTTCCTCTAGGCAAGAGATTTATCAGTGCAATATGTGCTAGGTCTTCAGACAGGAGCCTATATCCCACATTCCCCATTTCATTTAATAAGGGTGGTCCCATCTCTAAGTTCTATTGCTTCTAAATTAAGAATGTGCCTTCAGAAATCTGCTTACCAGTATGAATCGGGTTTAAAAAAAATAAACAATAGAAGTTAGTGTAGCACCAAACTCATTTAAACTGAAATAAGCCACCTGCTACTAGAGCAGGGCAAATAGCAGGGAAAACATTTTTGGCAAATTAAAAACTGGATTTCAATTTACTATGTCCTTGTGCTTTCAATATTTGCTAGGAGTGAGTGATGATTTGGACATTCAAATGTTGGCAGAAGATAACATTTAGAGCCTGGAGCTGAAATTCGGTATGTGTTTAACTATTTTTTTTTCAGAAGGGGGACCAGTGTCTTGTCTATCTAAACCTTAAATTAAATGATAGCGCTATGACAAGCAAAAGTAATTTTAAGAAGCATCATCTGCCTTTCTACATACACTTGGTGTTCCAGCCATCTCCATCTTTGAAAGGAAATCTGCCCCCCCCCCAAGCAACAGCACCAAGAGATCTTTTGAACTTGTGAACACACCACATTTCTTTTCACAGCAGAGGCCTCACTTCATGTACATAACTTCGCCTGAGGTGAACGGGGGATGCGTGTGTGGAATTGACAATATATGATGGTCCCCTGATATTCACAGAATGTGCAGTGACTTCCCACTACAGACAGTACCTGCCACACAAAATTGGTTATTAAAAACATGTGATGGCAATAAATAAATTGGAAATTGTGCGACTGTTTTCAGCTCTTGGCTGCGACTCTTGGGTTCTACTGGACCGTGTTTAGTGCAGGACCCAAAAAGGAAGTGAAAGGAGAAAGCTGGCTTTATGTCGTTGTTGAAACTTTCTAATTCTGTGCCTAGCTAGTGCCACTCAAGCCTCTGTGGCAAATCAGAGCATTCTGGAGGAAAGGACTCTAATTTATAGTGCAGACAAACAGAAAACAAGTACTGGTAGTGTGCTAGGTTGTCTAGTGTTCTGCCAAATACTAGCTTTAGTACTGAAGGGTGGGAAAGTCTAGTCTGGTTGTACAGTGGGTGCTGAACAGAGCAAACCTTGGTCTTGCTCTTACAATCCTACTGCAGGCAGAAGACAGAGACACAGATGCGAATTTTGCCCAATCAAGGACTGTAAGATCAAAGCTGCCAAAGCTGGAGTCTAAGTAAATGGCCTGTATGACTCTCTTCCCTTAGCGTGTAGCTGTATGTTGGGGAGGTCATGGAAAGGAGGTCACACAGATGGGACATGACAGAGGCTGTTTCCCGAGATGGCCATGCACATTCTGAATCATCTTGTATGAATTCTTTCCAGGCTGTATTAAGGCCTGATTCTGCAATCTGTTGAGCAGCAGGAGGGGAGAGCACTCACAGCCTTGCAGGAGCAGCTCTCCATGCTAAGTTCTGGTAGCATGATATCCAACAGCAGTCAGCATTTTCCATCCTGCTTTAGTTCAAAGGTATATTAACATGTGTGGTACTAATTAGAAGCAGCAGCCAACTGCCTGTGTTTGGTTAGAATACATGTGCTGCTTTTAACCACTGCTGCTCACTTTAAACCTTGGTTGTTGAGCTACGGGAAATTCCATATCAGCAGTCGTGATTGGTTTGCCCCTTGGATGCTATTTTTGAGAATTCTCCTAATCTACAAGTTTACTTGAGACCAAAACAAAATGTTTTGCGTGGGCCATTTGCACAGTAGAACATGGATCTCGCAGAATTTATGTATGTAAAGGACCCTACCAAGTTGAATAGGGCTATGAGTAAAGTTAAGTCAACACACATTTATGGGACTGGGGCCTAAAAATTCTTTGTAATTGGGACCAATCAGGCTTGAAAACCTCCTGTCCAAAAGGAGTGCTCTGTACCCTTACTCTGCTAGATGAATACATCTCGTGCTGAGAGTTGTCTCTAAAATTAAGCTTAATGACTGAAAATGTTTAAGGAGTGTCCCCAATGCAAGATTTATAAAAAAAAGGTGCTTCTTGGAAGTGCGGGATATGAGAAAAGAAAAAAAAATCATACAATTTAGCCTAAGGGGGAAATAACAAGTTTGATTTGTTAGTTTTGGATAATATTTAAATTATTCTTCAGTATTAGCTTTATCCTGTAACCCCATAGAGTATCTCCTCTGACTTTTAAGGCAATGGCATGAAGATTGACTCAAAAACAGTAATCTCTGTATCTGCTCCTAGTACAACATCTGAGTCTCATCTGCTTAATTCAATGAAAAATGAAGTTAATATGGTCAGAGTCCTAACTTTAAAAGAATATTCTATGTTTATACAACTAAATAATCACTTGAAGTGCATTCATCTCTGAGGTAGAATGCAGAAGTTGTTTAATAATATCTAGTAGCATGTGACTATGGCTCTCAACTTCTTTCTACCCAAGACTCAAACCTCTCCCCCCACCTCCCCACCCTCAGTTACCTGTTAAACCTACTCAATTACACTCTCTCTATTCATTTTTGAATTTGCAAAGGGTTGTGAGATTGCAGCAGTTGCATCAAGGATGTCTAGCCAGCTTGAGACTGCCAGGGCATGTGGGATTGTCATGGACTAGGCAGCATGTGGAAACTGGTAGACAAGCTAAGTAGAGCAGCTAGTGTTTGGAGATAAGGGATGCTGGAGCATAGGAAATCATCACATTTTAGGACTAATGGATGAAGAAACAGGAGATCTTTTTACAACATCTTCTCACTACCAGAATGAGTTTTTAAACTTTCAAATCGCTACCTTTGTGCTAGGATTACTTCAGCACATAACACAAGAATAGCTGCACAATAAAGAGGAAAGCAGGAGTGTTCCAACAAAAGTAAATAAATACAAATGTCCCCCAAGAATTTGACACTGAAATGGAACCATTTACATCATAACCTTTTACCTGCAGATGTGTTTTGATTACAGCTTAGATATGAATGTGTAATACCAGTTTTGAAAGAGCCAATTAGACCCAGCATTTCCATGCAGTTATTCCATTACAAGCAGGATTGCTTCAGTACATACCATATATTGATTACATCAGTTTTTAAAGCATTCTGAGAGAGCTAGCTTCTAAAACTAAATAATGCTCTCTATGGAAACTAACTGAAGAGCCTTTTAGAAAAAAAATAGAAACTTTTTTTCAGACTTTTCTGAGAAGGGAAAAAAAAAATCTTCAGACAAAGGCCAGGCATGAAATATGTTCATGACATTCTACTGTATTGAATAACAGGAACCCACTATATTTTATACGCAGTTACAAATAAATCACTACAGCATTCAGAATTTCAATCCTACACCATATTGGGATGAAATTCAGCAGTGAACCAGATGAGATAACATAGCATGAAAACTGTCAATACAAACAACTAGAAGCAGTATTGGGGAAATCCTGTCTTCTCTCAGAGAATTCAGGAGTGAAAATAGGCAAGACGGGCCTGCCCATCGTAGGGGTACAACTCCAGCCACAAGCCCACGTCACTATACCTTTTCATAGGGGGTTACAGGTATTGTTGCCAGTTCCCATCTCTGCTGGTGGTACCAATGGCAGAGCCATGCTTGTCAAATATGCAAGATTCAGACTAGTGTATCATTCAAACATAGCCTTGTATAATCTTCAGGTTCACTGAGTGCAAGTAACAAGACTGTGCCCTGCTTTTGCATAGGTGCACACAGCTACAGGAAAGCCCTTTGTGCCTGTTCTCCCTCCCCCTGCAATCCCACCATGGCAACTAAGAATCATTCAGG
This sequence comes from Crocodylus porosus, assembly GCF_001723895.1. Lineage (NCBI taxonomy): Eukaryota > Metazoa > Chordata > Crocodylia > Crocodylidae > Crocodylus > Crocodylus porosus. The sequence goes on along the minus strand of NW_017728906.1, from coordinate 47,944,294 downwards.
GCAAGTACCATCTGCACAACCTAAACCTGAAGGAAAAAAATATGTTTAACTCTTACAGCAGTGAAGAAAACCTCTGAATGGGAACTCAGGATCTTAAAACGTGTTTAAGTACCCAATTCCTATTCAGGAGCTTACTCCCATTGTTGTCAGTGGTAATTTAGATGTCTAAATACCTTTTCAGACCTGGCCCCTAGTGTAAACTGGTCCATCGATCTCTTCCTACCTCTGCTAAGAGACAGATCTAGTGCTGCTGCTGTGGCTGGGTCAGAAGATGAAGCTGCCTGCTACGCTATTGGAAGAAGCAGCAGTACTGCTGATAGGATAGCTGGCATGAGGACCTGGTCACTGTGGCAAGAAGCGATCTGTCTGGCATGGTACTGGGAACATCACTGACCCCAGATCTGGCAGGGTGGGATGGCAGGGTGTCCCTGCTTTCCCCCATCCCACTGAATGACCCCACACTTGAGCCCATACTTAACTGAGTCATTGTGGGCAATAGAATGAATTGGGTTTTGTGAGCTGGATCAGGGTTAATTAGGGCCACAGAGACTAGGCTGGTGGGACCAAGAATAAGATGGCAAGAAGCAATTTAGCAAGAAAGGGATGTGGAGGGGAGAAACATGGGTCTGGACACAGGTGTACCTCAGCCTGGGGAGGTTTAGCAGTTGTTGAGTAAATATATCAAGCATTCCCCTCACAGTCCCTCTTCTGCACCCACCCAAAGTTAAGTTAGACATGGTGCCATCCATGTACATTCTTTTGTTATTACGCAATAAACCCACAAAAAGACTGGAGGGAGGAAATAACCTGAGCACTCCATGGCTGTAGCCAGCAGAAGGATGGTTTCTGACCTTGTCACATATGCAGAATCCCTCTGGGAAGGCAGAGTCCACTGCACTTGTGTTTATACCAGACTATTAGTAGTTGGAACTTTCAGCACAAGAAGGGGGAAAAGAAAGCCCCATATGGATAAACGACTGTGACCACCTACCCATGATGAGAGGTCTATACAGCATTGTGCTTCCTGAAGCACTATACCACTTGTCCTTCTACCAGGTGAGCACAGTGCTGTGCCTCAGTGGTGCCAGCTGAACTAGCTGAATTAGAGTGGAATGTGCCTTTGGAAGAGCACAGACCAACTGCAGATACTTCCTCACCCTGACAGAGGGTATTTGTACCCAAAAGCTGGCAAAGAAGAATTTTTCCAGCTGTTTAAGTTAGTCTAATAAAAGATATCAGTTTTATCCAAAGAACCTTGTCTGCCTATGTCCTTAGACCAACATGGCTACAACCTATACCTCTTTGCACTTCAGATATGCAAACATTATATAATGATTAACTCTGTTCTAAAAAGGCTGCTTGTGTGACTTTGCCTCTTTTGGTGACTTCTGTGTGCATGGGCATCATTAGCAACATACTCTAGAAAGCCCCTTAAATTTCAACATAGCTGGATCACATAGGCAGATTTGGAAATTTCCTAAAACGGGGTGCAACATACCACCCCTCAAATCATGGGAGGATGGAGGAAAGCAAAGTTGGAAGCCCCAAATCAGCAGGGGACACCAAGAAATTGGGTAGGGAGCAGGAGTATGAAGATTGTAGGACCATCCACACCATTGCTGCTGTGCAGGAAGCTAGGCTTGACTTTGGACAGCAGTGGCAGCATGGTTTCCTCTGTCCAGCACCTGCTGTTTGCTCACTTCACCTCCCCTGCAGGTGTTTCTTGGTGGCTGGGAACAGGCACTGGAAGGAGGAACCTGCCTGTTACTGCTGCTGCTCTCAGCTGAGCAGGGTTCCCCACACAGCCACTCCCTGGAGAATAGGGCAGAAGAGGTTCTGGGACTCCCCTGTACATGCTGCTGCTGGCAACGGCTGATGCAACTTGTATGTTCCTCCTTCCAGCATGGGACATGGGGTGGGGACAGGAAGCAGGTATTAGAAGGAGGAACCTGCACCCTGTCACCACTGGTCCCTACTAAGCTTGGCACCCTGAACAGCCACAGCCTGTAGCTGGATCAGCCAGGGACAGCACTAGAACAGAGGTGTGTATACACTATAGCACCCTTGTTGGATCCACAAATAATTACAAGAGCAACACTTCAGGAAACAGTTCTTTACACCAGGAGTAGTGCTCAACAAAAAAGGTTTACAGCAAAAAGATCCATATCACCACAGAAAAAAAAAAAAGACTGAACTGCTGAAGAAAAATCCAGAGATCTTGCATAAAATGACCCTCACTCAGACTAATAAGCATCATGCCTCATTTTCACAGAACTTGGTAGTGTCTCCTATGTTACAAAACAGTTTCTGTTCTGGTTTCCCTGTTTGCACAAGAAGCTTGAAGTTTCCTGAACGTTCAGTTTGGGCCTGAAGGTGTGTGATTTTAGGTATTCTTTTTGTAAACTCAGTCCAAAAACCTTTCAACAGTTTCCAAGCTCTGAGACAATACCAGCCATATTCACACATTTGTAAAAGAGCATGTAACGACTTTATTTTTTTTTTAAGCACAAATAGATTGGAGGTAGGGGCTATAACAAAATGAGATGAACTTTTCATTAAACTTGCTATGGCTACTGAGGGAAGTAAGGAATTAAAGGTTACATGTGGTAAGGAAAAAAACCAGAATACCAAGCATGCTCATAGGGGATCCACTGTATATGCTCTCTCCCCACTCTACAGCAGAAAGGAGTTAGAGGAAAGGAAAACTCCATCACAGACCTTTGTGCAAACACATTCCTGTGAGCAATTTCTAGATATTCGCTTTCCACAAATGGTCGAATAATATTGCTTGTGCACACGCTAGTGGAAAATGACTGAAATATGACAAATACAACAGCAGAAAACCTGAGGGTTTTGTTGTCCCATCTCCCGTCCTCCCCCAAATGAATGTTTACTGTTTTGCAGAACTTGCCCAGCTCTGGTCTGGAACTGGATCCATCTCGTCAAAATTTCCAGCCCAGCTGTGAACAAACCAGCCATGGAGTCAGAAACAAACTGTCTTTGCATATAGTAATAGCATCATGAGCTCCTGTGACCAGTTCAGCAACAATGGGGCAGGAGTGACTTGCATAGAGCCAGCAAATTCCTGTCTCACGGCTGTTCTCTTCTCAAGCCTCTACTTATTTACTTAGGATATTGCTGCAGAGGGGACAAAGAAGATGAATTCATTCACCACACTGCATATTGGGATGTAGCTATTTGATAGAGAAGGGCTGATTTGAAATTTGTTGGCTGCTTTGATATTTCAAGGACATTTTCATTTAAAAATATTTCAGCATAATCACTGACTCAGAATAAATCAGTGCTTGGGCCACGGGAGTGTTCTGAACTGATCTATTCTGGCAGTCACTGTTAATTTAAGCAGACTACTTCCTAGCTCAAATAAATATTTTTATATGGCAAGAATTCTGTCATCATAATAAGATGCCCCTGTTTTTGAGAGCAAGTTCTATAATCCTTGGGTATGCAAGTACATTGTACCTTATCACTAGCTAAGCAGTTATAGTTACTGGTTGGTATTTATCAACCTTAGTTTTTTCCACGCTGCCAAAATGGAGAAGGCATATATGTATAGCAATATTTGCATCTCTGTGAGCCTTTACTAGTATCCATATTGCTAATATGCACATAAACAGGATATCATTCATTTAAACACTGTTTTCTCAGCCTGATGCCATCACAGTCAAGGAAATGGAAATGTTCTGATTTGTATCATTTGTCTCACCAGAAATTACACAATATTTTCATTTTTTGTTCCTCTCACATCTGACTCATGTACAGCTAGTTATGCTGGCTATAACAAGCTAGTTATATTCTCACACAGGATGAATGCCAGGGCAGTTAATACCAAAATAAAATAATAAGCTTGCCTTTCCAGTTGATCTTTGCAGTCACCCACCCCTCAGATTTTTTCCAGGCTATTGTGCTTCCTTTGCACTTCATTCTTTTCTTCATTTTCATTTGCATACATCCAAGGCCCTAAAGAAAAACAGCTCTGCATTAAAAGGCTATTACAGCAATATATGCTATTTAAGTAACAATGGAACATGTTTTTCACTGAGGAGAAAAAAAAAAACCTTAACATTTTAATTTCCACAGAAGATTTAAATGAACATATAAATGCTGTTCCGTGTACTTTGTCTTGTAGTTGCTGGTCTAATGTATACTCATTGCCCTGTGCTTCACCCTACACCAGGGGTTGTCAACCAGGGGTACACGTACCCTTGGAGGTACCCTAGGGGGTACACATAGGCAGGCAGGGACAGAGAGCCACCATGCACCATCCTGTGCTGCCGCACAAGCGTGGCTCACCCGGCTGGACTTGGGGGAAGCTTACACATGGCAGCTGCCGCCGTTCTGTGTCCAGCCATGTGCCACCCTGCACTTCTTGGTGGCTAGGGGCAGAATGCCCCAAAAAGGTTGAAAACCCCTGCCCTACACAGTTTGTTGGGGATTCTCGTTCAGTTGGTTTCTCTCTTTTATTGAAGTGATACCTCATATATCAGACACTCTTTCTCTTCATTTAAATCCTTCCTAAAACTTGTTAAGCACAGTATTTCTCTGCCTTGTACCTCGTCTAGTCCTCTTTAAGGTATAAGGTGTAAGGTGGGTGGACACTGCTGTTCTCAGCTGGTAACTTGTGACACAGGTGTTTGTGACAAAGAGCAGAGGAGACCCAGGCCTCTTAAGCCTAACTCATCTGTCAGAGACACCATTTTTTCTCCATTGAAAGTGATAGCAGAACTAGACCCACTGCTTCTATGAAGTCTTCCAATACAATACTGTCAAAGGAAGAAGTGTGCTTATAAAGAAATAAAATTTAAAAAAGACCCCAACCTTTCAAGTCCACACACAAACAAAGGTCCAATCCTACAATAATTTTTGCTATGCTTAATTTAAACACCTGAGTAGGTTCACGGGTGTAGGTTGTAGCCATGTTGGTCTAAGGACATAGGCAGACAGTTCTTTGGGTGAATCTGATATCTTTCATTAGATCAACTTAAATAGTTGGGAAAGTGTTTTTTAGTAAGCTTTCGGGTTTAAAACCCTTTTGTAAGGCTGAGGAAATCTCTGCATTTGGTGTGCGCTCTTCCTGGATGTCATGACTGACTTCAGTGGGAAGACCTGTCTCCATTACAGAGCTGCTGCCACTATAGCTATGTCAGCAGAGCCCCCTAGTGGAGACATGACATGGGCTGGCAGAGAATTTTTTTCTGCTAACTTACCTACACCTTCCCGAACAGCAGAAGCTAAGCCCAAAGATGCCCTCTTCTTTCAGCAAAGCTCTATCTAGGAAAGGATTTTCCTGGTGTAGCTATGTTGTGAATATGATCCTTTCACACCTCTTATGCAACATGGCTGTGCTGACCAAACTTTGTACTGTAGACTGGCCCTTAGTGTTTGCAGAATCAGTGTAAAAAAGAAGACTCCAATTTAATCACAGTCAAACATTTAGCAGTTCTTCAGCACCTATTTCTGCCCTTGGTTTCACCTGTGTGCCTCCACTACTTTGATGAAGTTACAAGAATAAGTGAGGGAGGGAACTGCCTTCCAGCACTTAAGCATAGTGCTTCATTGTTTGTTCTGTTGAAGATGTAAGTTAATTGTCACCCAGAAGTCATGTTTCCCTAGGTTCTGTTCAGCAACAGAATATGGCTGGCAATGAATAAAGAATCATAATATTTTTTCCCCCAGTAACACAGGGGTAGACTTCCCAAGTCATGGGGACTGTTACGGTATTTTGTATATATTAAGGGAAGAGGCAATTCTTTGTTGGCTTGGAAGTCAGAGGTGAAATATAACAAACTTTAATCAAAAGCTTAAGGTGTACAATTTAAAAGATCAGTAGAAAAATGTGCCTGTTTCAACAATCAGAAACAGAGATCTATAGAAAAAAATTCCTGGAGTGATGACAATTTCAGTTACTCAGACTAAAAAGCATGCAAAATTAAACAACAAAAACCTGTCTCACATTTTGCTAAAGTTATATGTAGAGTAGCAGGAAAAACCAACCTCTCCACTCCCACACACATTATTCCGTAAAATGCTTTTGTGGGATGGCCAGGATGGACTCCTTGTTAATCACGCTTCAGCATTCTACCAAGAAAGCTCGTTCAGACTGAAAGTTTGACTATTGGTTTTTAATTCTGATGCAATTTTTCATCCTGAGAGCTCTTCTGCCTGACACTGAATTACCTTGGTACAAATTAAATACAATACAATTGCTAATCAGACCACTGGAACATGCTGACAGGGTGAAAGCTATTTGTCCTAGGATAATCTCCCCCCACAATGCATTTTGCACTAAATCTGCAGGATACCTAAATTAATCCAGATGCATATCCCCACCTGAAAATGCCGCATACACGCTCACCCCCCTCTGTGAGTAACCAAACCGTCTACTTCATAGCATAGCATAGCATATACATATGGTTGCATGCACATACATGCATGCATATATACCCAACACATGCATGCTTCTATGGGTAACTAAATCATCCCCTACATAGCCTCATGCCAATTCAGATGAAAGAAAATGTGTCTCTAAAGAGGCAGAATAAATAAGTGAAAGAAAGAAATTATGGGATTAATATATTTTTAGAAAAAAATAGGAGAAGCTGCCCTGCAGACCCTTATTCATGTGACTAGAGCCATTGACTTCAAAGGGATCATTCCTGAGAGAGTTTGCAGGACTGAACTAAAAGACAAGTGTTTCCTTGTGGCATTTTCTCTTCTGAGGCATTTTGAAAAATTGCCTCTAAAACACTTGACTGGTAATTCTGAATCAAGAATTTCAGGTTTATCCTAATACAATTAGGAGTTCAAAACCTGTATTTTAAAATGGAACTCAAAACTCAGTTTTTCAGCTTGCACATGATCATATGCCAGCTAAAAGACTTTCCACTGTTAAATGTCTTTACATGAGGTTCTATAGTCCCTGCTTAGCCAGTCTAATTTCCTGGCACATCATCTCAACTGAATACAGGAGCTCTCTACAAGCATTTATAACATGTCCATCATCACAGTATTCAGGCCCCAGAGGCCTTGCCTCATTTTCTTGGGCTAGCAGGATAGCTTTTTATCTCCAGCTAAACTGAAATGTTCACACAAGTCCCAGACAAACAAAGCAGCTCTTCCCAGAGTTTTTCCTGACCAGCTGTTTCTCCTGAGGGCCTAAATTTTCCTTAGTGCTTTGGGTGCTTGTACACGTGATGCCATTAAGAGGTACATGTGACAAAAATGTCACTGTGTGTGCCTTAATGGCATCACACTGTACACATACTAGAGTTTTGGGGCTTTTAAATGAGTTTGCAACACTGCAAACTAAACTACATCCTGATGCAAATTGCAGCAATACAGCTGTCAAGTAGCCCCCTGGCCATGGGAAAGGTAGGCACTGGGCAGGCTCTGCAGAAAAATAAGATTGGGCCTGTCAGGTAGCCACCGGATAAGGGCACGTGCCTTTACATCCCACTGACATCCACTGGCCCTCTCAGGGTGTTTGCAACCTTTGGTCAGTCTAGGTGGGGTCCTACACGCTCTCTCTTCCTGCCTGCCATGACTTTGATGTTGAAAAGATTTTTTTTTTCTTTTGGAGATGTTAACGAAAGGGAAGTGGTGACTACTCACCTCCAGCACAACTGACTGCCAGCACCTGCCCTGGTTCCCAAAGCCACGGACAAAGGGGTGGCTAAATGATTAGTCTGAAGCAATTCCTTCCTTTGTTTTTCCTCTTTATTTTTATTGGTGGGACAGCTGCTGGGCCTAGGTTCAGGATAATTGAGTCCCGGTCATCGTTGGGTTTGTTTGAGGCTTCCCTTGGCCTGGATTCTCCCCATGCTTTCAGGTGGGTTGGGGAGATCTCTTTTTATTTCCTGGGCTGATTGCGCCTGCACCCGCCTTACTTGGCGGGTTGCAGTTGCCGTTTAACAAGCAAAAGAAATTCTCAGTGCAAACAAAACAGAGGGATGTAAGAGGGGTGCACTTCCCCGTCCTGTTTCCTCAGCCAGTCTTGGCTTCTTGTCCCCTCAGGTCCTGCTGCAGTGCCTTTAAGGAGGCAAGGTTTCATTCCCCCCCCGTCTAAGAGACTCTCTCTTGATCTGACTCTTCTTGCCGCAGCCGCACCTGGCTCAATTGGCAGCCTGCGGTGATTAATCCCAGTTCCCGAACAAAAAAAAAAAAAATGGAGCTGATGGCTTCAGAGCATCCGCCCTCTTTACCTCCCCTCTGAGTTACTCCCATTCTTATTCTCTCCTTCTTTCCTTTCCCCTCCTTTTCACCCTCGTAGCAAGGGTTCCTCGTTATCTTCGGAGCCCAATCGGACATTTACCCTGCTCTCAGGGCATTTTCCTAGCGCCTCTCGCTCCCAGACTTCATTCTCGCTGCCTTCTGCCATCTTCACAGTCCTCTATCTCTCAGCTCTACCCCCAGCCCCTGGATATTGCCCTGGCTGTGGATTTGTACCAATCTGCCACACCTGCCGAGGTGGTAAAACCAGGCTGGGGTGACCAGGAGCTCCCACCGCAGCGTGGATGTCCTGTTCCAGTGGGGTCCATGTTCCTGGTCAGGGACGCATCCCAGGTGAGTTTCTCATAGGCCCCCTTGTTGCTTCTGCCTTCAGCAGGCTCCTCCACAGTCTGCTCTTTCCCAGGCTTTCTTTACCTCAGTCTGCATCTTCCCAGGATCTTTTTGTTGGAGAATGTCTTTCCCAAACTTCCCCTCCCTGAGAAAAAGGAGCTGCCTATATACAACTTCCCTTACCAGTTTGCAGTTTCTCATGTGCCCGGGGCTACAAAACACAGAAGGCCTCTGTCCTGGGCAGTGCCAACATGATCTGTTACAGCATCCTAAAAATTACAAGAACATAATTTAGGCTAAAGGTGAGAATTTTATCCACCCCAGATAAGCACATTAATTTTTTACACCTACCAGCTCAATCTTCATGCTTGTCATCCCAGACAGATAGCCAGTATGTGGCCCTACCGCTTTAGGAAGTTTGCTTAAGTACAGGATTTTTCATTCTTAAATGGGACAAGAACCAGGCTTTTCCAATAACATGTGATGGGAAATCAAGTTTTGGTACTAATTCCAGAAATCTGCTTATAAAAGGTAGCAGTTTTCCATGCAGGTGGCAGCAGTGTAGAACCTTATGCAGGAACTCAGATGGTGAGGATGGCAGATACTCAGCTCAGTGGGATTTATAGGCCCAAAGGCTTCTAAATATCCCTGTAGGCACCTGCCTGCATCCTGAGGTGCCTAAACACCTGCTCAGCCAAAAGTTGCTGCCAATTTGGCAGTGGCTTTGATGGGGTTAAAGTTTGAGTTGCGCAGTTTGCAAGGACAGAGCGAGTGACCAGAGCAGCACACTTGGACCCTTCTGCATGAGCCAGGGAAGGGAGCCAGCAGTTTCTGGCAGCCACTACAGTAACCATATGCCTCAGTTCTGGCAAGGAAATGAGCTTCCTTGCTTAAAACATGCACACCAATACTTGGAAGAGAGAATTCTGGGAAAAGATGAGTGTGCTTTGTGCGTAATTACAGTACTTTCCTCCGAAATCCTACTTGTGGGAGGGTTCTGTGACATCTGCCAGTTCAAAACTGAACACTTGCAAGCTCACTGCAAGGAAATGCACTGATGTCATGGTATGTAGAACACTGGGGGATACAGATCCCTGCAGCAGAAGACAGGACAATGAAAATGAGCGATGTCTTCACAACATAAAAATACAACAGAAACAGTGTTTTCACAATGAAAAAGGTGATTCCATCAGTGGGCACACCCAGATGAATGCAGATGTAAAATATACAGAGGTTGCAGTGCCGCACACTGAATGTGCTGCACATGCACGCACTCCCTGCACTGCTAATTTGCAGCGGGTGGGGGAAGGGAGGGGGGCAGAGAGGGGTTTGACACTAGAAGATCCCAGTGTCAACATACTCCACACCTAAAAAAAGTGGGGCAGCGCATGTGATAGCAGCATGTGCCACCCAAAACCAGAGCCTGGCCAGCAGCTGGGGTAGGGTTTCAGCCAGCCAGGCTCCCTATTGTCAGATTGCCAGAGCTGCAGCCTCTGGAGGCCCCCAAGAGCCCCAGGTAAGGTTGCTGGGGCCAGCCCAGGTGCTGGCCCCAGCATCCCCTACCCCACCTGGGGCAACATGCCACATTCCAGAGCTCACGAGTATGGGGGTTCTCTGGGGACAAGTAGCAGTGGCACATATTGTGCTGCTGCTGTTTGTCCTCAGGGAAATTCATGCTCCCACTCATGAGGGCATACCCAGTGGGAGCAAATCTGGGTTTTTGTTTGTTTTGTTTTTTTTAACAAAACCCAGCTGACGGGGTATCTGGGCTTTCTCAGAGACTGGAGGAGATCAGGAGGCGTTAGACCTAAGCAAATTAATTTAGGCTTGGTCTAAATAGGACAGAAGTGAGGCTAGTATTTAGGCTAAATTTGCCCATTATGTTCTTGGGGAAAAGATCAGAATTAAGCCAATGGGAACTTAGCTGAATGAAGAGTGAGTGCTCAGCCTTAGAATTTGGAATGACAGCTCAGCTTGTAACTGTTTCACACAGAAATGAACAAACTGCTTCCCACAAATGCTGTTCCAAAGCCACTTCTTTCTCCCCAACAGAAGTGTTTTATAGTATGTTAAAGCTTCCTTCCGTATTAGTTAGAACACCTTATACCGGCCTAAATACTTCCACTTCCTCCTTGGTGTCAACCACCTACAAGTATTTGAAGGCTGTAATCTGGTGCCCCTTTCACTGTCACTTGGCCTAGCTACACCTTATTTAGCCCTTTTAATCTTTCTGCATCAGTCAGTCCCTCCAACTACAGCTGAATGCAGTTCAATACAAATGACCTTCAGCAAATATATTTGTAATTACAGTCTTTTCCTCCTGGTCCCCTTTTCACAGATTTTATCACAGACTAACAACATTTACCAAGTTTTTAGCAGTTAAAGGAGATAATGAACTCAAAGTGTAAAACCAGAGGGCCTCTTCAGTTTAACTCAGCTAGCAGGGAGTCTTAGTGGTAATAAAGGGCTGCAATGGATAGCTTTACCCATTCCATAAAGAACAAACTAATTGGAAAACAATTATTTTTGTAGTAACAAAGAAACTCAATCCATAACATACAGGGAAATAATCCTCTTATAACAGGTCCAATAATAATATACCATCAAGGTGCTTTTAAGTTCATTAAAATTTGCCTGTTGATGAGTGACATTTTAATCACATTATCAAATGATAAAATAACAGATGCCTAGAAACTTATGTTCAATCTACATATCATGATTGCTCTTAATTTAAGCAAGAAAGTTAGGTGAGAACTTAATCTTTGTTAAGGAATATTCTACTTGATGTGTTTCACAAGCATGTTTCAATTCAGACTTTTCAGCTTGACAAATACCTGGTAACTAATATACTGACATTCATCCAGCCTGTAAGTTAAATAATAAAAGTACCAAGTGTTTTTAAATCTCTATATAAAATAAAGATAACACTTGGATTCAAATCCAGAAGCATCAGGAAGTTAGGAATTAGATTTCCATATGCTTTTAACATAATTCTGCCCTAATTAGGCTTTGCACCAGAACTCCTAGTAGGAAATAGTGTTAAAAAAAGTGGGTGTGAATTACCAGGAGCAGTATAAGAATTATCAGTCTCCTGATCTGAAGTTAAACATTCCTTTCAGGTTCAGATGCATCTTATGAAAGTACTCCTCATTCTGGTCCCAACTCCACCCCATGAAGGTAATCACTTCCTTCCTGCTCTTGATAGGCCATCCTTTCTGCTGTGCTCTACTGTTGATGTCTCAAACCAGGTATTACTTTTTGGTTTTTCCTTTAGTTGTACCCCCAAGCTCCCAGGGCACCTCGGAAACTATGTTGCCATTCAAATTATGTGCGTTTTTTCCTAGTGGCAAGACACTGTTCTGCCTTCTGGGTGAAATGCGTAAGAGTGGAAACCCCACTAGAGTAGAGTGAAATGTAACTAGTTGGAGTATTCCTCAGATGAAACTTTGCTGCTGGAGAAAGGACCACATTATATTTTCTAAAGAAGATTATACTGCCAAGAGGGAAATTCACTTCTCTCTCTGAGGATTTTAGCTGCTCATAGAGGAGGGGGACTGGCCCTATAATGAGACCTCATGATAAGGGAGCTAAAGCCAATTAGCAGATTTTGTGTTGGGAAGTTCAGCTGGAGACAGGAGACCTCAAGGAAGTGCAAAGGCAACCTTAGGCATAAGATAAGCAGATGGCTGGCTAATTAAGTCTTCCCTAGAGAGACTACAGCCACAGTGGAGGAAATATGGTATCCCTCTTCCCACAAGCCAGCCTTATACTACTTCTCTCTTGGGGGGGGTGGAATTACTGCTCACTTGCTCCTGGCTGCTCCTTCCCTGCCCCTCCTGCATTTTTCAGGCAGGGACACCTCTCTTAGGGTGAGATGAAAATTCAAACAGAGCATTTGAGGGACCCTGATGGAAGGTGGGATGCAGGCATTTGTGGGGGATGCCCCAGACCCTAACTTATTCTTGGACACAAATGAATTAAGAGCTGGTTTTGAGATTAGCTCTACTAACATTCTTGAGAATGAAGCAGTCATAGAGATGGACAATATGGGTGACCGCCCAAGGCAATATGGTCAGGGAGGTGCCAAATGCACACACACTCACACATGTGAGCAGCCTGTGCTCACAGCAGCACTCTCCCCCTGCCCTGCCCCAGGCAGGAGGAGGGTACCCACCCCAACCTGCTCAGGAGAAGCAGGGCTAGGCACATGCAGGTGGGGTGGTGCCTGCTCCAGTTCACTTGATTTGCTCCCATACAGCAGCAGCAGTGCCTACCTGCCTGGCACACCATGCTACTTTGCCTCCCCACCAGACTACACCCTGCACCCCTGCCTGCCTGGCTCTATCTGCAGCAGCACTGCTGATTTGGGGTGGGGGAGCACACCAAAATACAAGTTTGCCCATGGTGCCATTTTCCATTAGGCCAGTTCTGGGCGTTAGTATAAAGCTGGATGCTAATTGGAACAAAATCAAATCTTCTGCAGTTTGCTCAGCATTATTATGCACACTGCATCTAGGTGTGGAGAAGCCCTGTTAGGCATTGAGAGGTGGCTTAGTCTCTACATTTCTTTGCTTTTTATTTGGATATCTGCCATTTGGAATGTATTTGCTGACTGGTTTGATTCTTTAATCTGGCTTTTACCTGTAAATGTCACAATAGATACAACTCCACACAAATACAATGTAAAATCTTTATTTGTGAACTTTTAACACTGTTTACACACTAATAGCTATTTGGTAAGGTAAAATGTGTTTTAAGAAGGATGATCTGTGCTGTGCAGAAACCTATCATAAACCATAAACTGACCTCAAGAAGAAAAACTGGCAAAATTAAGCCATTATGTACTATGGGTCTAATCTAATGTAATCAGAATTATCCTGTTATGGTACCTGGACTCTGCATATAGATTTCAGAATATAAAAGGGTCCATCTAGTAGGGACTATTAGTTTTTCATGAATTTTCTTTCCTGATGGTTGGGTTAGTCATTATTTTAAAAAATAATAGATATTATAATGACTACCAGTGTGTAATGCACAAGTGTAGAAGTCCTGAAAGCCTCAATGTTATCTGGATGCAGATTTTGAGCTAACATTTTATTTTTGATATGTCTCCTTGTTTGTACCTTAATGGGTCTTTTCAGAGCAGTGGAATTGTACTGGTCTGTTGTACTGTTCTACTTGCATCCTGTATTAATTACTGAAGTTCGGCATCTATAAAAGAGATGTGGCTTTCATTTGCCATTGTAGACCTCTTCCAGATGCAAAGAACTGGACTTTTACCTACCCCTAGTATGTGCCTGGTGCTGGACAGCAGAACGCTTTCGGGGACTTAGTTCCACCCCCTGATTTGGTGGGTCAGTCTGTGCTGGCTCCTGAACAAGCATGGGTGCAGCCAGTCTGGGGACTGCTCTAATTTACGCCAACAGTGGTAGATCAGAATCCAGATCTGCCTTCTGCTAGTGTCTCTCTTGTAGCCTCTGCACTAGGGTAAGGGGTGTAACTGGTGCAGGATTTTCAGGTACTAAACCCTGGTGTTTTCCCACCAATACAGTTTGCATGCACACATGAAATAGAGTGGAAGGTATACAGTAGAAAATACTCCAGCATAAGAGAAAATCTTATGACAGTGTTCCTTTAAAAATGACAACAGCCAGAGTGAAAGTAGGAATGGAACTGAAAAGTAAAACCTATACTAAAAGCATTATTTATGAATACTGTTGCTGGAAACTTCCCTAGAAACTGTATCTGCCACAAATGACATCTGCATGTCAATCAGAACTCCCATTTTTCTCTTTCTTAGCAAAACATTGTTTTTCTGGTTGCTCTGATCTCTTCTCAGCATTTGATTGCTACTCAGATTTTCCCTTCAGTGCATGCTACTCTTTTTCCCAGGCCTCTCCTTTCTGTGCAATTCCCTTACCATACTCTCCACCTCCTGCTCCAGTTCCTTTGAAGCTCTTTCCCCTCTTCACATACATAGTGAACCCTGACCTAATCAATACCCTGATTGCTTTCTCTCCCAGCTCTCTCTATGCACATTTCTTTACTGGAGATCATATCACCCTCTGGTCATGGACCACTGGGCTGGCCAAGCCTACCTACAAGTACTCAAACGTCAGAGCTGTGCACAACTCATACTCTGGAAACCATTCCCAGTGCTACTGTAGCTACCTGAGGTTAGTTCCCAGGTAACAGAGAGCATATCCCAGGCCTTTTAGTGCTTCATTAAATTGAGCAATTGGTTTGTATAGCGTGGAAGAACTCATCAGTCCTCCCTAAGTGGAACCGTTCTTTACTCACCAACACATTTAGCAGAGCTATTGCCAGTCAAGCCCATCTGGTCCATGCCAAGCCATAGATTTGGTGCGAGCTATTCCTGATTGTGGCTGCACTGTCATTTTGGGAGAATGAAGGTAGACGGCAGGAAAGTTGATGGAGGGCATTTTACTAAAAGCATGCAATGAAGGGTCTTGATGAGATCACATGGGCTTTCCCCACTGCAGACTGGAGATCGGTTGTATGTTGTGGCCACTATGAATTCTCCACATACAAGCTGATACAAGGTAGCTGGCAGTGTGGTAGGGTCACACTCTTATGCTAGCTCCAAAATATTCCACAGGAGGAAAAACAGCTTCATGGACCTGGCTGAGGAGCTTGCCCAGACCTTCCAGCATCAGGATGCACACATGAATAAAGCCCTTCCAGTTTGGAAGCAGGTTGCCAATAAGATCTGACTACTCCAGACTACTACCGGTTCATGGCTAACCAGCTTACTGTAGGGAAGTCAATTATTGGTGCTGCAGTACTGTTTGTGATTGATAGTGTGGTCTCTCCACAGACCATGGAGAGAACTACTGTGCCTGAAAAAAAACAGCTAACATTAAGGAAACGGGTTTTGCAAGCTGGGTCAGGGCCATTGGAAGCATACGTGTGGTCAAGTTAGCCCACTACTAGGAGCACAAGAACATGTCAAAGCCAAACTTCAATCATTATACAGATCCTGGTTGGCCATGAAGGCAGGCTCATAAACACCTGTCAGAGATGGACCAGAAAGATGCATGGTGCCAAGGTGGTGAATACAGGAAGTAGGGAATGTAAGGTAAAAGGTGATGGGATGCTTTATTAGAGTAAATGTTGTCCCAACTGTAAGATGATCTACTGTCCACCTGTTTGGACTTAATTCACTTCAAATAATATGACTAACTATGGGGTCTCTCTGTTCACTACTATTTTAGTGTACCCTATCCCTTTACTGCTCTTACTCATGACCTTGAAGATGGCAGAAGAGGCAGGCGATTCTTTCAGTTGGAGGGCCATTTAATCAGCTGGGGGCCTCTGCAGGACATGCTTGGAAATCTGGTGGTCTCACCAGACAACAAAGCTAACCTATTCAACAATTTCTTTTGGCTCCATTTTTCTGAGCAGGGACCAGGTCATCCCCCACACCGGGATCCCCGATGGTCCCAGGGAAGGTGCAGCCAGGCCCAGGGTCAGAGAAGACCTAGTCAGGGAACTTCTGGTGGGACTGGATGTGTTCAAAATCGGCAGGTCCAGACAATCTCCACCCCAGGGTGCTGAGGGAATTAGCAGAGGTCATTGCGGGACCCCTGGCACAGCTTTACAAGCACTCAGGGTACTCTGGTGAGGTGCCAGAGGACTGGAAAAGAGCCAGTGTGGTCCTCATTTTCAAAAAAGGGAGGAAGGAGGACCCAGGGAACTATAGACCTGTTTGTCTTACCTTGGTCCTGGGGAAGCTCTTTGAGAAAATTATTCAGGTGCACATCTGTGCGGAGCAAGCAAGGGAGTGTATGCTTAGGGGCAACCAACAGGGGTTCATTCGAGGCAGGTCCTGTCAAACCAACCCGGTGGCCTTCTATGACCCCTCCCACCCCCAGTGCTCATTCCTGCCCATGGCAGGGGGTCAGACTCGATGATCTGTCTAGGTCCCTTCTGACTCATGGATTCTATGATTCTATGACCAGGCCACAAAATCCTTGGACACAGGTGTTGCAGTGGACACAGTCTTTCTGGACTTGAGGAAGGCCTTCAACACTGTCTTTCACCACATTCTCATTAAAAAATTAGGAGATTGTGGTGTCAATGCCTACACAGTCAGATGGGTTGCCTATTGGCTGGAGGGCCGCACCCAGAGAATGGTGGTGGACGGGTCATTTTGATGTGGGCAGTGGGGTCCCCCAGGGTTTGGTCCTCGGGCCCGCACTGTTCAACATCTTCATCAGTGACTTGGACGAGGGGGTGAAAAGCACCTTGTTCAAATTCACAGATGACACTAAGATGTGGAGAGAAGTGTGCACACTAGAAGGGAGGGACAGGCTGCAATTGGATCTGGACAGGATATACGGGTAGGCGGATGAGAATAAGATGGGATTCAATACTGACAAGTGCAGGGTAGTGCACTTAGGGAGAAAGAACCAGCAGCATACCTACAGGCTGGGGAACTCCCTTCTCATCAGTGAAGAGGCAGAAAAGGATCTTGGAGTCATTATAGACTACAAGATGAACATGGGTCACCAATGTGGGGACGCAGTCAGGAAGGCTAACCGCACCGTGTCATGCATCCACAGATGCATCATGAGCAGGTCCAAGGAGGTGATCCTCCCCCTCTATATGACATTAGTCAGGCCGCAGCTGTAGTGCTGCATCCAGTTTTGGGTGCCACACTTCAGGAGAGACTTGGACAGCATCGAGAGGGTCCAGAGGAGGGCCACTCATATGATCAGGGGGCAGCAGGGCAGGCCCTATGAGGAGAGGCTACGGGACCTGAACCTGTTCAGCCTCCACAAGAGAAG